>NC_056510.1:1539946-1544017 GCF_014905685.2 Nematolebias whitei
TACTTCACTGTAATTTAAAGTTTTTATGAGGAGATCAAATCTAGTTGCTACTCAAGTAGTCCCTCGATAGTGGTTCAACTTTTGCAGACTCACTTTTCTGCAGGTTTTGAACGTAAGTTTCTACACAGTACACGATTAGCTGATTGATGGAAGGCGAACGACCAGAGCATTGTGCTGAGGGATAGACTGGCCATCGGGAGCAGCGGTACATTTCCTGGTGGCCTGGCCTGCTCCGTAATTGCCAAGGGGCCCCCTCCTTTCTCATTCTGAGGTTGTCTGTCACAGCAGACAAAAGAAACACAACAGGCGGTCGCGCAACCTGTTGTATCTCTGCTCTGCAGTGACAGACAGTCTCAAAAAGAGAAAGAAGGAGGCAGGGGTGAGGTCTGTCTTTCCCGATTGCTGCTGTGAGAGCTTCAGGCCGATACCAGAGTGAGTGGGATGCATTGTTTCTTTAAAATCAAGCGTGACTTGAACGAGCCGTTAGTCCCCCTCGGTGATCAATGAGCAGGCCAGGCCACCAGGGTGTCTAGAACATAATCTCTGCGGTAAGTGAGGGACTACTGTATAATAATTTTTTTTCAGGGATGGCTTTTGTCAGGTGAAGAGAGGGGCAGAGCTGTCCACTGATCACTACCTGGTGGTGAGTTGGCTCCAATGGTGGGGGAGGATGCCGGTCAGACCTGGCACACCCAAACGTGTTGTAATGGTTTGCTGGGAACGTCTGGTAGAGTTTCCTGTGATACGAAGTTTTAACTCCCACTTCCGGGAGAACTTCGAACATGTTCCGGGGGAGGTGGGGGACATTGAATCCGAGTGGGCCATTTCTGTCCCTCTATTGTCGAGGCGGCTTACCAGAGCTGCGGCCGCAAGGTTTTCGGTGCTTGCCGCGGCGGCAACCCTCGAACCCGGTGGTGGACACCGTCGGTGAGGGATGCTGTCAGGCTGAAGAAGGAGTCCTATCGGGCCTTTTTGGCCTGTGGGACCCCGGAAGCAGCTGATGGGTACCCGCAGTACAAGCGACATGCGGCTCGAGTGGTCGATGAGGCAAAAACTCGAGCATGGGAGGAGTTTGGAGAGGCCATGTAGAATGACTTCCGCATGGCTTCGAGGTGATTCTGGTCAACCATTCGGCATCTCGGGGGGGGGGGAGCGGTACGCCACCAACACTGTTAATAGTGGGAGTGGTGCGCTGCTGACCTCAACTCTGGTTGTCGTGGGTCGGTGGGCAGAATACTTTGAAGACCTCCTCAATCCCACCGGCACGTTTTCCACTGAGGAAACGGAGCCTGGGGACTCTGGGTCAAGCCCTCCAATCTCTGGTGCTGAGGTCACCGAGGTGGTTAAAAAGCTCCTCGGTGGCAGGGCCCCAGGGTTGTGTTGGCTTACGCGACTCTGCAATATTGCATGGACATCGGGGGAAGTTCCCCTGGATTGGCAGACTGGGGTGGTGGTCCCCCTATTCAAAAAGGGGGACCGTAGAGTGTGTTCCAACTACAGGGGGATCACGCTCTTGTCTCCCTGGTAAGGTCTATTCGGGGGTTCTGGAGAGGAGGGTCCATCGGATAGTCGAACCTAGAATTCAGGAGGAGCAGTGCTGTTTTCGTCCTGGTTGTGGAACACTGGACCAGCTCTACACTCTCAGCAGGTCCTGGAGGGTGCGTGGGAGTTTGCCCAACCAATCTACATGTGCTTTGTGGACTTGGAGAAGGCGTTCGACCGCGTCCCTCGGGGAACCCTGTGGGAGGTACTCTGGGAGTATGGGGTACCGGGCCCTTTGATACAGGCTGTTAGGTCCCTTTATGACCGGTGTCAGAGCTTGGTCCACATTGCCGGCAGTAATTCGGTCTTGTTCCCGGTGAGAGTTGGACTCTGCCAAGGTTGCCCTTTGTCACCGATTCTGTTCATAACTTTTATGGACAGAATTTCTAGGTGCAGCCAAGGTGTTGAGTGGATCCGTTTTGGTGGCCTTAGGATTGCGTCTTTGCTTTTTGCAGATGATGTGGTCTTATTGGCTTCATCAGATCGTGATCTACAGCTTTCGCTGGAGCGGTTCGCAGCTGAGTGCCACGCGGCCGGGATGAGATCAGTTCCTCCAAATCCGAGGCCATGGTCTTGAGCCAGAAAAGGGTAGAGTGCCCTCTCCGGGTCAGGGGGGAGATCCTGCCCCAAGTGGAGGAGATCAAGTATCTTGGGGTCTTGTTCACGAATGAGGGAAAAATGGAACATGAGATCCATAGGCGGATAGGTGCAACATCTGCAGTAAAGCAGGCACTGTACAGGTCTGTCGTGGTGAAGAGAGAGCTGAGTCAAAAGGCGAAGCTCTCAATTTACTGATCGATCTATGTTCCTACTCTCATTTATGATCATGAGCTTTGTGTTGTGACCGAAAGAACAAGGTCTCGGATACAAGCAGCTGAAATGAGTTTTCTCCGCAGGGTATCTGGGCTCTCCCTTAGAGATAGGGTGAGAAGCTCGATCATCTGGGAGAGACTCAAAGTAGAGCCGCTGCTTCTCCACGTGGAGAGGAGCCAGTTGAGGTGGCTCGGGTATCTGCTTAGGATGCCTCCTGGACGCCTCCCTGGTGAGGTGTTCCAGACACGTCCCACCAGGAGGAGACCCAGAGGAAGACCCAGGACATGCTGGAGGGACTATGTTTCTCGGCTGGCCTGGGAACGCCTTGGGATCCCCCTGGAGGAGCAGGCCCAAGTGTCTGGGGAGAGGGAAGTCTGGGCCTCCCTACTTAGGCTGCTACCCCCGCGACCTGACCCCGGATACCTGGAAGAAAGTGGATGGATGGATGGCTTTTGTCTGACCGCTCTACTATACAGGCCTGGGTCTCAGTGCACTGATGGGAAGTTACAAGAAGCAACCTAAAGGACAGTCAAAAGGAAAAGTAGTGAGAGAGAAAAAAAACAGCTGGATTATAAGGAGGTGTAGAAAACTATAAACAGGAACATGTCTGCATTGATTTTTGCCACGAACTTAACACACAGTTAAAGTTATTTAATTTGATATGATTGTTAAATAAAATATAATTTAAGACAATATTGCTAATGTTTATCACTTTTGTCAATTGTATTTTTTCTATAGGACAGATCCACACGAAGCAACTATGATGGACAATTCAACTTGTTTAACCTATTTTTCATATTTTTTACAGCTGAATAAAATGTTAAATGTTTGGGGTTTTTTTGACTGCATGGTGAATTATTGTGTTTTAACCTGTAGAGTCATATCAGAGTCAGAGTCAGAGATTTATTTGTCATACATACCACACGTGATACATGAGGTGGGATGAAAGTATGTACGCAGGGTCCCAGTTACATCCAACAAAAACACAAATTATATAGAAAAACATTAGTAAGATCTGAGTCATGGACTGAGAGTATATATATTCACTAAATTATGAATACACTAAGCACTAATGGTACAAAACAATGTACCAAAACAACAGCAGCACGAACATGAGTCTGTTTGAGCAGATGAGGACTAATGAACACAGCAACATGAAATTATTAGCAGCATGGGATCAGCGTCATGGATAGTCAGCAGCACACAACAACCAAGTGGCATTACAGTGATTTTCACAGGTTTTTTTCACAGTGATTCTCCTGGTTAGAGATTCATGAGTCTAACAGCCTCAGGGTAGAAGCTGTTCCTCAGTCTAGTGGTTCTACACTTAATGCTCCTCAGCCTCCTTCCTGAGGGGAGTGGGACAGAAAGTGTGTGTGCTGGGTGAGTGTGGTCCTTCTTGATGCAGGTGGCTCTCTTCCTGCATCTTGAGGTGTAGATGTCTGTGATGGTGGGGAGACTGACTCCAACATCTTCTGTGCAGCCTTCACCACTCTCTGCAAAGCTTTTCTTTCTGCAGCTGTGCAGCCTCCATGCCACACGTTGATGCTGGAGCACAGGATGCTCTCCACTGCACACCTGTAGAAGGAGGTGAGGACTGAGCTTCCCAGACCAACTCGTCTCAGCCGTCTGAGGAAGTAGAGTCTCTGATGATCTTTCTTCATCAGGCTGGTGGTGTTGTTGCTCCAGCTGAGGTTGTTGTTCAGGTGCACACCC
>NC_056510.1:1544117-1547058 GCF_014905685.2 Nematolebias whitei
GGGGGGGGGGTATTTCTTCTGAAGTCCACGACCATCTCCTTCAGCTTGTTCACACTGATTGATGTGAAGGTTGTTTTTCTTGCACCAGCTCTCCAGGTGTTCCACCTCCTGCCTGTAGCTGGACTCATCATTGTTTGTGATGCATCCCACCACTGTTGTATTGTCTGCAAACTTTACAATTTGACAGCCTGGATGGGTCGGTGCGCAGTCATATGCTAGCAGAGTGAACAGGAGGGGGCTCAACACACAGCCCTGGGGGGAGTCTGTGCTGAGGGTTATGGCGGTGGAGGAGAAGTCGTGGATCTTCACAGATTGTGGTCTGTTGGTTATGAAGTCTAGGACCCAGTTGCACAGAGAGGAACTTAGTCCTAGTGTGATTACTTTGTCCATCAGAGTCTGGGAAATCATGGTGTTGAAGGCAGATGTGAAGTCCACAAAGAGCATATGGATGTAAGAGTCCTTCTGTTTCAACTGGGTGAAAGCAGTGTGGACCACAGAGGAGATGGCATGACCTGTTGATCGGTTCTCACGGTATGCATACTGTGAGGGTCCTCATTGATGTTGATATTAGCTTTGATGTGGGTCATGACCAGTTTTTCAAAGCATTTAGTGACTATCGGGGTGAGGGCTACCAGCCGATATTCAGGCCAGTCACTGTAGAGCTCTTTGGAACTAGGATAATGGTGGCAATCTTGAGGCAGGTGGAAACTGTTGTCAGGGTGAAGAAAGAGTTAAATATGTCGGCTAGCACATCGCAGAACTGATCGGCATAGTCTTTCAGCTTTTTCCCCAGGATGTTGTACGGGTCAGTTGCCTTGTGAGGATTGATCCTCCTGAAAGTACTCAATACTTCTGCTGAGGTCACGCTGACTCTTCTTCTTGTGATAAGGTAAGTCTGGTGCTGGGTGGTCTGTTCGGGTCCTCAAAGTGTGCATAGAATCTGTTGAGAGCATTAAGCAGTGATGGATCTCTAGGGTATTGTACACCTCTGCCTTTATCATCTGTTATGTACTTAATGCCCTTCCACAAGTTCTGTGTGTTTTGTGAGAAGTGCCCCTAGATCTTCTGTGCATATGCTGCTTTGGCCCTTTTAATACCAGCATCCAGCTCTAGCCTTGTCTTACTCAGCTCCTGTGAGTTGCCAGACCTGTATATACCTGTACACATCAGCCATCATCAAGTTTACACCATACTTTTATTTTTCTGATTCTTTAAAATAAAACAGAGTTCTACTCTAGTTTTTCAGACCTGTTCACATCTTCCTTGTACTCATCCATTAGATCTGGACAATTTCAGGAATGGACGCTTTCTGATGTGTTAAGCTTCTAAGACGTCACTCTGTGATTCGTTTTTCAGATAGCCATTGAGAGAGAGTTAATCCCACAAGTTCTGTTTTTTATTTGGATGCCATAAAACCTGACTTGGAGTTTGAACAGATTACCAAAAAAGTGTTTTTGTACCACTATGTGCCAGGATAGAACTAACTTTCTCACTGTCATAAATTTAGGAAAGATAATAGAAATGAGTCTTTGTCCCTAATCAAACCTATTCCTTTGCGGGAACATGCATGGTCCAGCAAAACCTCCTTTAGTTAACATGCATGTTTATTTATTTTAAGGATAACTCAAAATGTCCTTCCAATTCTCATGTAAATGTTCATGAAAAGTGTGTGTTTTGCATAATCTTTCTTAAGATGATTTTTTTCTTTCAGCTGCACCCTTCTTCAGGGGTCGTCACAGCGAAGTCACACGAAGACTTGGCAGTTATTTTTACGCCGGGTGCCTTTCCTGACAAAACCACAGACACTGAGTTACCACAGCCAACTGTGTGTAGCAGAGAGTTGCATCTAGGGCGCCCGGGGAGCAGATGGTGGGGATTAAGGGCCTTGTTCAAGGGCCCAGAGTGGGGCAGATGAGGGTGGAGGCAGGTGTGGGTGCTTCACATATCCCACCCACATTTTGATCTGATGGGTATGTGGCTCAGGTGGTCGCTGAGGCAAAAACTCGGTCGTGGGAGTAGTTCGGAGAGGCCATGGAGAATGACTTCTGTACAGCTTCGAGGCAATTCTGGTCCACCATCTGGCATCTTGGGGGTGGAAAGCGGTACACCACCAACACTATTTATAGTGGAAGTGGTGTGCTACTGACCTCAACTTGGAATGTCGTGGGACATGGGCAGAATACTTCGAAAACCTCCTCAGACCTCCTCTCGGGGTCTTGTTCACGAATGAGGGGAAAATGGAGCGTGAGATCGATAGGCAGATAGGTGCAGCATCTGCAGTGAAGTGGGCGCTGTACAGGTCTGTCATGGTGAAGAGAGAGCTGAGTCAAAAGGCAAAGCTCTCAATTTATCGATCAATCTACGTTCCTACCCTCATCTATGGTCACGAGCTTTGGGTTGTGACCGAAAGAACGAGATCACGGATACAAGCGGCTGAAAAGAGTTTTCTCCACAGGGTGTCTGGCTCTTCCTTAGAAATAGGGTGAGAAGCTCGGTCATCTGGGAGGGACTCAGAGTAGAGCTGCTGCTTCTCCACGTCGAGAGGAGCCAGTTGAGGTGGCTTGGGCATCTGATTTGGATGACGCCTGGACGAGTCCCTGGTGAGGTATTCCGGCCACATCCCACCGGGAGGAGACCCAGAGGAAGACCCAGGACACGCTGGAGAGACTATGGTTATTGGCTGGCCTAGGAATGCCTTGGGATTCCCCCAGAGGAGCTGGTCCAAGTGTCTGGGGAGAGGGAAGTCTGGGCCTCCCTACTTAGACTGCTACCCTTGCGACCCGACTCCAGAGAAGCAGAAGAGAATAGATGGATGGATGGATTATTTTAACTTGTTAATTGTCTCTGTAAAGACTTTTTAGGTAAGAAATATTTGGACAACAATCTGTCCTGTAACCACCTTCCATGTAATACTTGTTTCTTCTCTGGCATTTTTTCAAGT
>NC_056510.1:1547158-1550891 GCF_014905685.2 Nematolebias whitei
ATTTAATCGTTCAATGCACGATAGAACTCAGTCCAGAAAAATGAAAGTATCTGTTTAATTTATGGATAATATCTCACAGATATATGTTCCTTTACACCTGCATGTCTCCAGGACTGTGGGGCGAGCAGGTTGGATTACAACTGACCCTTCTCACCCTGCATATGAACTATTTGAACCACTCCCCTCGGGCAGGAGGCTTCGGTCCATTCGAACCAGAACCTCCTGCCATAAGAACAGTTTCTTCCCCCCTGCCATCGGACTCTTGAACACTCATAATCCCGTTATTGTATAACTCTGCTTTGGTCACTTTATCACTGTATTTTAACTGCACCACTCCATTTGCACGTTTTTTCCGAGTATTGTATTGTATTGATTGGTGTACATATGTTTTCTTTTATCTTTTATATTTTATTCACACCTTTATGCCGAAGCAAGTTCCAAGTCTGTGAATCCTGTTCATTGACAATGGCAATAATAAACTGAATCCGAATCTGAATCTGAAAAAAGTATTCTCATAAAGAATAAGAGTCACTAGTAACTTGGGAAAACATCAGCGACTCAGGAGGGAAACCAGATGATGGCCAGACAACTAACAACACAAAGACACAGGCTTACATACAATGAATAACGAGACATAACACATAACACCTGTGAGGACACGTTTGCTGAAACAGATCAGACTGAACTGGGAAACCAGGGAGAGTAAGAATGGAAACCAGCCACCAGAAGGCACAATCCCTACAACCTCATGTACAACATGTGTTACGAATGACAGTAAAGAACCTTGACAATGACAATATAAAATTATTTATCGACTTTTGAAGAAAATATTGGCAGCAGTTTCGGCCATGCCAAAACTGCCAAGGACATCCTTGTAAAAGAGATTGATGATCTTAATGGATTTCTTCCTGGTAAAATAAAGGTATAAATAAATAAAAAATTAGAAAAGTCTGTGTGACGGTATGGTTCATGCTATGAGTACTCAAAATCAGCTGATTTACCAGCTAAATCGTAAGATCAAGGCGATTTGTGAGAATTGCAGGCCACCTGCGGCTTTTAGGACTTGCCAGCATGTTGGAGATGACCTTGGATGTTAGAGATGACCTTGAGTGAGGCTCATAGCATGGGTCAGTGGAATGCCCATAAATCTGACCATTTTGGATCTGGAAAGTACCAGTAGGACACAAGCATGACAAGAAAAAAACAGTCTGCCTGAAGACATGGGTAAACTAAAGTAAAGCTTTGACTACGCCCCCCCCCCCCCCCCTGAGAACCTGTGGGGACTTATCAGAACTGCCGGCTTAACAACAACATCTTATCAGGACCATGGCCTTTCTGAAAGTGCTTCATGGACAAATCTCAACGTCTTGACACCACATGCATATGTATTGTGTTTATAGATGTGCTTGCTGGTAGAGTTTTTTGATGTTTCAAGTTGTGTCCTAATAGGACAAAATGTGAAGAGATCTTTTTTGTAATACCACTATCCATCCTCATGGCCTTTTACCTTTTTCTATCTAAAAAAGTATTCTCATAAAGAATGAGGCCGTACTTTTGTGGCAGCATAAACATACACTCTGCCCATCTTTCGGAAGACTGTACGGATATAATCTCACTGTGATTCTGATTATAATAATGCTACAAGTTCAGGGGATGACATCTGTGAAGCTTGGTTGGTCCTGAAGATCTGTCAACTGACTCAAGAAATAGCTGACTTGACTGTCTTTCTGGTTGGCCCCCATTTGTTTGCTCCATCGACGAGCAGGGGGATCGACTGCCCCTCCCACTGTGAAATTCTCCCCGGCGCTTTAGGTTGTGCATAGAGAAAGTAGGTTGAGGGTTGGACCTGGGAGTCAGTTGTTCCAAAGCATTTTTACCACCAGCCCCTCTTGTGCTGGCAGTTTCGTTAGAGCTGAGCCCTTCTCTCCTCTTCCTCCACAAGAAGAGGGAAGGGCAGAATTTCAACCTCCGGGCTGCGGTGTCTTTGTTTCTGGATGGGTTCGGTCTGGAACCTGCCCCACTGGATAACAGACTCCTCTGTCTGTACTTTCTCCCACCAGACTGTCTGTGTTGTTACCTAGACCAGATAATTGGCCCAAGTCATCTGCCTGCTGGGTTCTTTTTACTTGGTCTGGGCATACTGTCATGAGGCGTGAAGCAGAACCCAATGGTGCAGGCAGGATTCGAAGACCAGATGGTTAAATGAGAACTACTTATAATAATACAAAATAAACAAGCTATTGAGGCAGTAAAACTTTCATTCATTGGAGACCTGTAGAACTCTAAAAGAGGCACTAGGAACTCAGGAAAACACCAGGAACTCAGGAGGGAAACCACACAATGTCCAGACAATGAACACCACAAAGACACAGGCTTATATACAATGACTAAAGAGACATAACACACAACACCTGTGAGGACACGCAGCTGAAACAGATCAGACTGAGCTGGTACACTAGGGAGTGTAAGAATGGAAACCAGCCACTAGAGGGCACAATCCCTACAACCTCATGTACAACATGTGATGCGAATGACAATAAAGAACCTTGACCATGACAATATAAAACCATGTAGGATGTTCATTTAATCTCACACTCATTCACAATCTCACACTCATATAATAATGTATCACTAAGTATATCAGAAAATTTGGCAGCATTAGATTATTTGAGGAATTCTCTCAAACAGGGAGGATTGTAGGGTTTTATGAAATGCTTGGAGCAATCACTTGTATGAGAGGGCCCCTCAATATGTGGCCAAATTAAGAATGTGGAATCATTATGGATCCATTTGACCTTTTCTTGCAGGAAAGAGCTAAATGTGTTTTGTTTTTCTAGACAGAAAGCAAGCATCATAATGGCTGGGCATACGGCAGAGTTCTGGTGTACTGGACAAATTTGCAATATCAAGCTTTGTTTGTGTAAGCGTCTGACATACATGGAGAATATAAAATGAGAGCTGAGCTACTTTGGGTCAGTGGTTTCTATTTCGGCCGTGTGCTGTTCAGAGATACACTGTGTTTTACAATAAACCCTGACTTTGCTGTCAATCAGAATCAAAGTGTCAAATTATTTTATTTAACAATTAAAGTATCCATGCAGTAAAAAGTTAGTTCCTATTTCCTTAGTTCCTATCATGTAAATCATGTATCTTCTTAATCTTACATCCAGTTTGGTCTGCAGTATGGCTTGTATTTATGGGAAACAGAAAATAAAACAGTTTTAATAAGGTTCCATGCTCCTCTGGATGCAAGGAAACACTGTTGCAGTGCAGCTGTGTTCCCTTGCCTCTGCTGGCTTGGACCCCTGAAAGTCTAAGAAAGCCAGGCTAATGAAAAAAGAGAATGTTTTTTTGAAATATTTTATCTTCTTTTAAGGTTTAGGTACATACTGCTTTGTTTGCCTCAGTTACCACATAACTACAGTTTCACATGAATCAGGCTGCAGAATCTGAAGTGTTACAATGTGTTTAATAGATTTTCTAAACCAGGGGTAGAAAACAGCATAAATTATTGGATTTAGACAAGAATTACAATAAAACAACCAGACCAAAAAAACGGAAATCTCCTGATTTGTAATTAAATTCATTCCTGCAAAAGCAGGCAAAAAATAAGGACAGAAACTTGTTACAAATACAATCACAACAACACCAAGAACTGTAGCTGCTTTTCTCTCAGACTTCTTAGTAGATACAGGAGCTGAACCCTTCTGACTCACAGCTGCAACATGAGACC
>NC_056510.1:1550991-1558827 GCF_014905685.2 Nematolebias whitei
TACTTCACTGTAATTTAAAGTTTTTATGAGGAGATCAAATCTAGTTGTTGAGAATAATGGTAGACTGGTCACATTGCTTATAATTTTAAATCATTTAAGGTCTTTTTTTCAGGGATTAAGTGCATTAATAAGTTTTAGGTTGTTTTGTAAGTAGTAAATTTTTTGAAAACTGAGATATGACCATCTAGACCTAAAATCAAATGAGTGGAAATTCACCTGAAGACAATCAGACATACAGTGCATCCAGAAAGTATTAACAGCAATTAATTCACTTTTTCCACATTTTGTTATGTTACAGCCTTATTCTAAATTGTATTAAATTAATCTCTTTCCTCAAAATTCTACCTCATTATGACAACTTCTTCTTCTTTCAGTTTTTCCTTCTTCAGGGGTATCCATAGTGAGTCATCCTCCTCCATCTCACTCTGTCCTCTGCATCCTCTGTCCTTACTCCAACTACCTCTATGTCCTTTCTAACTGCATCCTTATAGCTCATAATTGGCCTTTGTCTTTGCATTTTTCCTTTCAGTTGTATTTCTTACATCCTAGAACGACTGTGGCTGAGTGGTTAGAGCAGTTGTCCTCCAATGCAAGAGTTGGGAGTTCGATTCCACCAGCAGTCACATACTGAAGTGTCCCTGGGCAAGACACTGAACACCCTCATATTCTCCGATGTGTGTCCCATCAATGTATGAATGTGATAACGCACTGATTAGTCTTTGTATAGATATACTGTAATAGAGTACTGTATGAATAGATAAAAGAAAGCACAGATTGTAGTATAAAGAATTTTGAGAATCTTGATAAGATAGAAAAGCACTATATAACTGCAGTCCATTTACAGTCCTATCAATATACCCACTGTCCCTTTTCTGGACAGGTCTAAACCACTGTCCCTCCTCTGGACATGCCCAAACCACTGTCCCTCCTCAGGGCATGTCCAAACCACTGTCCCTACTCTGGACATGTCCAAACCATCCCCATATGGCCTCTCTAACCTTATCTCCTTGTTGTTCTACCTGTACTGTACCTCTGATGATCTCATTCCTAATCTTATCCATCCTTGTCTCCTAAGGAGAACCTCGACATCTTCATTTCTGCTACTTCCAGTTCTGTCTCCTGTCTTTTTGTCCATGTATCTGTCTCCTGTCTTTTTGTCCATGTCTCTGTCTCCAGACTACACAACATAGCTGGTCTCACCACTGTCTTGTAAACTTTTCCTTTGACCTTTGCTGACACCCTTTTGTCACAAATCACTCCTGAAACTTTTCTCCACCCACTCCATCCTGCCTGGACTCTCTTCTTCACCTCTTTACCACATTACCCATTTTCCTGGACAGTGGACCCTAAGGACTTGAAGTCCTGCACCTTTGTGACCTCTGCTCCTTGTAGCCTCACTGTTCCACCTCCTCCCTCTCATTCACACATGGACTCTGTCTTACTACGGCTGACTTTCATTCCTCTTCTTTCAAGTGCATACCTCCACCTCTCCAAGTTCTCTTCCACCTGCTCCCTGTTTTCACCACTGATCACGTCATCTGCAAACATCATAGTTCACGGGGATTCCTGCCTGACCTCATCTGTTATTTGGTCCATCACCAGAGCAAACAAGAAGGGGCTCAGAGCAGATCCATGATGCACTCTCACCTCTACCTTGAATCTATCTGTCACTCCTACAGCACATCTCACCAGTGGCAGCTGGCCAATAGAGGGTGCTAGGGTGTGGCTCCACCACTCAACACTCACCAATAAGACATACAAAGTTAAATAATATGAAATTATAAAATTAAACAATTTTGAAATACGTGTATATTCTATATTTTTTAGTTGTGTAAGATAAATGGTTATAGTTAATGATGAGCAAAGTTGATTCGTTTATCAATGTTGTTGTCTGATTGGTGATGTTTTTCCTCCCAGCGGTGCAAAAATCTTTGCCCATAGACTCTCGTTAAAAGTTATACATGAACAGGAGCTGCCCTTCCAATACAAGAGATAGGAAGATTCTGGGCACATCTCTCCTGTGCCCAGAGCTGAATGCACAGTGCGGATCGTGCTTCCGGTGGAACAGATCGTGTAGTGACACTCACAACCAGGCTAGGTGTGAGAGGATCAGCTAGCTGCTGCAGGTAGGCTCTAATCCATTGAAAGCCCTTTATCTAATGCTTATGTTGCCATTTCTGACTGATATGCCTCTCAACTTTTCAATGTCATTGTTTGTGAAAAAACCTTCAACTTACTGTGTATTTCTAAAAGTGGGAACTGGTAAGTTTGTGTGTTTGTTTCTGGAACTAGCATGCTAGTGCTAGCCTCCAGGTTATAGTATTGGGTTCTGTGAACATTAGTACTTTTCTATACTAAATGTCACTGATGTTATTGTTATAATATTTCTGAACACCTGCATTTTTATTGACCTGGATAATGAAAAATAAGCCTGTTGCCTATTGTGGTATTAACATCTACACTCCAGTATGACTCCAGTAAGCTCTCCGGTCTACCAACCAGTTCCTCTTAGATGTCCCCAGATCTAAACCGAAATCCAGAGGTGATCGGGCTTTTGTGGTTGCTGCTTCAAAACTGTGGAACAGTTTACCTGATAATTTAAAGACCGTTCAGACTGTTGAGACTTTTAAATCTTTGCTTAAGACTCATCTGTATTCATTGGCATTTGATCCACGCAGAGTCTGAGAACAAATTCATCCAGCCATCCTTCCATCCATTTTCTTCCGCTTATCCGGGGTCAGGTCGTGGGGGTAGCAGCCTAAGTAGGGAGGCCCAGACTTCTCTCTCCCCAGCCACTTGGGCCAGCTCCTCCAGTGGGAATCTCGAGGCGTTCCCAGGCCAGCCGAGAAACATAGTCCCTCCAGCGTGTCCTGGGTCTTCCTCTGGGCCTCCTCCCGGTGGAATGTGTCCGGAACATCTCACCAGGGAGGCATCCAGGAGGAATCCTAAACCGATGCCCGAGCCACCTCAACTGGCTCCTCTCAACGTGGAGAAGCAGCGGATCTACTCTGAGTCCCTCCTGGATGACCGAGCTTCTCACCCTATCTCTAAGGGAGAGCCCAGACACCCTGCGGAGAAACCTCATTTCGGCCGCTTGTATCCGAGATCTTGTTCTTTCGGTCACAACCCAAAGCTCATGACCATAGGAACGTAGATTGATCGGTAAATTGAGAGCTTTGCCTTTTGACTCAGCTCTCTCTTCACCATGACAGACCTGTATAGCGCCCGCTTCACTGCAGACACTGCAACTATCCGCCTATCGATCTCACGTTCCATTTTTCCCACATTCGTGAACAAGACCACGAGATACTGAACTCCTCCACTTGGGGCAAGACCTCCTCTCTGACCCTCTCTACCCTTTTCTGGCTCAAGACCATGGGGAGTGGTGGCGCAGAGGTTAGAGAGGTGGGCCTGTGATCCGAAGATCGCCGGTTCACACCCCGGCCCCGACAACATCAAAAATTGTGGGTGGGGTAGGTGAAACACCCACACTTGCCCCCACCCTTATTCGCCCCACTCTGGGCCCATGAGCAACCCCCACCATGTGCTCCCTAAACAGGTCTCTCTTGAAAATGAGTTCTCGTGACTCAATGAGACTAACCTGGATAAATAAAGGCTAAATGAAAAAAAATAAAAAAAGAAAGACCATGGCCTCGGATTTGGAGGAACTGATCTTCATCCCGGCCGTGTCTCACTCAGCTGCGAACCACTCCAGCGAAAGCTGTAGATCCTGATCTGATGAAGCCAATAGGACCACATCATCTGCAAAAAGCAGAGACGTGATCCTAAGGCCACCAAAACGGATCCCCTCAACACCTTGGCTTCGCCTAGAAATTCTGTCCATAAAAGTTATGAACAGACTCGGTGACAAAGGGCAACCTTGGCAGAGTACAACTCTCACCGGGAACAAGCCCGACTTTCTGCTGGCAATGCGGACCAGGCCCTGACACCGGTCATACAGGGACCTAACAGCCCGTAGCAAAGGGCCCGGTACCCCATACTTCCAGAGTACCCCCCACAGGGTTCCCCGAGGGACGCGGTCGAACGCCTTCTCCAAGTCCACAAAGCACATGTAGATTGGTTGGGCAAACTCCCATGCACCCTCCAGGACCCTGCTGATGGTGTAGAGCTGGTCCAGTGTTCCACGACCAGGACGAAAACCGCACTGCTCCTCCTGAATCCGAGGTTCAACTATCCGACGGACCCTCCTCTCCAGAACCCCCGAATAGACCTTACGAGGGAGGCTTAAGAGCGTGATCCCCCTGTAGTTGGAACACACTCTACGGTCCCCCTTTTTGAATAGGGGGACCACCACCCCGGTCTGCCAATCCAGGGGAACTTCTCCCGATGTCCACACAATATTGCAGTGTCACGTAAGCCAACACAACCCTACAACAGTCTGAGAATAAATTTAGAGCTGATTTTTATTGTTGTGTGTTGTATTTTATTGCTAACTTTCTTATGTTTTGAGTGGCACTAGACACATTTTTACTCTTTTTATCTGTCTTACCTGTAAAGTACTTTGGTCAGCTTTTGTTGTTTCTATGTGCTATATAAATAAATTGACATCATTGCAATAAGTAAATAGCTCCTAATGTTAAAAATGAAACATTCAAATTGAAGGTACACTGAAATGTGCAAATAGTCATCTTTTGTACAAGTCTAGCCTCCACAACTCTTTCCCAGATCTTCATCGTGTGACTCATCACCTTAATTCCCCTGTAGTTGCTACAATTCTGTACATCACCTTGTTCTTAAAAATGTGCACCTTTGAATAGCTTATTTGAACAGCTTCCTGCACTTCACTATTCCACCACCAGTTTCCTTATCATCCATTCTTTGTCCAGATGACACACCAAGTACCTTCCTACCTGTCTCTCTAATTACTGCTTACCGGATCGAAGGTGAAACATTTCAGCACAAAAAAGAGAAACTGTCTAGATGACCTGACTGAAAAATGTTGGATTGTATACCTGGATTATTGAGCTTGGACGTTGTTATTCAATTCAATATAGTTTGTTTATTTAGCGCCAAATCACAACAAAGTTGTCTCAGGGACTTTACAGGAACATTCACATAAAATCCAATTAGTAAAGTTCTCTATCTAAGGAATCCAGCAGACAAGTTGAATCTTGGCTTTGTTGCAGTCTCCCATCCTGAGCAAGCACAGTGGCAACAGTGGAAAGAAAAACTCCCTTTTAACAGGAAGAAACCTCCAGCAGAACCAGCTCAGGACAAGCGGCCATCTGCTTTGACCGGCTGGTTTGAGAGGACAGGAAGGAGAGACAGACGAACACAGAATGGTAGGTCCAGATATAGGTCCAGGTCATGATTTAGGTCCAGGTGTACCTGAAAGACAAAAACATGTTAAGGATAGAAAAAATTACAAATACAAAACAGGTTGAGCAGAGTAAGTAAAGACAGTAGTAGAGTGAAAAGTGTGGTCAGTTTGTCCTCCAGCAGTCTAAGCCTATAGCAGCATAACTAAGGGACAGCTCAGGAAACCCAAGCCGACCCTAGCTTTAGGATTTTCCATCTTATATTACAGATCTTATTGTTCCATATTTTCCTAACAGAGCACTTCGTTCTCAGACTGCAGGTTTACTTGTGGTTCCTAGAATTTACAAAAACAGAATGGGAGGCAGATCTTTCAGTTATCAGGCTCCTCTCTTGTGAAACCAACTTCCAGTTTCTGTCCATGAGGCTGACACATTGTCCAGTTTTAAAACTCGGCTTAAGACTTTCCTTTTTGATAAATCCTATAGTTGGGGTCGGCTTGGGTTTCCTGAGCTGTCCCTTAGTTCTGCTGCTATAGGCTTAGACTGCTGGAGGACAAACTGACCACAATTTTCACTCTGCTGCTGTCTTTACTTACACTGCTCAACCTGTTTTGTATTTGTAATTATTTTTTCTATCCTTAACGTGTTTTTGTCTTTCAGGTACACCTGGACCTATATCTGGACCTGGACCTAAATCATGACCTGGACCTATACCTGGACCTACCATTCTATGTTCGTCTGTCTCTCCTTCCTGTCCTCTCAAACCAGCCGGTCAAAGCAGATGGCCGCTTGTCCTGAGCCTGGTTCTGCTGGAGGTTTCTTCCTGTTAAAAGAGAGTTTTTCCTTTCCACTGTCTCCACTGTGCTTGCTCAGGATGGGAGACTGCAACGAAGCCAAGATTCAACTTGTCTGCTGGATTCCTTAGATAGAGAACTTTACTAACTGGCTTTTATGTGAATGTTCCTGTAAAGTCCCTGAGACAACTTTGTTGTGATTTGGTGCTATATAAATAAATTGAATTGAATTTAGCAAAAAGGAAAGTCTTAAGCCTAGTTTTAAAAATGGACAATGTGTCAGCCTCACGGACAGAGATTGGAAGTTGGTTCCACAAGAGAGGAGCCTGATAACTGAAAGATCTCCCTCCCATTCTATTTTTGTAAATTCTAGGAACCATAAGTAAACCTGCAGCCTGAGAGCGAAGTGCTCTGTTAGCAAAATATGGAACAATAAGAGCTGTAATATAAGATGGAGCCAGGTTGTTGAGAGATTTGTAGGTTAGAAGTAAGATTTTTAATTCAATTCTGGATTTGACAGGGAGCCAATGGAGAGAAACTATCAGCTCTTTAACCTCACTAGGGTCCTCGAGGGGTCATGGGAGTTGGCCCATCCAGTCTACATGTGTTTTGTGGGCTTGGAGAAGGCATTTGACCGTGTTCCTCGTGGTACACTGTGGAGGGGTGCTCCATGAGTATGGGATTGGGGGCCTGTTGTTACGGGCTGTTTGATCCCTATAAAAGCGGTGCGGGAGTTTGGTTTGCATCGCCGGTAGTAAGTCAGACCCCTTCAGAGTGGGAATTTAACTCCGCCAGGGCTGCCTAATATCACCAATTCTGTTCATAACTTTTATGGACATAATTTCCTGGTGCAGCCAGAGGGCAGAGGGATTCTGGTTCGGTGGCCTCATGATTCCATCTCTGCACTTTGCAGGTGATGTGGTCCTGCTGGCGTCATCGTGCTGTGATCTTCAGCTCTCACTGGAGTGGTTCGCAGCCAAGTGTGAAGTGGCTGGGATGAGAATCAGCACCTCCAGATCTGAGCCCATGGTCCTCAATCGAAAAAGGGTGGATTGTTCTCTTCAGGTCGAGGGTGAAGTTCTGCCTCAAGTGGAGTAGTTCAAGTATCTCGGGTTTTTGTTCACGAGTGAGGGAAGAATGGAGCGTGAGAATGGCAGATGGATTGGTGCAGCATCTGAAGTATTGCGGACTCTGTACCATTCCATTGTGGTGAAGAGAGAGCTGAGCTGTAAGACAAAGCTCTCTGTTTACTTGTCAATCTACGTTCCTACCCTCATCTATGGTCACAAGCTCTGGGTAGTGACCGAAAGAGGGATATCACGGATACAGGCGGTAAAAATGAGTTTCCTCCGCAGGGTAGCAGGATTCTCCCTTAGAGATAGAATGAGAAGTTCAGTTATCAGGAGAGACTCAGAGTAGAACTGCTGCTCCTCCACATCCAGAGGAGCCAGTTGAGGTGGTTCAGGCATCTGGTAAAGATGCCCCCTGGATGCTTTCCTAGGGAGGTGCTTCGGGCATGTCGACTGGGAGGAGACCCATGGGAAGACCCAGGACACACTGGAGGGACCATGTCTCTCGGTTGGCCTAGGAATGCCTTGGGGTCCCCGCAGAAGAGCTGGAAGAAGTGGCTGTGGAAGGAGATATCTGGGCCTCCCTGCTCAAGATGCTGCCCCCATGACCCGAATTCGGAACCAGCAGAAGATAATGGATGAATGAATGGGTGGATGGATGGATGGATGGATGGATGGATGGATGGATGGATG
>NC_056510.1:1558927-1562151 GCF_014905685.2 Nematolebias whitei
GATGGATGATATGGATGGATGATATGGATGGATGGATGGATGGATGGATGGATGGATGGATGGATGGATGGATGGATGATGGATGGATGGATATGGATATGGATATGGATATGGATATGGATGGATGGATGGATGGATGGATAGATAGATGGATGGATAGATGGATGGATGGATGGATGGATGGATGGATGATATGGATGGATGGATAGATGGATAGATGGATAGATGATATGGATGGATGGATGATATGGATGGATGGATAGATGGATAGATGGATGGATGATATGGATGGATGGATGATATGGATGGATGGATAGATGGATAGATGGATAGATGGATGCATAGATGGATGGATGGATGATATGGATGGATGATATGGATGGATGGATGGATAGATGGATAGATGGATGGATAGATGGATGGATGGATGGATGGTTGGAAAGTATTTGTATTGATACTGAAGGTAATTGCATCTGCATTAAAAATATAGGTATAAATATCAAACTTAATGGTACTGATATTGAAAACCTCAACTTTGAAAAATCTGTATTAATTCTAAAAGTATCAGTATTCATTTTATCATCAAGTATTGATATTGGCATAAAGAGTATGTCTATTGATGCCAAACACATTCATATTGGTATCAAAATCATTAGTATCCCTGAATCACCCTATATGCTGTCCTGGATGTATTTCCTGCATTAACTGGTGAATGCCCTGCACCGTAAGTTGAATGTCGTTACAGGGTAACATGCAGTTTAGCCAGTACATTTCTCTTCATGTACACTGTAACCATGCAGTACATTTCCCCTTATTTACCGTGTATGTCACCTTTTTATTTTCCCTTCCATTTGCCTGTTTGTACCCTGTACCCTGTAAGTACCCTGCACACTACACCATCAGAACCCATTAAGTTTTCCTGTAAGTACTCTGTATGCCACTTCATAAAAACTTTGTCAGCAACCAGTATGTTACCGTAAATACTTTGAGTATTAGTCTGTATTGCATATTGCTTTTGACGTGACAGTTTAGTTATATAAAGTTGTAGTTTTTGTAATCCATTTAGACTTTGTCAGAATAAGTGGGAATTTCTCTTTGGCATACTTCACAAAATAAATGTTCAAAATGTAATTGTTGTGTGAGTGGAGTGCTTCTGCAAGTTATATTGACTTTTGACTATATGATATACTACCTCCAAATTTATCGCATGATCCTGAACAAGAATTTTAACATATTTTTAATGCAGATACTTTGTTACTTCTGTTGTTTAGAACCGTTATACGTGTTGGTGTTGAACAATTACTGTATATCCAACTTAAAAACTATATATGTATTAAAAAAACCTGATATCTTCTGATCATTTTTAAAAGGCAAAGTAATTTATGATCCAGGGGCAAAGAGTAGTTTAATCAAACCTTTATTTGTTGTTTTTACTTTAGTCCAAAAAATATTTTCTTTCAGAAAAAAAGACTATTAAATGAGCAAAAACATCCATGCTAAGGAATGCTGAATATTTAACTTTATTTTATTATTATAACGTTTAATTATAGTGTGTGTGTTTTTTACCATTTCTACAGTAAATTAATGTCACAGGAATCAGGCTTCAGTATCTGAAGTGTAATGATGTGTTTCAGACATTTTCTAAACCAGGGATAGAAAAGGGCATAAATTATTGGATTCAGACAAGAGTTGAAATAAAACAGTAAGATTGAAAATGTTAAAAATTCCAAGCTAAATGGTAAATCATGTTGTGTAAAATTAGAAACAAAATAAGGGAAGAAACTTATTAGAAACACAATGACAACAACTCCAAGAGCTGTAGCTGCTTTCCTCTCAGACCTTTTAGCAGATACAGGAGCTGAACCCTTCTGACTCACAGCTGCAACATGAGACCTCATGGCTCGAGCCTGAGACACAGCCACCACAAACACTCTCATGTACAGAACCGTGATCACTGTGATGGGGCTAACAAAAGTAATTATCAGATCAAAAGCCTGAGTTATATAGTCAAATAAAAGTACACACTCTCCATAGCAGAAATTATATTTGTCTGGATTCTTGAGAAACTCTTTCAGTATCAGACCGTTGTAGAACACAGAGCAGGCCCAACACAGACAAACACAGACTTTTACTTTCCCCAGAGTGACTTTGTTGGGATAATGCAGAGGGTCACAGATAGCCACGTATCTATCAGCTGATATTAGCACCATGTTTCCTACTGAAGCAGATGTAATGATGTAGGAAAAGTAGTTAAAAAGTCCACACATAGAGCTCCCTAAATACCAGCAGCCTCCTGTTTGGAGGATTCGTGTTGGCATCAGAAGAAGTCCAACAAGGAAGTCTGAGACGGCCAGAGACAGAAGGAAGAAGTTGGTGGGGGTGTGGAGCTGCCTGGAAACAACAACAACAATAGCCACGTTATTTTCTATCACAAGTGATAAACACATTAATAACCTTGTCATAGAATGTATATCCCAACATTGAACTAGAAAATTTGCTGCAACTTTGAAATATGCTGTGCTCAGTAAGGACTGAGCATCCAGATGTTTACTTCCATGTATTTTATACACTTTGTTTACTACTGTTCTTGATGTAAAAAGAAAGAACACATGTAAAAAGACATTAAAGCATTTAAGTAATAATGCTTTCACTGGTGGTCATTAAAACAATAACTACAATACTGTAAGTGTAATTAAACCTTAATATAGCACATGTTATTAACCTTTTTTTACCTGAAGTGTGAAATGGAGATGATGACCAGCAAGTTGAGAGTCGCAGTCAGCAGCGATATACAGGACAGAAGGAAGTAAATGAAAATGTGCTCAGCGTAGTGCTGCTGGAGCTTCTTGCAGGAAGTGTTGGAAAGTTGTGGAAAGCAGAACTCGTCTTCTGTCAGAGTCTCCATGATCAGAGAGAGGAATGCAGGTGACAGGCTGCTGAGCTCGGGCAGAGTACTGACCCAAACTCCATGTGATAAAGCGCATTAATGTCACTCCTCCCTTTTTAATGACTGATGGCAATGCAGTCACAGAAATGTGCATACACTTTAGATGAGCGTTGATAAAATCAGTTATTCAAGTGTTACATCTTATGTCTTATATCTGATCCCATGCTGCTGATTTATTTCATGTTGCTGCTGATCTATTTCATGTTGCTGCTGATTTATTTCATGTTGCCGCTGATTTATTTCATATTGCTGCTGATTTATTTCATGTTGCTGCTGA
>NC_056510.1:1562161-1567247 GCF_014905685.2 Nematolebias whitei
GCTGCTGATTTATTTCATATTGCTGCTGATTTATTTCATGTTGCTGCAGATTTATTTCATGTTGCTGCTGATTTATTTAATGTTGCTGCTGATTTATTTCATATTGCTGCTGATTTATTTTTTTATTTATTTCTTGTTGCTGTGTTCCTTCGTACCTGCTCACAGACTCATGTTCGTGCTGCTGTTCGGCGTATTGTTTTTGTACTATGACATATTTTTAGTTTAGCGTATTTCTTAGTTCATATCTTAGGTCTTATCACTGTTTTTCTTTACAATTTGTACTTTTGTTGGATGTAACTGGGACCCTGTGTGCACACTTTTGTTCCACCTCATGTACCACATGTGATGTGTACGACTAATAAAGAAACTTTGACTTTGACTCTAGCATCTCCATTTTTTCCATTGGAAAAGGGTAAATTGAGATTTGCTTCAAAACTCAAAAAGCTTGAGTTACATAGTTGAATAAAAATCCACACTCTCCATAGCAAACAACAACAACAACAACAACAACAACAACAACAACTCAATCTTTGTTTTTAATTTACGTAATTGTTGGAACAAGGAAGTTTACGAAATGAAGACTCAACACAATCTGCTAGCTTTCTTGTTTCCTTAAATACATAACTTTAATAATAATTGGCATTTATAATGTATATGAATGTTTCCGTTCCTTGCCCTGAGATAACTATATATATATATAAATATATAAATAAATAAATATATACTATATAAATAACTGAATTGAACTGAATTAATTTCCATATTGGCATCAGCAACACCATGATTACTTAGGTGATTTGCAAAGACTCACAATCCACTGTATTCATGAAACATGTTGATTAAAAGATCTACAAAAGACTTGCTGGAGTATTTTGGATAAGGACATGTTGAAGTATCAATACATTTTAAATTAACATAAATACATCATATACGAGTGAGACAGTGAGTTTGAGTTCACCAGATACACCTGAACCAATAAATAATATTGTTTTTTACCTCAAGTTGTTTAGTCCTTGCTTCAAACCGTTCGCCTTTGGCATCACCTACAGACCTTAACAGTGCTGAGCACTAGTAGTACACAAACAAGACACGAACAGCAGCACGAACATGAGTCTGTGTGAGCAGATGAAGACATATGAACAGCATGAAATAAATCAACAGCATGAAACTGATCAGCAGCAACATGAAACTGATCAGCAGCAACATGAAACTGATCAGCAGCAACATGAAACTGATCAGCAGCAACATGAAACTGATCAGCAGCAACATGAAACTGATCAACAGTAACATGAAACTGATCAGCAGCAACATGATATGGTTTTTCACAGTGATGATTCTAGTTAGAGATTCATGAGTCTAACAGCCTCAGGGTAGAAGCTGTTCCTCAGTCTAGTGGTTCTAAACTTAATGCTCCTCAACCTCCTTCCTGAGGGGAGTGGGGCAAAAAGTGTGTGTGCTGGGTGAGTGTGGTCCTTCATGATGCAGGTGGCCCTCTTCCTGCATCTAGAGGTGTAGATGTCTGTGATGGTGGGGAGGCTGACTCCAACATCTTCTGTGCAGCCTTCACCACTCTCTGCAAAGCTTTTCTTTCTGCAGCTGTGCAGCCTCCATGCCACACGTTGATGCTGGAGCACAGGATGCTCTCCACTGCACACCTGTAGAAGGAGGTGAGGACTGAGCTTCCAGACCAGCTCGTCTCAGCCGTCTGAGGAAGTAGAGTCTCTGATGAGCTTTCCTCATCAGGCTGGTGGTGTTGTTGCTCCAGCTGAGGTTGTTGTTCAGGTGCACACCCAAGTACTTGTACTGCTTTGTTTGAGAGTTCTAAACTAAGACTCAAGAACGCCATTGGCTGATTATTACTAAGGTTCCCACCTTTATTTAAATACAGTTCTTTATGTGGATACACTTTCCAAACACATGCCCACTCTGAAAGTTTAATAACAAGACACATGTTGTGTAACGGAGATAAAAATGTACTCTGAATAATTTGTTTACTGTGTTAATATTGTTTGAGAATTTTATCTTATTGATGTCTATGATTTTGAAATTTGTCAAAAGCAGAAATGACGTAATATATTTAATTCTGGTAGCTTCCGCTCCCTCACTTTGCCACCACGCAACGCAAGGGTAAGTAGTGTGAAGCGATGTTGGTGGGAGTTGTTTTCCATTGTCTTTGAAAATGTAGCTATTTAAATTATAAATCTTTTGTTGCTGGTTTTTATCAATTTTACAATGTTATTGTGACTTTGATGTTTCATTTTGACTGCAAAAGGACAAAAACAACCCAGTTTTACAGACATTTTATTTTCCCAATTGTAAACTAGTTTGGTGCCCTTTTCAGTTTTGTCCGCCCTCTTGTGGTTGGTGACTGTAACAGCATACCACTTTTTTATAAAGCTCTTAAAACAGCAGCATGGCCAACCAAAGTGCTGTACAGGAAAGCAAACAAGCAAAGTACGCAGAATAAAAACATAGGTCCAAATGGAAAAAGATAATAGGTAAAATGTTAACACTGTAGAATACAGACAGGATTAAAAACGAATCACACTGTGTCAAAACCCGGGAATGAAAATGTGTTTTTAAGCGAGACTTAAGAACAGTGAGAGAGGGAGCCTGCCTGACACGTAGTGGTAAATCATTCCACAGTCTTGGACCTGCAACAAGGAAGGTCCTGTCACCTCTGAGTTTGAGACGGGTTCCTGGAACCACTAGGAGCATCTGATCTGCTGACCTCAGAGGTCCCTGTGGGACATATGGCTGCAGCAGATCAGCGAGATAAGAGGGGGCAGAACTGTTCAGATATTTAAAAACATACAGACGGATTTTGAACTGAATTCGAACGTGAACCGATATCCGTACGTTGCTTTTGTTGTGCTGAGGCTTTTTGCAACTTCACACTGTGTCCTGTTTGGGACCCAGTGTGAGATATGATTTTTTTTAACCTCTTCTTTCCTCATGTTTCCCTTTTCCTTATCTAACGAAAAGGAAGGCAGTACCTTCCATGACAGCTGCAGCCTCAAGCACCCGTCTACCCATGCCTCATGTTGTTTGGTCATCTTTTTGTTTCTTGGGACAGGCTGTACTGAAATGAAATGTTGTTGTGCTTCTTGTGCATTGACAATAAAAGCGTTTTGATTCTGATATCAAAAATTTTAAATGGCCACAATGTAGCAGTCCAATCAAAGCTTCTCCAGGAACCTTCTAGTTGTTTCTATCACTGACATACTTTATTCTTTCTTTCTATAGAAACTATACGTGAATTAGGCATTATGGTTGTTTATGACCTCTCCAACTCCAGCCAGTGGAGGCTTTCATCCTGGTTCTGCTGAAGGTTTCTTCCTGCTCAGAGAAAGATGTTTCTGGCAACAGTCATCAATGTGCTGCTCTGAAAGGGAGATTGTGACAAAGATGTACTGACTTACTTAAATAACTTTTACTAATCGGCAATTAATCTGAATGTATTTGATCAGTGCACTGAGATGGCTTTTGTTGTGAATTGTTGCTTTATCAATACACAAAATTGCTTAATTGATTTCTATGAATTATCTTCAAAGCTGAATTACGCTGCCTGGCCAAAACAAAGTCACACTCTAATGTTTGGTTGGATCACCTTTAACTTTGATCACATCGTTCATTCTCTGTGTCTTTGTTTCAATAAACTTCTTCAACGTCACAAGATCCGTTTCTTCCAGTGTTGAATTAATGTTTCACCAACATCTTCCATTGATGACGAGACACTGGTCCTGATGGTGCATCACTTCTCCTGCCTCTCTTCTGACCCTGATGCTCCATCACTCTGGAACAGGGTCAGTCTGGACTCATCAGACCACATGACCTTCTTCCATTGCTCCAGAGTCCAATCTGTATGCTGTCCAGTAAACTGAAGCCTTTTTTTCCCAGTAAGCCTCACTGGTTAGTGGTTTTCTTAACACTACCCAGCTGTTCTTGAGTTCCTTCACATTGTGAGTGTTTAAATGTTCTTCCTGTCTCTATGAACCACAGCCCTGAGTGCTGCTGGTGTTTTTCTTCCATTTGATTTCACCAAACGTTTAAATGATCACCGATCACGATCATTCAGGATTTATTTCCAGCCACATTTCTTCCTGGAAGACGATGGGTCCCCACTGTCCTTCCAGTTTTTAATAATGTGTTGGACAGTTCTTCACCCAGTTTTAGTTTCTACAATCTCCTGAGATGTTTCCTCTGCTTGATGCCAATGATTCGACCCTTCTCCAACAGACCGACATCTTTTCCATGACCACCATGAGTCTTTCATCATGTTGTTGAAGAAATGAGAAGCAACTCATTGGAGTTAAAGAACTTGTTGCAGCTGAAACATAATCGTCCGTGCAGTGATGATCCAGCAGGAGGCTCGGACCTGTTTGACGAGTTACATCCAGGTGGAGACTTGTTTTTTGGTCAGGCAGAGTATTTGCTTGTTTTCAGCCCTATAGTTTACTATGTTTGTAGTTTAGGATATTTTTTTTTTGTTGCAGTTCTTATTTCTGCCACTAGCTGCCACCACTATGCGACCAACAAAGAGTGTTCAGAGAGTTGTGGCATGAAACAGATGTTTGCACCTGTGTCCGTCCACTGGAAGTGAGTAACGTAATGTTTGCTCTGTTCTTGTCCTGTACAAGCTCAAAGCTGTATCTGACCAAGTTTTATTAAGTGCAATGATTGTTTGAGGCCTTTTCTGAGTATTTGGAGAAGCTAACTGCTAGCCATTTAGCATTAATTATTTGAGGCCTATAGGCCTGTGTATATGATGCAATTCATGTCTGGCTTATGTTCCAACTGCTGTGCATTATTGTGTGATGTGTACTTTATGTTGATTTAAGTACTGGTAGATGTGATAGTTATTTTATGTACATTTAGCTGTACATTTTCATTACTAATTATCAACCAGCTCTTGTTTGTGTTTATTCCCATGTGGACATTGAAGTTGCCTTGTAATATGAAGAGTTCTCACAGACAAGTACTTATAATTTATAATTAGTTTATTCTCTTGTAGAAAACCACACACACACACACACAACCACACACACACACACACACACACACACACACACACACACACACACAC
>NC_056510.1:1567257-1570042 GCF_014905685.2 Nematolebias whitei
ACACACACACACACACACACACACACACACACACACACACACACACAATGGAGTGATGATGTTTGTGTTCAAGTCTAATTAAAGACGAGTTCACGTCAAACCCAGAACGTGGACATTCTGTCTTTTATCTCAACTCACCTGGACATGTATAACTGCTGCCCTGACCCAACGCCCTGAAGTGATTGCTAATCCTCATGCAAAGCAGTCGTCATGACAACCACCACAATCAGTTCATTCCTTCATTTAATGAAGATCAGGTTGGTTTTAAAATGTGCTCACTGTTTTAACAATAAAAACCCTGACATTCCTTAAACACTCACCAAAGACAAATACCTGCATATTTTCAGTAGATTTTTTTTATTACGTTTGTTTTTTGTGAGTTATTTTTGTTAGATAATTAAATAATGACAAGAAAGATATCTAGAGGATGTTGAAATGACAGGAATCAGACTGTAAAATCTGGAGTGTGACGATATATTTAAGGGATTTTCTGAACCAGGGATAGAAAAAAGCATAAATCATTGGATTTAGACAAGAGTTTAAATAAAATAACCAGATCACTAAATTTGAAACTACTTCACTGGACAGCAAGTCCTTTCCTGCAAAAGAAGGATAATAGTAAGGACAGAAGCTGAAAACAAAGACCATCACAACCACCCCAACAGCTGTAGCTGCTTTCCTCTCAGACCTCTGAGCAGATGCAGGAGCTGAACCCTTCAGACCCACAGCTGCAACATGAGACCTCATGGCTCGAGCCTGAGACACAGCCACCACAAACACTCTCATGTACATGAAAACGATGGCTGAAACAGGACCAAAGAAGGTAATAATCAGATCAAAAGCTCCTGTTAAGAAGTCAATTAATATTACGCACTCCCCATGGCACAAGTTATATTTGTCAGGATTTTGCAGGTGGTCCCTGAGAATCACGCCGTTGTAGAGCGCAGAGCAGGCCCAGCACAGACCAACACAGACCTGAACTCTACTCTGGGTCACTTTGTTGGGATAAGTCAGAGGCTCGCAGATAGCCACATATCTGTCGGCTGATATTAGCACCATGTTTCCTACTGAGGCAGACGTAATAACAAAAGAGATATAATTGCAAAGCCCACACATGAAGCTCCCAAAAAACCAGCAGCTTTCTGTCAGGAGCATTCGGACCGGCATCACCACGAGCCCAACCAGGAAGTCTGAGAGAGCCAGAGAGCGGAGGAAGAGGTTAGACGGGGTGTGGAGCTGCCTGGAAACACGAGAACACACCGTTAATATAGTGCAAAACGTAACACAAGTAAACATTTTCTTAAACCACCGTCAGCACTTTCCAAATGTCTGTGAATAGTTTGCAATGAGGTAAAATAGTTAAAGCGCTGATATGAAAGTGTTACATAAATATAAGAATAAATGTTTTGCCATTTTACTGCTTTCAAGAAGACATTAAAACTATAAGTCAGATAATGTCCCGATGCTCAATAATCCAGTAGATGAATCTAACCCCAGCCCCAAGAAGAATCCGTCCAGAGGACCTGACTCAGCCTCGTTAGATAAGTCAGGAAACAATGTGTATTTCATCATATATACACCAACCGTTTGAACAAGAACTAATTTTAAGCATAGCAGGGAATTCCCTACACAGCTCATATTTTATATTCTATAGCAGAGTGCAGCACATGACCATGCCTGAAATGGGAGATGGAGATGATGACCAGCAGGTTGAGAATCACAGTCAGGAAACAGATGCAGGATAGCAGAACATAAATGAAAATGTTTTCAAAGTTCTTCTGCGAAGGTTTCTTGCACGAGTTGTTGGTTAGTTGTGGGAAACAGAGCTCAGCAACTTTTAAAGTGTCCATAATGAGAGAGAGAGGAAAGCATCTCGAGTGTGCCGAGCTGCTGCGGCAGACTGAACTCTGGCTGGTCCATCTGCCTCCTCCCTCTTTTAAACCAGACCTCATGTCGTCACTCAGACATCTACCGTGTCAGTAAGCTCTTTGGGTTCATGCTCGAGTTGCCTTCACTCTTGTTTTTGTAAGTTTAACTAAACCTTGATAACAACAACTACATTATCAATAATTAAAATAAAAGATGTGTAGAAGAGGTAGGTGAGGCAGGTAAAGAGTTGAGTTCAATGTGACAACTGGAGAGCGCCTGCTTGTCCCGCCCATGTGTGACATCATGGAGGAGCAAAGATGGCGCTGAATGACGGCAACGGCTCACAACCGACAAAATATTTGACTAACAGCAAGCCCAGTTGGATGTGAATCACTTTATTTTTTCTAAACTTTTTACACTAAATTAAAATAATTGATAATTAATGTTAATTTCATTAAACAACCATGTAAAACAGCTAGATGATATATAAGAAAAACATAATTTATATGTAATTAGGATCTAAACTAGTTCTGAAGTCTGTCAATAACACACACATAGAAATTACATAAAGGATATTGCACAACAGTATCAGCAGCATGAGACCAGCGACATGAATAATCAGAAGCATGAGACCAGCGACATGGATAATCAGCAGCATGACACCAGCAACATGGATAATCAGCAGCATGAGACCAGCGACATGGATAATCAGCAGCATGAGACCAGCTACATGGATAATCGGCAGCATGAGACCAGCAACATCATGAGACCAGCAACATGGATAATCAGAAGCATGAGACCAGCAACATGGATAATCAGCAGCATGAGACCAGCAACATGGTTAATCAGCAGCATGAGACCAGCAACATCATGAGACCAGCAACATGGATAATCAGCAGCATGAGACCAGCAACAT
>NC_056510.1:1570052-1581443 GCF_014905685.2 Nematolebias whitei
ATGGATAATCAGCAGCATGAGACCAGCAACATGGATAATCAGCAGCACATATCAACAATCAAGTGTTTTCACAGTGATTATTCTGGTTAGAGGTTCATGAGTTTAACAGCCTCAGGGGAGAAGCTGTTCCTCAGTCTAGTGGTTCTAAACTTAATGCTCCTCAACCTCCTTCCTGAGGGGAGTGGGGCAAAAAGTGTGTGTGCTGGGTGAGTGGGGTCCTTCATGATGCAGGTGGCCCTCTTCCTTAGGGTTGGGCATTGTTTGAATCTGAATGATTCTGATTCTTTGTTTAAATTCTGGTTCCTATCAATTCCTGATTCCAATTCTTTAGAGGTGAGGTTAAAAAAAAGACATATCAATTCACTTCTATTTATTTATATTGTATAACACCAAGTAACAACAGAAGTCGTCTCAGGGCACTGAACAGAGACAATCAAATATAAAAATAATAAGTTAACACTATTTATCTGAGGAGCAGACTGCTTTGAGTTTAACTCCATCATGTTATAAATGAACTAGCCAGAGATTTCTGGATTAAATAATTTGAACTTCTATTTGAATTTTAATTCTATGAACTTTTACTTTTTAATTTTACTATGAATTTCTCACAGGGCTGTTTTAATCCAGTACATAAATATCAAATTTATGAACTTTAATATAAGTGTTATGAATTTTCTTTTCACAGTGGTACACTTTCACAAGAGAGTTTTGTGTTTGAAAACCTCATGGAAACACATTTAGTTTAGTGTGTGATGCTGCAGCCATGTTACTGAGCTCCCCCTGATGGACTAACCTGCTGCAGAATATCTAACTAAATTATTATTATTATTATAAAAAAGAACAACTTGTACAACCCAGTCCAGATTAGCAGCAGGTAAATCAGAAATGGTTCTTGTTGAGGAAAATGATGATATTCTCAGGCAGTGTGTGTGAATGTTCTGGACAGACAGTGTCTCCTGCAGTGGAGAACATGTCTGAAGGTGCAGAAGAAGCTTGAACACATAAATATGAGAAATCAAGATCTGAAAGCAACAAGTCTTGTGTTGGTTCCACCACCAGCAGCAGGTCCTCAGACAGAACGTCTGCTGGAATGTCCAGGTCCATCTGCAGCTCTCTCCACTTGTTTCTTCATGGACATGGAGCTGTGACATTATGTTGTTCCTCTTCCTCAGCAAAAAGCTCCTCCAGTGGAGACTTTCTGGACAGACTGCAGGGAGGTGGTTCCTAAACAAACAACAGTTCATCAGTATTATCAGTAAAAAGGGATTATTAAAGGCATGATCATTATTAAGACTGAGAATCTATAATTTCAGATATCATACTCTTCTCCTCCTCATCCTCCACTCCCTCATTCTCAGGCCTTTCCTCAGGCTGCATGGTGACCCCATCATCTCCACAGTCTTCCTCTGTTGACCATAAAGAACATTACTGGTATTTAGATTTCAGATTTTAAAGCAGAAAAGGACAGGTGTGCATGATATTTCACCTGCTCAATCAGCTTCTCTGGATCTGCTCCCAGACACGTCATCCATCTTCTGTTTAAAGCGCAGAGCAGCCTCCTCCTCTGTTAAGAGACAGCTTTTCTCTTTTTACATAAATTGCTTCCTTCACCCCCCTCTCAAACCATCTGTGTTCTCGGTCCAAAATGTGCACATGTTGGTCCTCAAAGAGTGTCCCTTCTCTGTGAGGTGGAGGTGAACAGCTGAGTCTTGTCCAGAGGAGGTGGCTCTCCTGTGTTGAGTCATGCGTCTGTGAAGAGGCTGTTTAGTTTCTCCAATGTAGAGGTCTGGACAGTCCTCGCTGCACTGGACCGCATACACTACACCACTCTGTTTGTGTATGGGTGTTCTGTCCTTAGGGTGGACCAGCCTCTGTCTGAGAGTCCTGCTGGGTTTGAAATGTACTGGGATCTTGTGTTTGTTGAAGATCCTTCTGAATTTCTCTGATACTCCAGCAACATAAGGGATGACAATGTTTTTACGTCTGTTGTTCTCCTTTTTCAGTTTATTAGTGTGTTTTGTAGATTTCCTCGCTGACTTGACAAAAGCCCAGTTAGGATATCCACATGTTTGAAGAGCTTCTTGAACGTGTTTCACTTCCTTTTCCTTCCCTTCTGTCTTCGTGGGGACGCATTCGGCCCGATGTTGTAAAGTTCTGATGACAGAGAGTTTGTGTTCCAGTGGATGGTGGGAGTCAAACAGAAGATACTGGTCTGTGTGGGTTGGTTTCCTGTACACTTCAATGTTGAGGCTGTCCTCTCTCTCCATCTGAACCAAACAGTCCAAAAAAGGCAGCTTGTTGTCGTTTGCATCCTCTCTGGTGAACTTGATGTTGTTATCGACCGAGTTAAGTTGTCTGGTGAACTCTTCTATTTCCTTGACTTGGATTTTGATCCAGGTGTCATCCACATATCGGAACCAATGATTGTAGGTGAAAACCTTACTGTAAGGTCAAAAAAGTCCATGCTCAATAATCCAGGTATACAATCCAACAATTTTCAGTCAGGTCATCTGGACAGTTTCTTTTGTTGCTGAAATATTTCACCTTCCATCCAGAAGGCTTCATCAGTCAAGGAAACGCACAACAAAAAGTGTGGGCACCCCGTCTTAAGCAGTCTGTTACAAATCTCAGGATGGTTTTAGACTCTGACTTTAAGTTTAATAACCAGATTAACTCTGTTTTACAGAAATCTTCTTCCAGTTAAGACCGATATCTAAGCTGAAGTCCGTGTTGATCAGATCTGACCTTGAAAAACTGGTCCATGTCTTCATTACAACCTGATTACTGTAACACTCTTTATGTTGGGGTCAGTCAGGTCTCCGTGTCACGTCTCCAGCTCGTCAGCTCTAAACAGGAACTAGTAGGTTTGAGCACGTTTCACCTGTTCTGTCCTCCCTTCACCGGCTCCCTGTACAGATCAGCATAGATAAAAATATTCTCCTGTTGACCTTTAAGTACCTAAATGACCTTGCTCCCTCATATCCTGATGCATGCTCAATAATCCAGGTAGAAAAATCCAAAAAAGTTCAATCTGGTCCTCTGGACATTCAAAAAAACAAAAAACAAAACAAAGCAAAAAAAAATAGAAACGTTTCATCTCTCATCCAAGAGACTTCTTCAGTCTGAGGTGCTGTATTCAGCTCAGTCTCTTAAATAGCACCTTCTCAGGGTGGATCAACCAGTTTGCTGCTGACAACCAGAACCAGCTGATCACATGCTCAAGAAGGACCATCAGCCTAACAATGGATCATTAGCACCTGATGGCTGTTTACTGTTCACAGAGGGCTGAGTGATACTAGCAATCACAGCATTGTAAGAGGGGGACAGTTGAACCTGGAGGCTCCACCCCTGTTTAATGATGGACGGTTTCTTTTCACAAAGATGGCCTCCTTTACTCCTCTCTCAAACCATCGTTCCTCTCTGTCCAGGATGTGGACATCTTCATCCCTGAAAGAGTGACCGCTGGCCTGGAGATGAGTGTAGACCGCAGAGTCCTGGCCTGATGATGTTGATCTTCTGTGCTGGTCCATCCTTTTGGCCAGTGGCTGTTTAGTTTCCCCGATGTAAGACTGATCACAGCCCTCCTGACACTGAACAGCATACACAATATTGCTCTGTTTGTGCCGGGGGACTGGATCTTTGGGATGAACCAGTCTTTGCCATAATGTATTTTGGGGTTTAAAAGCCACTGGCACGTTATGTTTAGAAAATAAACGTCTCAGTTTCTCTGATACTCCCTCAACATATGGAATGACCACTGGTCTGGGTCTGGGTTCCTCCTTTTCACCTGATGGCTGACTGGAGTCCTGTTTGGGTTGCATTCTGGACCAGTTGTAGTCGTGCAATGGAGGTCTGACTGATACCAAACAGGAGTGAATTGCAGTAATCAAGCCTAGATGTAATTAATGCATGTATTACTGTCTCCAGGTTCTTTTTGGACAATATGGGCTTCAGTTTAGACAGCCGCCTCAGTTGGAAGAAACATGATTTAACAATCATGTTTACAGGATTGTTAAGTTTCAGGGAAGGGTCCATTATCACGCCCAGATTAGTGACTCTTTGTTTTTCTGACAGGGTTAGAGCGGAGAGGTCGATGCAGTGGTTTGTGATCGTGTCGTTGGGAGGGAACAACATGACTTCAGACTTCTTTTCATCGAAACTTAAGAAATTTAAAGCCATCCAGTCCCTGATGTCAGCCAGGCAGTTGAGCAGAGGTTGAATAGAGCATGTACCATTGTGTCTTAGGGGGAAGTAAATTTGACAGTCATCGGCATAGAAGTGGAAGGGCATGTTGTGTTTCCGGAAAATAGCACCAAGCGGCAGCAGGTATAAAGAGAATGGGAGGGGACCCAGGATGGACCCCTGCGGAACCCCCCATTTAAGCTCTGCCTCTGCGGAACTAAAATCCTTGATGGAGACACAAAAGGATCTGTCAGCGAGGTAAGATCTGAACCAATTGAGGGCTGATCCTGTGATGCCCACCCACTGCTCCAACCTAGCAATGAGGATCTCATGGTCGATTGTTAGAGGCAGCATGTGTATTGAACGTTCTAATAAACAGAAAGAATTTGTAATTTCATGTAAATTTGTTTAAACTAATACACTTTGCTTTATTTGCTCACTTGCTGCACAATCACATCACTAAAAATACTCTTTTCATTAATCTGTACCCTTAATGGGTGCAGAATGACTCATTTTTAGTATTTTAAATGTAATTAACCTGTGTAATTTCACTTAAAATGTAATTTATTACAAATATTTTAATAATTATACAGCAAATGAGGGAAGAACTCAGTCATTGTTATACAAGTCAAAGGTGGATTTATCTTTTATTTTTATTGAATCATATTATTGTGTGGCTTTAAAATGATGACAAACTGATGTTGTGTTTTTCAACAGATCAATATACAGTAGGTAATATCCAATCATGTGTCTGTAAGCATATAGCACACGCTTCATTACAGCAGCTCAGTACAGTATTTTAATGTCACGGGAGCCAGGACGCAGAATCTGAAGTGTCAGGATGAGCATTATGGATTTTCTGAACCAGGGGTAGAAAAAGGCGTAGATGACCGGGTTCAAACAGGAGTTAAAATGTGCCAACCAGATGTCAAAGGGTGCAGATGAAGCATTTACTGAAGTGTCTTCGCCCTCCAACGCTGGGAAATAATACGGACAGAAACAAAATAAAAACACAACTACAACAACACCAAGAGTCCTGGCTGCTTTCATCTCATTTCTCCTTAAAGAGACGGGACCCAGTTTGGATTCAGCAGCTGCTGTCTGAGACCGCAGCGTCCGAGCCTGAGACAAAGCCGCTACAAATACTCTGAAATACAGAACGATGATGACAGTGATGGGTACGATGAAGGTGAAGATCATGTCGATTACCCCTGCAACATTACTTATGATGACCACACACTCTCCAGAGCAGGTGTTGGACTTGCCTGGGTTCTCCAGGTGGTCGTTTAAAAGAAGAAGCCTGTAAAGCACAGAACAAACCCAACACAAGCACACACAAACCTGCGCTCTGCCCTTATTAACCTTGGTGGCGTAACCAAGAGGGTCACAAATGGCTAGGTAGCGATCCAGTGAAATGAACACCATGTTTGCGACAGAGGCGGAGGTGATGACGTAGTCAGCGAAGTAATACAGAGTGCACAGAATGTCACCAAGAAACCAGCAGACTTCTATGTAGATGATCTCAACTGGCATCAGCAGGAGGCCCACCAAGAGGTCAGAGACGGCCAGAGAGAGGAGAAAGAGGTTGGTGGGAGTGTGGAGTTGCCTGGAGATGGAGAAAATCATCACACAGTGATAAAGTAGTGCTTAAATAGACGGAAAGCTGCAGAGAGGGAAATGGGAAAAGGATGACACTGGTATAGAAAACTCAAACATCAAACCATTTTCTTAATTTACACCAGAAAAATATTTTAGTTCACAATATGTGCCTGAAGTGGGAGATGGCGATGATGACCAGTAGGTTAAGAGCGATGGTGACGAAAGAAATGGAGGAAAGTAGAACGTATATCAGCATAACTGCAGCGTGAGGCTGTGCTGGCTTCCTGCAGGAGGAGTTCAGATGTGGAAGGCAGAGCTCTGATTCTTCCAGAGCCGTCATCGTCAGAGAGAAGAGCCTGCTGAAACTCGTCAGGCCCACGCCAGTTTTATCTCTTGTGCTGGTGACCCCTCCTCCCTCATACTTACAGTGTGCGTCATCAGTGATGTCATCAAATGTGGATTAATTTTTCAAACACCGCGTCGTATTGTTCCACTTTCATGTGACAGTTTTTCTTTGGTTTCAGACTACGTCCACAGGTGTACACTTCAGGCAGTCACAGACTCAGTCTCGTTGTCATGGTAACAAGGCGCCTAAAACATCCTTTTTTCATTCAACCTTTATTTCTACAGGTTAGTCTCATTGAGCCTCGGGGACTCATTTACAAGAGAGACCTGATTTAACGAAGAATGATGACAACAGTGGACAATAATAGACAATCATAAAGGATGCGTACAAATTTATTTATTTAACAAGGGAAAATAAATTGTTAATTAAAAGGAAAAGTAGTTAAAAAAACAGCTAGATTATAAGGCGGTGCAGAAAAATAAAACAGGAACATGTCTGCAGGAACTGAACAGAAGTTTGAAGCCACTTGGAGAGGTCAAGGTTGAGAGCTTCAGATCTTTTTGTAAGATATTCCAGGAAACAGGAGCGGAGTAAAAACAGTTGGCTGCCTTCACAACGATTCAACATTCAAAAACATTGACACCACATTTTAGAGTCAACTAGAAAGTTCCTGGGGAAACTTTGATGGGACTGCGACATGGCACCCATTTAAAAAGTTTGGTTTGGCAGTATTGTGTGTTGGGGTTTGCTCTCAGATCAGAGAGTCAGAGTCAGAGACTCTTTATTGTCATTCGCACCTCATGTGGTACATGTGGTGGAGCGAAGGTATGTACACAGGGTCCCAGTTACATCCAACAATAAAATGTATAAGAAAAACAGTAATAACATCTAAGATATGAACTAAGAAAAACATCAACTAAATATACACTAAGCACTCATAACATAAAACATTGAACATCAGCACAAACATGAACATGAGTCTGTGAGCAGATGTGCACGCATGAACACATCAACATTGAAACAGATCAGCAGCAACATGAAACAGATCAGCAGCAACATGAAAAAGATCAGCAGCAACATGAAACAGATCAGCAGCAACATGAAAAAGATCAGCAGCAACATGAAAAAGATCAGCAGCAACATGATGCAGTTTTTCACAGTGATTCTCCTGGTTAGAGATTCATGAGTCTAACAGCCTCAGGGTAGAAGCTGTTCCTCAGTCTAGTGGTTCTACACTTAATGCTCCTCAACCTCCTTCCTGATGGGAGTGGGGCAAAAAGTGTGTGTGCTGGGTGAGTGAGGTCCGGTATACCAGTAAACCAAATTTCAGCTTAATATCTTTTAAAATAACTGTTAAAATATTTTTCCCTTTTAACTAAGATGGCCATTTTGGGTAAGTCGGGCTTGTTCCCGCTGACAGTTGGACTCCGCCAAGGTTGCCCTTTGTCACCGATTCTGTTCATAACTTTTATGGACAGAATTTCTAGGCGCAGCCAAGGTGTTGAGGGGATCTGTTTTGGTGGCCTTAGGATTGCGTCTCTGCTTTTTGCAGATGATGTGGTCCTGTTGGCTTCATCAGATCGTGATCTACAGCTTTCGCTGGAGCGGTTCGCAGCCGAATGTGACGCGGCCGGGATGAAGATCAGTTCCTCCAAATCCGAGGCCATGGTCTTGAGCCGGAAAAGAGTAAAGTGCCCTCTCCGGGTCAGGGAGGAGGTCCTACCCCAAGTGGAGGAGTTCAAGTATCTTGGGGTCTTGTTCACGAATGAGGGATAAATGGAGCGTGAGATCGATAGGCAGATAGGTGCAGCGTCTGCAGTGAAGCGGGCGCTGTACCGGTCTGTCGTGGTGAAGAGAGAGCTGAGTCAAAAGGTGAAGCTCTCAATTTACCGGTCGATCTACGTTCCTACCCTCATCTATGGTCACGAGCTTTGGGTTGTGACCGAAAGATTGAGATCTGGGATACAAGCGGCCGAAATGAGTTTTCTCCGCAGGGTGTCTGGGCTCTCCCTTAGAGACAGGGTGAGAAGCTCGATCATCCGGGAGGGACTCGGAGTAGAGCCGCTGCTTCTCCACGTCGAGAGGAGCCAGTTGAGGTGGCTCGGGCATCTGGTTAGGATGCCTCCTGGACGCCTCCCTGGTGAGATGTTCTGGACACGTCCCACCAGGAGGAGACCCAGAGGAAGACCCAGGACACGCTGGAGGGACTATGTTTCTCTGGCTGGCCTGGGAACGCCTCGGGATTCCCCCGGAAGAGCTGGCCCAAGTGGCTGGGGAGAGGGAAGTCTGGGCCTCACTACTTAGGCTGCTACCCCCGTGACCCGACCCCGGATAAGCGGAAGAAAATGGATGGATGGATGGCCATTTTGGATTTTTAATTTGCGTTAGGACTATATAACAACGTTGCTCTCAGCAATGACCATATCAAATTTCAACTCAAAATCTCAAAGAATGACCGAGTTATAATAAACTGAGTGTTTTCTGAGGTAGCTATGGCAGCCATCTTGATCCAAAATGGCTCCAAAAGTTCATCAGTATTTTGTTCGGCACTCTCTGCCCTCTAGGTCATGTGACCTCACTGGCAGTAAGAGACAGTTAAGAATTATGTTCTTCATCCACCGAAGTTAGACATGGAGTTCCTCAGGGTTCAGTGCTTGAACCAATAGTCTTTACTTTATATATGAGCTGCCATTGTGTATCTGTTCCTACCAAACCCAGCCGGTCGAAGCAGATGGTCCTCTTGTCCTGATCCTGGTTCTGCTAAAGGTTTCTTCCTCATGAGGGAGTTTTTCTTTCCACTGTCGCCTTCATGCTTGTTCAAGATGAGAGTTCTGTGATGGAGTTAAACTCAAAGCTGCTCCTCAGATAAATAATGTTCAATTATTATTTTATACATGAATGTTTCTGTTAAATTGTTATTTTATAGATGAATGTTTCTGTTAAATTGTTATTTTATAGATGAATGTTTCTGTTCAGTGCCTGAGATGACTCATGTTGTGACTTGGAGCTTTAGAAATAAAGTGAAATTAGATTAAATGAGAAAAATGGCTTCTTTGTTTGGTATTGCAGCAGCTTGGTTTCCCTCACAGCTAACTCCTCTGTTTACACTGGTGTCATCATCTGACACTAATGGCAGCAGGTGTGAAAACTGCCCTAGCTAGAGACCTAATGTTCATCAACAGCAGCTAATGAGCTTCACACCTTCGAGTTGTGACGAGCCCACCCAGGAGCTCACTGACACACCATGTGCATGTTTGTTAAATGAGACAAAAGTTGTGTCAACTGCACATTAACCGTTCATCACATGGCCCCCATGGTCACAGTTACTCCCATGTGTGGGTTTGACTGACAGGCTTCAACATCCAAATCACTGACGTCATCTTTTGATCTGCTCTACGCAATCATACTTTTCAGTAAATTAGCTGTTATTAGTTTGTATTCTATTTAATCTAAAACAAATTGTTTTACATGCTACTATCAATGTGATAAAAGATTAAAATATAGTGCACACAGTCTAAATTACTGCTTTTAGAGTTCAACAGATTACTGAAAAATTCAAACTAAATGTTATGAAGTTCAAAGTCAAGAAACTGCTGTGTGAACGTAGCCCTGGTGAGAACAGTGGCACAAAATCAGTCTTTCAGTTTTAAAGATGAATCTTCAGTATGACTCTTGGCTACAAGGCTTCAAACAGACTGCACTGCATTCTGTGATTGGGCTTTAGACACTTGTATTGTTGGGAAACAATTAAAATCATAGCTTAGGAGTAGTTTGAGTAATGTGCCTAAGTCTGAAGTTTGAACGGCCTGCACTGTGGTATCCTGTTCGTAGACGCCAGATTGTGATGGAACTTTTCCATAAACAACAGGACAACAATTGTCTGGAATATTTATTAAAGCTGTACAGCTGAGAGTCGCACCGCTAACAGTCACCAGAGTGAGTCTGACCCTTCAAAAGGCAGCCTGTAGTTTTACAGAAACGTAACAAAAGATAACAGAGTCCACGCTCAATAATCCAGGTATACGATCCAACAATTTTCAGTCACGTCATCTGGGCAGTTTCTTTTTTTTTTTCTGAAACGTTTCACCTTCCATCCAGAAGGCTTCATCAGTCTAAGTTTGTTTTCCATTTTGGGGTAAGCTGTTGGAGGAGAATCAGTTTTGTGTGTTTCCTTGACTGATGAAGCCTTCTGGATGGAAGGTGAAACATTTCAGCACAAAAAAAAGAAACTGTCCAGATGACCTGACTGAAAAATGTTGGATTATAACAAAAGGTGTTTTGACCGAGAAGAGGTGAGGGTGAAAATAGTCAACCACGTTCCAAGTTAAAACAAGTAACCGGTACACAGCCTTCTGGATGTGGGCGAAAACACTTGACCGCGCTGTAGCTTAAAACAAGTCACATGATGTGACGCTGCTCGCAGGCACTGAACATGCTTTTAATAACATCAGTAAAACATTAATGTGAATATGAGTAAATAAACATTATCAAATGAGCAAAGTGATGTGTCTTTATTTTATTTTTCTCTTCACATTTTTATAGTCAGATACTTTCCCAAATTTTTGAAGCAAAGTAAGTAATTGAGGAATGCTGGTAATAAGGTCTGAAATACTGACCCTTTCCAAAAAATTAAAATATCATGGAAAAGTTGTTTAACTTCCATAATTCCGTTCAAAAAGTTAATCTTTAATAGATGATCGATTCAGGGCCCACAGTTTAAACAATTTCAAGTGTTTATTTGTTTATTTTTACATAATTTGAGCTTCTAGCTCATGAAACCCACGAAAACAGGATTTCAAAAAATTAGAATCAGCCCAAATGTTGCAGGACATGAATGTTTTACCATACCATACCATTTTATTTATAGATCACTTAAAACAGCTACAAGGCCAACCAAAGTGCTGTACAGACAGAACAACAGGTAACACACAAAGCAAAATACAAAATGAGGTAAATCAGAATATAGACATAAAAACGATGCAGATAATGACGACAAACCAGTGTGGAGCATACAGGATCAAACACAGATCATCTGGTGTTGAAAGCTACTGAATAGTATCCTGATGCATGCTCAATAATCCAGGTAGAAAAATCCAAAAAAGTTCAATCTGGTCCTCTGGACATTCAAAAAAACAAAAAACAAAACAAGCAAAAAAATCTAGAAACGTTTCGTCTCTCATCCAAGAGACTTCCTCAGTCTGAGGTGCTGTATTCAGCTCAGTCTCTTAAATAGCACCTTCTCAGAGTGGATCAACCAGTTTGCT
>NC_056510.1:1581543-1584616 GCF_014905685.2 Nematolebias whitei
GGGGGGGGGGGGGGGGGGGGGGGGGGGTGCGACACTGTTCAGTGATTTGTAGACATACAGGAGTATTTTGAACTGGATTCGAAAGTGAACCGGTAACCAGTGCAGTGAGGCCAAAACTGGTGTAATGTGCTGTCTTTTGCCTGTACTGGTTAAAAATGGGGCTGCTGCATTCTGGACCAGTTGTAGTCGTGCAATGGAGGTCTGACTGATACCAAACAGGAGTGAATTGCAGTAATCAAGCCTAGATGTAATGAATGCATGTATTACTGTCTCCAGGTTCTTTTTGGACAATATGGGCTTCAGTTTAGACAGCCGCCTCAGTTGGAAGGAACATGATTTAACAATCATGTTTACATGATTGTTAAGTTTCAGGGAAGGGTCCATTATCACGCCCAGATTAGTGACTCTTTGTTTTTCTGACAGGGTTAGAGCAGAGAGGTCGATGCAATGGTTTGTGATCGTGTCGTTGGGAGGGAACAACATGACTTCAGACTTCTTTTCATTGAAACTCAAGAAATTTAAAGCCATCCAGTCCCTGATGTCAGCCAGGCAGTTGAGCAGCGGTTGAATAGAGCATGTACCATTGTGTCTTAGGGGGAAGTAAATTTGACCGTCATCGGCATAGAAGTGGAAGGGCATGTTGTGTTTCCGGAAAATAGCACCAAGCGGCAGAGGTCCAGAGGTACGCTGATAATGGTCCAAATGGTCCAAATAAGCGACTTCAGTGACAGAAAAATGAAGATTCAAAAGTTGTTGTCTGTCATACACAATCAGAGAGTTGATGTCACAGATTTGAAATGCAAAAAACAAAAATAATCCGAACACCATCAGCAGAGGTGGATTGCAAGCCATGTACACGGGTGCCATCTTATCGGAAGTCATCAAGTTTTAAACTGAGTGTGACACTAATCATCTACTAAACTCAAAGCACTTGCACAGGTTTCCCCAGGTGTCATTAAATTGTCTCAGTTTGGTTCAATTTTCTCAGTTTGCTTCAATATGGGGAAGACTGCAGACATAACAACTGTACAGAAGACCATCATTGAGACCCTCCATAGGATGGTAAGACACAAAAGTTAATAACTAAGGAGGCTGGCTGTTCACAGAGTGCTGTGTCCAAGCATATCAACGGAAAGTCTAGTGGAAGGACAACATGTGGCAGGAGAAGATGCACCAGCAAAAGAGATGACCGTGGGCTTCAGTGGATTATCAAACAGAGAAGATCCAGAATCTGGCAGAGATCCAGAAAGAGTGGAATGAGGCGGAGTCACAGCTTCAAAAACCACGACATTCAGACTCATCCAGGAAATGGGCTACAACTGTCGGGTTCCTCGATCCTCTTTTTTGATGAAAGTTGAGTGTGCCTTTGATTCAGAAATCAAGGTCCAGGGGTTTTGAGGAAGAAGGGTGAGGAACAGAGCCCATACTGCTTGAGGTCCAGTGTGAAATCTCCACAGTCAGTCATGATTTGTGGTGCAGTGTCCGGTGCAGGTGTTGGTAAACTCTGCTTTCTTCAATCCAAGGTCACAGCAACAGTCTACCAGAATGTTTTAGAGGACTTCATGATTCCTTCTGCTGAGGATCTGTATGGAGATGCAGAGTTCATCTTCCAGCAGGACCTGGTCCCTGCCCATGCTGCCAGAAGCACCAGAACCTGGTTTGATACCCCAGTGCTTGACTGGCCAGCCAGCTGGTCGGACCTAAACCCCATTGAGAATCTATGGGATCTTCTCAAGAGGAACATGAGGAGCACCAGAGCAACAACAAAGAAGATCTGAGAGTAAACATCAAGGAAATCTGGGCTTCCATAACTCCAGTCAATGCCACAGGCGGATTGTCTCAGTGTCACATCGAGGCAGAGATTAAGACAAAGAGATTCACAACCAACTATTGAAGATTGATCTAAAAAAGTTAAATCTGGTCCTCTGGACATTCAAAAAAACAAACAAAACAAAACAACAAAATTGTAGAAATGTTTCGTCTTTCATCCGAAAGACTTCTTCAGTCTGAGCTGAATACAGCACCTCAATTTTTTGAAAGGGTCCGTATGTGTCAAGAATCTGTCTACTCGGGGAGGAGTCTGATAACTGATTAACTCTGATGTCTTCAGCTACTGTGAGGAGCTGTGAAGCAGATGTTGTTTTGACATCCCTCTACTGATAACGAGTATTTAAGCATTTCTTAACTCTGCGTCCTGCGGACAGACCTTGTGATCATGGCATCATATAACATTTTGTATCCCTGTTTTCAATTGCTGCTCCCCTTGCAAGGATATTTGTAAGATCTTCTCTCATCCTGCGTGGCTTATTTGATAAACGAGCTGATGATAGGATAATAAAAATGATCCAACAGCGTCTTTTAGAGGGACACCGCCAAGTCATTGGTTCAGGTATGTTGACGACACCTGGGTTAAAATCAAATCTCAGGAAGTCCAACATTTTACTAACCACATCAACTCTGTGGATAAATACATCAAGTTCACACGAGAAGATGAAAAAAATGGCAGGTTGGCTTTCTTGGACTGTGAGGTCTCAGTCTCTGATAGAGGACATTTGCAAACTGAGGTGTACCGCAAACCCACCCACACAGACCAGTATTTGCAGTTTGACTCCCATCACCCTTTGGAGCACAAGTTAGGAGTCATCAGGACTCTGTACCACAGAGCAGACAGCATCCCCACTAGCTCAGGAGCCAGGCAGAAGGAGAAATCCCACACAAGACAATTAAATATAATGTAATTCAGTTTATTTCTAAAGTTCCAAGTCACATCAGAATCGTGTCAGGGACTGAACAGAAACATTCATCTATAAAATAATAATTGAACAGAAACATTCATGTATAAAATAATAATTAACAGAAACATTCATGTATAAAATAATAATTGAACATTATTTATCTGAGGAGCAGCTTTGAGTTTAACTCCATCACTGAACTCTCATCTTGAACAAGCATGAAGGCGACAGTGGAAAGAAAAACGCCCTCATGAGGAAGAAACCTTTAGCAGAACCAGGATCAGGACAAGAGGACCATCTGCTTCGACCGGCTGGGTTTGAGAGGAACAGATACACAATGG
>NC_056510.1:1584716-1585033 GCF_014905685.2 Nematolebias whitei
CACAGAGCAGACAGCGTCCCCACTAGCTCAGGAGCCAGGCAGAAGGAGAAATCCCACACAAGACAGGCTCTAGAGCAATGTGGATATCCTAACTGGGCCTTCCTGAAAGCAGAGAAGAAACCCAAACAGGACTCCAGTCAGCCAACAGGTGAAAAGGAGGAACCCAGACCAGTGGTCATTCCATATGTTGAGGGAGTATCAGAGAAACTGAGACGTTTATTTTCTAAACATAACGTCCCAGTGGCTTTTAAACCCCAAAATACATTACGGCAAAGACTGGTTCATCCCAAAGATCCAGTCCCCCGGCACAAACAGAG
>NC_056510.1:1585133-1592498 GCF_014905685.2 Nematolebias whitei
AGAAGTGTTGAGAAGTTGTGGGAAGCAGAGTTCATCTTCCTCCATCAGCGGATGAGCTATTAAAAGTTGACTTGTTTCTCACCAAACCTCTTAGTCTTGGTGCTTGATAACTTGTGATAGTTGCTGTTAAAGTGATAATATCTCTTGTGCTGTTGTGTTACTATGTACATCTTTTCTCTGAGGTATTACCTCAGGTCATGTGCTGAGGTTTGAAGTCAGTTGCATTGCATCATTTTTGGTATCTAGATATTTTGTTCTGATGAATCTTTGGGTTTATCTTTTCTTTTTTTTTTTTGACAGTCAACAAGCACTTCAAGTGAATGTTATCAAATTGTTTCCTGAGCACATTTGAAATGGTAACAAGTACAAAACAGTTTTCAAAACCCATGTGGGCCAGTAGAAATACCTCAGGCCTCATGTATGAAAGAGTGTGCAAGTCTTATTCTGAAAGTTGGCATGGGTGAAAATATAACAAGTACATGAAAATATTCATTTATCAAAAAGTGCAGTAAACATTCTTTAACAAAATCCTACCTGTGTCTCCTCACAGTTTCCTCAGTGTGCTCTCAAGCATTTTGTATTCAACTCAAAACTGTTGTCTGCTCAATATTACTCATCTCCTCTACCTGGAAATAATCCACTCGGTGATCCCACCTTCAGCTCAATCAATCAATCAATTTTATTTATAAAGCACCCTTCATACTAAAAGCAGCTCAAAGTGCTGTACAAAATTATAAACAATAAACCCACAAAATAAAATAAAATTGTATGGAAAATGTATAGACTGAACCAAAATGAACCAGTTCAGGAAATACAGTTAAAAAAAGATGGGTCTTGAGCCTGCTCTTAAAAACAACATTCTCTGCGGCCCTCAGGTTCTCCAGCAGACTATTCCACAGACGGGGGCCATAGTACTGGAAAGAAGCCTCACCGTAAGTGTGAGTTCTGACTATTGGAACTGTTAGTAGTCCAGCACCATAGGACCTTAGTGTCCGCGGGGGTTCATAGGGTAATACAGTAGCAGCTCTGCAAGATAAGATGGTGCGAGACCATTGAGACATTTAAAAACCACTAAAATAATCTTAAAATCAATCCTGAGGCGCACCGGGAGCCAATGCAATGATTTTAAACAGGTGTAATATGAGCCTGCCTTCTGGTCTTGGTTTGCACACGAGCAGCAGAGTTTTGTAACAGCTGAAGACTGGACTCGTTTTTCTTAGGGAGACCAGAAAGCAGTGCATCACAGTAGTCTAAACGGCTAGAAATAAAAGTGTGCATCAAAGTCTCAGTATTAGTGAGAGAAAGAAGAGGTCGGACTCTGGCTATATTTTTTAGATGGTAAAATCCTGTTTTAACTATATGTTTGATATGAGGAATAAAAGTAAGCTCAGAGTCAAAAAGAACCCCCAGGTTTCTTACGTTTTTGGAAGGTTTTAAATACAGAGATTATAATTTCTGAATTGTATTTTCTTTTTGAACCTCCGGTCCAATGATTAAAACTTCTGTTTTGTCCTGGTTTAGCTGGAGAAAGTTCTGTGCCATCCAGGACTTTATGTCTGAAATGCAATTTTAAAAAGTGCAGTGATAAAAGTTATGAACAAAATTGGAGACAAAGGGCAACCTTGGCGGAGTCCAACTCTCACTGGGAACAAGCTCGACTTACTGCTGGCAATGTGGACCAGGCTCTGACACCGGTCATACAGGGACCTAACAGCCCATATCAAAGGGCCCGGTACCCCATACTCCCAGAGTACCCCCTACAGGGTTCCCCAAGGGATGCGGTCGAACGCCTTCTCCAAGTCCATAAAGCACATGTAGACCGGTTGGGCAAACTCCCATGCACCCTCCAGGACCCTGCTGAGAGTATAGAGCTGGTCCAGTGTTCCACAATCAAGATGAAAACCTCACTGCTCCTCCTGAATCCGAGGTTTGACTATCTGATGGACCCTCCTCCAGAAACACCAAATAGACCTTACCAGAGAGGCTTAAAAACGTGATCCCCCTGTAGTTAGAACACACTCTACGGTCCCCCTTTTTGAATAGGGGGACCACCACCCTGGTCTGCCAATCCAGGGGAACTTCCCTCTGTCCACGCAATAGTGCAGAGTCGCGTAAGCCAACACAACCCTACAACATCCATAGCCTTATGGAACTCGGGGCTAATCTCATCCACCACTGGGGCCCTGCCACCGAGGAGCTTTTTAACCACCTCGGTGACCTCAGCACCAGAGATTGGAGGGCCTGACCCAGAGTCCCCAGGCTCCGCTTCTTCAGTGGAAGACGTGCCGGTGGGATTGAGGAGGTCTTCAAAGTATTCTGCCCACCGAACCACGACATCCCGAGTAGTGGTCAGCGGCACACCACCCACACTATAAACAGTGTGGCTGGTGTACCGCTTTCCTCCCGAGACGCCGGATAGTGGAACAGAATCGCCCCAAAGCCATTTGGAAGTCATTCTCTATGGCCTCTCTGAACTCCTCCCATGCCCAAGTTTTTGCCTCAGCGACCACCCGAGCCGCATGTCGCTTGGACTGCCAGTACCCATCAGCTGCTTCCGGGGTTGCACAGGCCAAAAAGACCCGATAGGACTCGTTCTTCAGCCTGATAGCATCCCTCACGCTGGTATCCACCCCCGGGTTCCAGGGTTGCCGCAGCGACAGGCACCGACACCAGCTCCAGTGAGCTGCCTCAACAATAGAGGCACGGAACATGGCCCACACGGACTCAATGTCCCCCACCTCCCACGGAACATGTTTGAAGTTCTTCCAGAGGTGGGAGTTAAAGCTCCGTCTCACAGGAGACTCTGCCAGAGGTTCCCAGCAAATCCTCACAATATGTTTGTGTCTGCCAGGTCTGACCGGCATCCGCCCCCACCATCGGAGCCAACTCACCACCAGGTAGTGATCAGTGGATAGCTCCGCCCCTCTCTTCACCTTACTGTCCAAGACATGTGGCCGCAGATCAGATGAGACGACGACAAAGTTGATTATCGAACTGCGGCCTAGGGTGTCCTAGTGTCAAGAGCACATACAGACACCCTTATGCTTGAACATGGTGTTTGTTATGGACAATCCGTGATGAGCACAGAAGTCCAACAACAGAATACCACTTGGGTTCAGATCAGTGGGGTTGTTCCTCCCAACCACACCCCTCCAGTTCTCACTGTCATTGCCCACGTGAGCATTGAAGTCCCCCAGCAGAACAAGGGAGTCCCCAGGAGGTGCACTTTCCAGTACCCCCTCCAAGGACTCCAAAAATGGTGGATAATCTGAACTGCCGTTTGGTGCATAAGCACAAACGACAGTCAGAACCTGTCCCCCCACATGTAGGTGGAGGGAGGCCACCCTCTCATTCACCGGGGTGAACCCCAACACACAGGCACCAATATAGTGGGCAATAAGTATGCCCACTCCTGCTCGGCGCCTCTCACCAGGGGCAACTCCAGAGTGGAAGAGTGTCCAACCCCTCTCAAGGAAACTGGTTCCAGAGCCAGAGCCATGTGTAGAGGTGAGTCCGACTATTTCTAGCTGGAACCTCTCAACCTCACACACCAGCTCATGCTCCTTCCCCACCAGTGAAGTGACATTCCATGTCCCAATAGCCAGCTTCTGTAGCCGAGGATCAGACTGCCAGGGTCCCCACCCTCAGCCATCACCCATCCCACATTGTACCCAATCCTTTTGGCCCCTCCCACAGGTGGTGATCCCATGGGAAGGGGTACCCACGTCTCCTCTTCGGGCTGTGCCCGGCTGAGATCCATGGGTAAAAACCTGGCCACCTGGCGCTCGCCCACGTGCCCCACCTCCAGGCCTGGCTCCAGAGTGGGGCCCCGGTGACCCACGTCCGGGCGAGGGAACATCAAGTCCATTTTTTTTCCTCATGATAGGAGTGTTTGGGCTGCACTTTGTCTGGTCCCTCACCTAGGACCTGTCTGCCTTGGGTGACCCTACTAGGGGCGTAAAGCCCCTGACAGCATAGCTCCTAGGATCATTGGGACACTCAAACCCCTCCACCTCGGTAAGGTGGCAGCCCAGGGTAATAGTACTCACAAAGCATCTTTGTTTATTCAGAGAGGAAAGTGGAAAAAAATATATGTAATATATATCTGATAATATATATCTGATGTGTGTCCCATTGGTGTATGAATGTGATAAAGCTTTGATTAGTCTCTTTAGAATGATTTGTTCAGTCAGCTTTGTATAACTCTAGTAGAGTGCTGTATGAATGGGTCAATGAGGCACAGATTGTTGTGTAAGGTCAGGGGTTAATTTGAGCCGGATCCTGCCAGAACAAGATTCGGGAACTCTCTTATTTTGACAGGCTGTGTTCCGGCAACTGCTTGCTCAGATCCGGAAACACAAATCTCCGCTCCTAAAAGTCCAAAGTCATCGCACATTTTTGTTTTTATTATTTATTAAAAATACAACGAGAGGAGACGTTGCCCTTAGCCCGGCAGACCCAGTCTATGGACGTTCCAGCCACAGCACACATGGCGCACCAGCTCGCTCACATTCTCCTCCTGAGGAGCAGGAGAGGAGCTTGGAGGAGGGGGGGGGGGTGATGAGGACTGAGGGACAGATGGTCACATTTACGCACGGAGGTGTTGCAGGGTTGTCCTTCTCTCCTCTCCAAACATTGTCCCTCCTCAGCGGCGCCGGCGCTGTGCACTGAAAAACATCCCCTCTCCCCTCCTCTCAGACCCCCCCCCCCCCCAATCACCTAAGGAGGGTGGGGGGCTGCAGCTCACATGAATCTGCTGACGTGATCCGTTCAACAACAGAAACAATCATTTATTCAACAGAATAAATTAATGCCCTGGAGACAGTGCACAGTGTCTCCATGCCGATCTACTGAGCTCTACTGCTGATATGTCTGAACTCCTGACACATTTCAGACATGATAAATAAAAACGCTTACTGTAAAAAATAAATTAAAAATACAGTGAGAGAAATGTTTGATGTTATTCACATTACATCACATTTCAAAACAACGGCGCTAATTTGTCAAAATGACAACAGCGATCAAAATGTCAAAAGACTGTCCAATTTATTTTCATAAAATAAATGGATGGATTGTCCTTAGTGGGCCAACTGAGAATTGAAGCCTTCAACGGTGCCACGAGACCAGAGCAGGAGCAACAAATTCTGCGGAGAAGAGTTGAGCTCAGAACCATGAAGTGAGGGGAGGTTAGGACACCTGACAGAATTGGAGCTGCTCATTCACACACAACCTGCTGTTGCTCTCCAAAATAGTAATTTAATCAAAAATGGAGGTAAATGTTAACGGATTGTTATTAACATACACCAGAATGCAGGAAATGGCATCTCTGTTATTCAAATTTTTCTGTGGCAGGACCCACAGACACCCCCCGCCCCCGACCTCCCCCACCCCCCATGCACCCCCACCTCCCCCCAGCCCACACCCTGTTCCGGCATCAATCATTAATTCATTCAACCTTTATTTCTACAGGTTAATCCCATTGAGCCTCGAGGACTCATTTACAAGAGAGACCTGGTTTAACAAAGAAAGATGACAACAATGGACAATAATAAGAGGCATACAGATTTTTTTCTCAATCAGTTTACAAATAAAGCTCTGTGTAAAGCACTTATCTTGATAAGATAGAAAGATGCTATATAAGTACAGTCCATTTATCAATTACACAGTTATTTTGAGAATGTGTTTTATCTGATTGGTCTGAACAGTTGGGGAGGACCTGGGGTTTTAAACTTGGGCCTCGTCTGTTCAGGCTGGACACTCCTGGGGACAGCATCCTGTTGAAGACAGACACCCACTCCCACATATTTCTACCAGATGATTACTTTATAAGGTACAAAGAAGTGTTTACAGCTTGCACATGTGACTTTCCCTTTTTATCAGTTTATTTTGTGACTACCACTCGAATCAGCTCTGGTTATCAAAACTAGGTCAGTGAGGCAAACTTTAATGGATCTATCAGCAAAAAGAAACCACCATCTGTCTGACACATCTGGGATTAACTGAACAAAGAACACTAAGACTCAACATTAAGACTTTATTGTTGCTGTTAACAGAATATAATGTTATCAAAGAATTTTAATATCATAACGCTACAGTCTGAGTAGTTTTAGCTTAATTTTCATGTAGTATTTACACCATTAGGTGCCCCCTGTTCAGTCCTCTGTTAGTGTAACTTTAAAGAAAGTTGGTGTCAAAAGAGCCAGATTTCAGTATTTGAAGTGTAATAATGAGTTTTATAGATTTTCTAAACCAAGGATAGAAAAATGCATAAATCACCGGGTTTAGACAAGAGTTGAAATAAAAAAGACACAAGACAAGGGCAGAAGATAAAGTATTGAGTAAGTTGTCCTGTTTTACAATTGTGACACAGAAATATGGACACAGACACATGAGAAACACAACGATAACAACTCCAAGAGTCCTGGCTGCTTTAATCTCAGATTTCATGATGGTTTTTCCTGAATGTTGGTGTGTGACTGCTGAAATATGAGAGCGCATGACCCGAACCTGAGACACAGCCACCACAAAAACTTTCAGATATAAAACTATGATGACTGTAATAGGAATAAGGAAGGTTAAAAAAAGATCTACAGATTGTTCAATAACACCAACATCAATCACACATTCTCCAGAGCAAGAATTAAACCTGCCTGGCTGTTTAAAATTATCTTTCAGCAGTATAATGGCATAGCAGAGAGAGAAGGTCCAACACAGGGACACGCATATCTGAGCTCTTTTTGGGGTTACTTTGTTGGGATAATGTAAAGGATCACATACAGCCACATAACGGTCAATTGAAATGAGCACCATGTTTCCCACTGAGGCAGACGTGATAACTGCAACAAAAACATAATACAAAAGACACATTAAATCACCAACGTACCAGCATCCGTCTAAAAGCATGAGCTGAGGTAAAATCATTAGCCCCACAAAAAAGTCTGAGAAAGCCAGAGAGAGGAGGACCAGGTTGGTAGAGCTGTGGAGCTGCCTGAAGAAGTAATATGAAGAAGCAGGCATTATTTCAACAGTCACCATCACCTTAAGAAATGTAAAACTGACATCTAATATTTTAACAATCAGTTTCCTGTGCAAACTCTTGACATATATTTTAACAGTTTACTGTGAGTTGCTTTCATGTATGTGCTTGCCTTCCCTGTGTACAACTACAGCCTTTGCAACCAACTGGAACTACTGGTTACCTGAAGTGAGAGATTGAGATGACGACCAAGAGGTTGAGAGAAACAGTGACCAAAGAAATAAAACATAGTACAAATGAAACCACCACAGTTTCAAACTCTGAACGCTTCAGCTTCCTGCAAGAAGTGTTGAGAAGTTGTGGGAAGCAGAGTTCATCTTCCTCCATCA
>NC_056510.1:1592598-1595081 GCF_014905685.2 Nematolebias whitei
AGAAGTGTTGAGAAGTTGTGGGAAGCAGAGTTCATCTTCCTCCATCACTGCATCAACTATTAAGCTCTCTGCTTACTCACCAAACATCTCTGCCCAATTGCTTAATAAACTCAGTTTTTTTTCTAAGCCAAAATTCCTCCCTTATTTTTATGTTTCTATGCACATCCTTTCTCAGAGGGATTAGAAGAACACCTTGAGATTTTCCTCTTAGCTCATGTGCTGATGTTGGAAGTCTGTTACGTTGCATCATTTCTAGTATTTGTTCTAGTAGCTTGTTATTTAGTTCTGCTGAATCTTTGTTTGTTTTTAAGTTTTTATGTATTTTTTCACAAGAACTTTGAAAACACATTTTATACTACTCCAACTTGCTGATTTGCCTTTCAGCACTTGAGGTTTTTCAGCGAGATTGGGACTTGCTTACTTTAGCTTAGCATGCTTTGGGATTTATTTCCTGCTTCCCCTGTCCTCACTTGCTCTGTGCCAGATGTTTAGTTATTCCTATGTACACTTTAGCAACAATAGGATGCCAAACTGCATCAGATCCTCAGTCTGTTGGGGAATAGACACAGAGGTAGGTGAAGATTTGGATGTGGTGTGATAAGACTCATCCTAGGAGCTGGCAGTTTTCTCCACTCTGCTTCCCTTGTCATGCCTCCTCTCCATGAGTTGGAGGTCAACGCGAGTGGTCAGGTTCTCCAACAGCTTGACAGACTGAGGATAGTCTTTAGTGACTAATTTGTCCTTGATTTCATTATTAATCCATCCATCTATTTTCTTCCGCTTATCCGGGGTCGGGTCGCGAGGGTAGCAGCCTAAGCAGGGAGGCCCAGACTTCCCTCTCCCCAGCCACTTGGTCCTACTCCTCTGGGGGAATCCCGAGGCGTTCCCAGGCCAGCCGGGAAACATAGTCCCTCCAGCATGTCCTGGGTCTTACTCTGGGTCTCCTCCTGGTGGGATGTGTCCGGAACACCTCACCAGGGAGGTGTCCAGGAGGCATCCTAAACAGATGCCCGAGCCACCTCATCTGGCTCCTCTCAACGTGGAGAAGCAGCGGTTCTACTCCGAGTCCCTCCTGGATGATTGAGCTTCTCACCCTATCTCTAAGGGAGAGCCCAGACACCCTGCGGAGAAAACTCATTTTGGCTGCTTGTATTCGAGATCTTGTTCTTTCGGTCACAACCCAAAGCTCATGACCATAGATGAGGGTAGGAATGTACATCTATCGGTAAATTGAGAGCTTTGCCTTTTGACTCAGCTCTCTCTTCACCACAACAGACCTGTACAGCGCCCGCTTCACTGCAGACGCTGCACCTATCCCCCTATCGATCTCACGTTCCATTTTTCCCTCATTCGTGAACAAGACCCCAAGTTACTTGAACTCCTCCACTTACGGCAGGACCTCCTCCCTGACCCGCAGATGGCACTCTACCCTTTTCCGGCTCAAGACCATGGCCTCAGATTTGGAGGAACTGATCTTCATCCCGGCCGTGTCGCACTCGGCGCGAAACGCTCCAGCGAAAGCTGTAGATCACGATCTGATGAAGCTAATAGGACCACATCATCTGCAAAAAGTAGAGACGCAATCCTAAGGCCACCAAAACGGATTCCCCTGAACACCTTGGCTGCGCCTAGAAATTCTGTCCATAAAAGTTATGAACAGAATCGGTGACAAACGGCAACCTTGGCAGAGTCCATCTCTCACTGGTAACAAGCCCGACTTACTGCTGGCAAGGTGGACCAGGCTCTGACACCGGTCATACAGGGACCTAACAGCCCGTATCAAAGGGCTCGGTACCCCATACTCCCAGAGTACCCCCTACAGGTTTCCCCAAGGGATGCGGTCGAACGACTTTGCCAAGTCCATAAAACACATGTAGACCGGTTGGGCAAACTCCCATGCACCCTCCAGGACCCTGCTGAGAGTGTAGAGCTGGTACCGTGTTCCACAACCAGGATGAAAACTGCACTGGTCCTCCTGAATCCGAGGTTCGACTATCCGACGGACCCTCCTCTCCAGAGCCCCCAAATAAGACCTTACCAGGGAGGCTTAAGAGCGTGATCCCCCTGTAGTTGTAACACACTCTACAGTCCCCCTATTTGAATTGGGGGACCTCCACCCTGATCTGCCAATCCAGGGGAACTTCCCCCAATGTCCATGCAATATTGCAGAGTTGCGTAAGCCAACACAACCCTACAACATCCAGAGCCCTAAGGAACTTCAGGCGAATCTCATCCATCCCTGGGGCCTTGCCACTGAGGAGTTTTTTAACCACCTTGGTGACCTCAGCACCAGAGATTGGAGGGCTCAACCATAAGTCCCCAGACTCTGCTTCCTCAGTGGAAGACGTGCCAGTGGGATTGAGGAGGTCTTCAAAGTATTCTGCCCACTGACCCACGACATCCCGAGTTGAGGTCAGCAGCACACCACCCCCACTATAAACAGTGTTGGTGGTGTACCCCCCCCCCCCCCCCCCCCCCCCCCC
>NC_056510.1:1595181-1607512 GCF_014905685.2 Nematolebias whitei
CCCCCCCCCGAGACGCCGGATAGTGGACCAGAATCGCCTAAAAGCTGCGCGGAAGTCATTCTCCATGGCCTCTCTGAACTCCTCCCATGCCCGAGTTTTTGCCTCATCGACCACAAGAGCCGCATGTCGCTTGGACTGCCGGTACCCATCAGCTGCTTTGGGGTCCCACAGGCCAAAAAGGCCTGATAGGACTCCTTTTCAGCCTGACAGCATTCCTCACCGCCGGTGTCCACCACTGGGTTCGAGGATTGTCGCAGCGACAGGCACCGACAACTTTGTGGCCGCAGCTCTGGTAAGCTGCCTCGACAATAGAGGCACGGAACATGGCCCACTCGGACTCAATGTCCCCCACCTCCCCCAGAACATGTTCAAAGTTATCCCGGAGGTGGGAATTAAAGCTCTGTCTCACAGGAGACTCTGCCAGAGGTTCTCAGCAAACCCTCACAATACATTTGGGTCTGCCAGGTCTGACCGGCATCCGCCCCCACCATCGGAGCCAACTCACCACCAGGTAGTGGTCAGTGGACAGCTCCGCCCCTCTCTTCACACGAGTGTCCAAGACATGTGGCTGCAGATCAGATGAGATGATGACAAAGTTGATCATCGAACTGCGGCCTAGGGTGTCCTGGTGCCAAGAGCACATATGGACACCCTTATGCTTAAACATGGTGTTCATTATGTACAATCCATGACGAGCACAGAAGTCCAACAACAGAACACCACTCGGGTTCAGATCAGGGGGGTCCGTTCCTCCCAACCACACCCCTCCAGGTCTCATTGTCATTGCCCACATGAGCATTGAAGTCCCCCAGCAGAACAAGGGGGTCCCCAGGAGGTGCACTTTCCAGTACGGTGGGATTATTTACATGAACGCTCCTACAAGCACTCTGCAGATGTTGGATGCTGTCTATCATAGTGCTCTAAGATTCATAACTCGCTGTAACTACCATACCCACCACTGCACCCAGTATTCACTGGTTAACTGGACATCATTAACTTCACGCAGACTCTCTCACTGGTACATTTTCATCTATAAATCACTTCTTGGTCTGCTGCCTTCATACATCTCCTCCTACATGTCTCTGCATGAGTACAGCTACAGCGTGCGCTCTCAGGACATTATTACCTGCAGTGTTCCCTCAGTGAGGACTGAACTTGGCAAAATGACCTTTTCCTACTCTGCTCCTGTTTCCTGGAATATTTTACAAAAAGATCTGAAGCTCTCGACCTTGACCTCTCTAAGTGGCTTTAAAAATCTGTTGGACTCCTGGCAAGGACCAATGCAGACATGTTCCTATTTTTAATTTTCTACATTTGCCTTATAATCTAGCTGTTTTTTTACTCTTTTTGTCATCTTGTTTGTAAAAAAAAAAAAAAAAACTATGCTTTTTTATAACTGTCTGTTGTTGTCGCTGTTGTCCATTGTTGTCATCATTCTTTGTTGAAATCAGGTCTCTCTTGTAAATGAGTCCTCGAGGCTCAATGGGATTTACCTGTATAAATAAAGGTTGATTGAATGAATCTGGTCAATGGCTGAGATGGGGTGCTCTGGACTTTGCTACGACTTTCTCTTAAAATTCAATGTTTTCACCGCCTATATGTACATGTATAACATCTATTTATGTTGCTTTGCTGTGGTATGTTTATTGATGCCTCAAATCATGCCCTGTCTAGGACACTGCGTGAGAGATCTTTTTTTTTTAATACCGTCTCTCCTCATGTTTTCTTCCCTTTTCTCATCTAAGCACAATATTATTCTGAATAAGAATAAGAGGGCGGCACTTTTCATAGTTGCAGCTTTTTGCACTCCGTCCATCTTTCGGACGACTGTACGTACATGTTCTCGTTGTATCTCGGTGCAATGATAATAAAGTTTATTCTGATTCAGCAGCATGAGATAATCAGTAGCATGAGATCAGTAGAATGGATAATCAGCAGCACAGATAAGTCACATATCACCGATTAAAGTGTCATCACAGTGATTCTCCTGGTTAGAGATTCATGAGTCCAACAGCCTCAGGGTAGAAGCTGTTCCACAGTCCAGTGGTTCTACACTTAATGCTCCTCAACCTCCTTCCTGAGGGGAGCGGGGCAAAAAGTGTGTGTACTAGGTGAGTGTGGTCTTTCATGATGCTGGTGGCCCTCTTCCTGCATCTGGAGGTGTAGATGTCTGTGATGGTGGGGAGACTGACTCCAACATCTTCTGTGCAGCCTTCACCACTCTCTGCAAAGCTTTTCTTTCTGCAGCTGTGCAGTCTCTATGTCACACGTTGATGCTGGAGCACAGGATGCTCTCCACTGCACACCTGTAGAAGGAGGTGAGGACTGAGCTTCCCAGACAAGCTCGTCTCAGCCGCCTCAGGAAGTAGAGTCTCTGATGAGCTTTCTTGATCAGGCTGGTGGTGTTGTTTCCTCAGCTAAGGTTGTCATTTAGGTGCACACCCAAGTTCTTATAGCTGGAGACCACTTCCACCACAGATTATCCTATTTTTTTCCTCCCCCTTGGGGGGTGGGGTGCTCCATCTGAAATCCATAACCATCTCCTTTATCTTCTTCACATTGATGTGAAACTTGTTCTTCCTGCACCAGCTCTCCAGATGTTCTACCTCCTGCCTGTAGCTGGACTCGTTGTTTGTGATGCATCCCACCACCGATGTATCATCTGCAAACTTTACAATGTGACAGATGGGGAGGTACGCAGTCGTATGTGAGCAGAGTGAACAGGAGGAGACTCAGCACACAGCCCTGAGGAGAGCCAGTGCTGAGGGTTATGGTGGAGGAGGAAAAGTTGTGGATCCTCACAGACTGTGGTTTGTTTGTTAAGACGTCTAGGACCCAGTTGCAAATGGAGGGGCTTAGTCCTTGTATGAGTATTTTGTCCATCGGGATTTGTGGGATCATAGTGTTGAAGGCAGATGTGAAGTCCACAAATAGCATATGGACGTAGGAGTCCTTCTGCTCTAGGTGGTTGTGAGCAGTGTGGACCACAGAGGAGATGGTGTCCTCTGTTGATCGGTTCTCACGGTATGCATACTGATGAGGGTCCTCGTTGATGTTGATGGTTGTTTTGATGTGGGTCATGACCAGTTTTCTGAAGCATTTAGCGACTATCGGGGTGAAGGCCACTGGCTGATAGTCATTCAGACCAGTCACTGTAGAGCTCTTTGGGACTGGGATGATGGTGGCGGTCTTCAGGCAGGTGGGAGCTGTTGCCAGTGTAAGTGAGAATTTAAAGATGTCGGCCTGCACCTCGCAGAGCTGATCGGCACAGTCTTTCAGCACCTTCCTGGGGATATTGTCTGGGCCAGTTGCTTTGTGAGGATTTATCCTCCTGAAAGTACTCCTTGCTTCTGCTGAGGTCACACTGAGAAACTTCTCTTCTGGTGGTGAGGTGAGTCTGGTGCTGGGTGGTCTGGTTGGATCTTCAAAGTGGGCTTAGAACCTTTCAGTTTGCATACCTCAAAAGCTATGTAGCTTATTTCTCTCAACTTGATATTTGATACTCAAATTTAGATTAACATGCACACCAAGTTAATGTTTGGTGTAGGGGTGGTAGTTATACATTAACAGTTCTTTGAAGTATTTACTCTCTTCGGTCCCTTCCATGTTTTGTGATCCAAAGAATCGACAAAGGAGACAGTCAAAGTAAATCTGAGGAATAAGAGACTGGCTTGTCTCAAGAGAGGTGCCCCGGCTTCCTTTGTCGATGTGTAGTGAACTAGACCTCCTACATCAATATGTCTCTGAAGACCTTCAGGGGACAGGAACTGTTATTTCATTTATTTGAATCCAAAAATACAAATGATCTCATCAAGAGACTATTTAATTGTATCCTGAATTAATCAATTGAAAGAACACTCTTCTTTTTTATATTATCATTACTATTTTACAATATCTTGATAATCGAAAGTGTGTTTAGTTCATACCATTTCTAATGTTGAAGTAAACTACTCATTTAAATCAACTGTGAAACAGTATTAATGATTTTTAAACCTCATTAGACCTAGATCATACAAGTTAAATGTCTATTTACAAAGTAAGTGTGCATTTTAATCTTCTGTCTGAATGAGAAGTGGATTTGATGTCGGTCAAAAGTCAGAGAACAAGTTATGAGAACGAAGTGCCTTGTTTAAAAACTCTCAGACAGTAAATAAGAAACTGGCGCCTCTCACTTCTTCAAAATATTTTCCCGTCTGTACTAACCGTTCTTAAAAACATTTCTGCTGTCTGTTGACTTCTAATAACCCTCTGACATCACTAAAACTCCACCCCTGCTGGTTGTGTTAACCAATCAGGAAGTACCAAGTGACAGGAAGTGGATACCCTTGAAAAGTCAACACTTCTTGGAACTATTCAGTCTTCCTGGAACTTTAAGTCTTACTGGAGTCTTCCTGGAACTTTCAGTCTAAGATGAGACTCAGTCTTACTGGAAGACTCAGTCTTATGGCGAGTCGTACAGGAACTTTCAGTTTTCATCCATTCCAGCGGAGTCACAGCATGCCTCGCTGTGAACTCACCCGGGCGTAACGCCCTACAACTTCTAATGAAGATTCCTTCTAAGGAAGCTTATTCTGTTGAACAGAGTACTTCGTCATGACTTCTGACGATTCCCAGCCACTCTGACCGGAGACGCTGAAAAGGGAGCGTTAAATGGACCTCTGTACCGGAGCTGATTTATCTTCTGCAAAGGTAAAGAGTCGTCATGATCTGAGTGTACCGAGGGCTGAGCTGGGGTCGAAGGAAGGGTGCCATTCCGGATCAACACATCTTCCTTCATCCATCTAAATCCTCTTCTTTAAACTTCAATCTCTTCTCTTTAAACTTCTATTCGCCAGTAAATCAAGCTAGATGCCTTCAGAGATGAATTATTCTCCATCAGTAATCCTCTGTTGTCTTGTTATTTGAACTTGCTAAGTTTATTAATCAGAAACAGATCAGCAAATCAATGTGTACATGTTTGATGTTAAATTTTGATTCTGTTAAATAAATGACCTCATTTATTCTGATGGGTCAAAGATAAATTACGTCTCATGTCACTAATTCTACACTCCACTCTCAAGTTATCTTGGTCACATGGCAGAAATTTAACTTGAAAAAGAAAGAATCCATTGTTAATTAAACAATTAATATTCTTTGTGCTTGAACTAGCCTTAAGAATAATTAATTAGTAGTGTGTCCACAGCAAAGCTGTCCTGTCATACTAAAGATGTGAGCTTTCTTGATGAATTTGTTGTTTGTCCATCAAGGTTTTTCATTAGCACTTGACCTGACCCCTCCCCTGAGGCCAACTTGCAAAGGGTGAGCTTTCCTGGGATTGATGCCTTGAAAACATAGGACCCTGGACCACTGGTGTACTCAGACCCCTCCATCACGTGGTGGTGACATTCATGTTTACATTTGCTCAAATTTTATATAAAGTTAACAGAGGACCCCAAAATTTGTAAAATCAAGGACTCACTCAGTTTTAAATTCTTCAGTTTAAGTTTATTCATCAAATACAAATGGGGACAGTATTCTCAAATGAAAAAAAAAACATGCTTAGCCACTGGCTAATTTCCATTTGTTGTACTCATGGCAGAAAAAAATTACTATGTAAAAACACAACAAATAATCTAAACAAATACAGAATACAATGTATAAAATATCAAGTTGATAACAAAAACATCCAAAATACAAAAAAGTTAACTTAATAACAAAGTTGAAACATCTCAATTCAATTTATCTCAGAAAGTGAACTAATGTTAAATTTCTGAATAAATAAATGAAACGGCTGAAAGATAATATTCTGTTGTTCAGTTTTGTCAGTATTGTTTGAACATTTTTTTTTCCTTCTAAAATAGTAAATAAAAAATGTCATTCTAAAATCACTATGAAGTCTATCTTGTTCTTTAATGGCCATTGATTAAATAAAGGTAATTTATTTAAAGCTATTTGCAAAATAAACAGTGAACTTGAAAATGCACGGGAAGGAACAATGTGCTAAAAAAATCCAAGGTTTTTCAAAGTGTTCAAATCACAAGAAATCTTCAGTCAATAACAGAAAAAAGCAAACATAAAATAAAAAAGCAGGACCACGGTTAAATTGTTAAAAATAAATTTGAAAAATTTGGTCAAAATTTTTATGTATGACGAGTGCACCTAATACTTCTTCATATATAATAAAACAAGTTAAATATTGGTAGGAATTTAGTGTTCGATTCCTAATACACGAATTTGAACAGGAACAAAAACTAATTTGACTTTTTAAATTGTAATCTTTGTAGATAGACACTAAATATATGCCATCCATTGATTATCTTTACCCACTTCTTCCTTTCCAAGTCATGGGGGCCCCTGGTGCCCATATCCAAAAGTCACTGTACAAGAGGAGGGGGAAACCCTGGAAAGATTGCAAATCCACCAAGCCACAATGTCGTATAAATATATCGCAGCAGAAAGATTTTATTTCAGTGTTCATGATGACAAAATAAAAACAAAAGAGTGAATGTATATTTGTAGAAAATAATTATGTAAATATCTCGCATTACATCAGTTACTTTAAAGCATCTTAAAATAAGCAGATTTATTCAAATGTTTGGAACCATATTTTTACAAAAATGTTTCATGCCTCATTTCTTCTCTCTGATTTCCATCATAACATATTTAAATCAGAGGAGCCAGTCTTGAGCACTTGAAGAGTAAAAATAAGTCTAACAGATCTTCTAAACCATGGGTAAAAAAAGGCATAGATTAGTGGGTTAAGAAAGGAATTAAAGTAGAACAGACACACAACAAAAACCACAGAAGACGTGTTGATTGAGCTGTTCTGACCTGCAAGTGTTACACAGAAATATGGACAAAGACAAACAAGAAACACAAGCACAACAACCCCAAGAGTCCTGGCTGCTTTAATTTCTGACTTCTTAGCAGTTACTTTCCCTGGATGTTTGTGTTTGATAGCTGCATTTTGAGTGTGAATGGCCCGAACCTGAGACAAAACCACAATAAAGACTCTCATATACAGAACGATGACAACAGTAATGGGAATAACAAAAGTAAAACAAAGACTAGAAACTTGTTCTATGAAGCCTATATTAAACACACATTCTCCAAAACAAGTATTAAATCTGCCTGGATGTTTCAAGTTTTCCTTGCATATAACAACAGCATAACAGATTGATGAGGTCCAACACAGTGAAACACAAATCTGAACTTTCTTTGTAGTAACGTTGCTGGTATAGAGAAGAGGATCACAAATGGCTATATAGCGATCAATTGAAATGAGCACCAAATTTCCTATTGAGGCAGATGTTATAATTATGCCTAAAACCACAAACAGAACACACATTACATCACCAAAATACCAACAACCATCTAAAAGCATAATCTGAAATAACAAAAGGAGGCCAACAAAAAAATCTGAGACAGCCAGAGAGAGCACGAGGAAGTTCGTTGGGGTGTGAAGCTGCCTGCAGATAAAGAGAGACATTTTTACCTACAAATTATTTGTAATGTTTATTTTTATTCAGGTAAGTAAACTTCATTTTGAACATACTCACTCAAAATGTTTTAATCAAGCCTACATCCTGTCATATCTTTTTGTACAATATTTTTGAATGGTTTCTAGTTATCAGCTATGATGAAAGAAGTGACTACCTGAAGTGTGAGACAGAGATTATAACCAGTAAATTTAAAACTGCAGTCATCAAAGAGATTAAGGACAAAATTATATAGGCAGGATATAAATGAGAGGCAGAAAACTTTGGTTTTCTGCAAGAGATGTTGAGAAGGTGAGGAAAGCAGAGATCTTCTTCCATTGTCAGAGCAAAGAGGAGCTCTGTTGAGCTCTGACAGCATTCAGACTAAACCTAAGATGCTATAAATTATCCAGCAGTTATGGACCTCCTCTAACCCTCCTCCAACTTGAGTTCCCAGGGACCTACATCAGAATATTGTTTGGATTACTGCTCAGCCTTCATCACCACCATCCCTGATATCCTGATGAGGAAGCTGTCAGATCTGGCCTTACCCGTTACCATTTGTATCAAAGGCTTCCATACTGAGTGACCGCAGCTTGTGAAGCATGGTCAGCACTGATATGGTCTGTGGTTTGTGTTGGACCCACGTGCAGGCAGACACAGAGGTTAAAAATAAAGTTTCTATTTATTTAACAAAAACAAAACAAGAGCTGATGCGGCAACAAAAAAATATTTGGGAGAAAGAAGCTATGGAGGAACAGAATATGACAGGCTGGGAAGTACAAGAATCTAAAAAGAACAAAATACAGATTCCCACGGGGGGGGGGGGGGTACTGTGGGAATCTGTATTTTGTACAGGCCGACATCTATAGCTTGGGTGGGAGGAGAGAGGAAACGACGGTGGGCACAAGGAGAAAAACAAGTACCAAAGAACAGAAAACAGACAGGGTCAGAACCTGAGAACCAAAATACAAAAAGAAAAAAAACGCCAACCCCAAGTGTTCAGGTGGATGACCAGGAGACCCTCCAGAGTGGGACAGGTGTTCAGGCAAGTGGCCCGGAGACTGTCCAGAATGGGAAAGGAGCTCTGGCAAGTGATTCGGAGACCATACTGAATGGGGCAAGATTTCCAGCAGGTGGCCAGGAGATCATTCAGTACGGGACAAGAGTTCCAGCAGGCAGCCAGGAGACTATCTCCTGGACACCTGGATCCTCTCTTAATCAGGTGAACGAGAGTTGAATAGGTCATGGAGAAGACTGCAGAGGTAAGCAGAAAAACCACTGGGGGGCTGAGGCAGCATGTGGACAAATCACAAGAGCTGCCAATATCGACATGTCAGAAGAGGGTGCTGCAGATGTCAACACATTGAGAAGGGTGAAGAGGGGGAAGACTTCACCACTTGCTCTTGTCAAGGTCGGACGCTTTTCCCCTCCCCTTCTTCTCCGCTTTGCTTTGCTGCTCTGTCTTTCAGTGAAACTGCTTCTGAGCCTCCCTTGCTTATCTTCCGGACCATTGTTGTGGTCAGTTGCTCCCTCAGCACAATTGATAACATTTCTTTGAAGAGAAGACAGGCTTAAGGCGAGCCGATTTGCCCTATTGGCATGCATGCAGCTGGATATCTCATCGACTTGAAGATTTGATGATGTGTCTATCTCTGCTGCCCTTTGTGGATTTTAAGGACGCATATTTGATTGGATTTACGATAACTGGTTTTTGCTTTTTGGAATCGGCTGGTTGCTGGTTTTATCTACAATCAAGGAAGTCGTCGGCAGCAAATTGGGACCCGATCACGCTGCTTGCCTTTATGATGGCTTGGTTCGTGCCTCAAGTACCCAGACTCAAATGCTTTGGGCAGAATGGATCAGATCTTGGAGATTTTACTCAGGCATGTTCCATCGGTGTGGCCATGTAATTTGGATATTTCGGAACCGTTGGGACCAACACAGACTCAAGGTAGATGTCATTAAGTTCTGCCTGTCCCCAAAACAACTGTGTGTTTATCTGAATTTGACTCCCCTGGCTGGCCTTGAAGGCCACCTTATCTGAATTTGCCTGGAGAACATGTGATCTGACTATGCTACAACTTTTCCTTAAAATTCAATGTCTTCACCGGCCTATATGTTCATGTATAATGTCTGTTTATGTTGCTTTGCTGTGGTAGGTTTTTTTGATGCCTCAAATTGTGCCCTGTCTAGGACACAGTCTGAGAGATCTTTTTTATATACTGTCTCTCCTCATGTTTTCTTCCCTTTTCTCATCTAAGCAAAATATTATTCTGAATAAGAATAATGAGGGCCGCGCTTTCTATAGTAGCAGCTTCGTGCACTCCGCCCCTCTTTCAGACGACTGTACGTACATGTTCTTGTTGTATCTCGGTGCAATGATAATAAAGTTTATTCTGATTCTGATGTTGATTCTGAGATAACAAAAAAGGTTAAATCATGTCATCTGGACCAGTTTATTTAAGGGAGTTTGGCTTGAAACACAACAACAAAGGCTGCTTATGGGACAGATCTAGTTGGCAGGCCACAGAATGATGAAGTCTTCTGGATTTTTTTTCTTCCTCCCTGGCTGTGATCGAGGTGGCTGCTTCTGGCTTTCCTTTCCCGTTTTTATTTCCTCCTGCTCTGCTCTCTGTGTGTCTGAGGTGCCTGGTTCACATCTCCCGAACGTAAATTAAGAACATTATGGATCTGGTATCCTGGATGTTCAACTCTATTGATAAGATTTTTGCATCAAAGCGACAAGGTCCTGGAGAACCTGCGTGTCCAGTTGAGACGTATACTGTGGGGTACATCCTGGATCCATGGAGAGTGTGGCAGCTGATGTGTTTCTCAGTCCTGTCTCAGGAGGATGTTGAAGATGTTTACATATTTGGAATTATGATAGCAGGGACTTTGCTTTTTGGCATCGGTGGGGCTCTGTTTTATTGACTTTTGAAGAAGACATTGGCAGCAGTTTCGGTCATGGCAAAGCTTCCGAGTCAGTGTGAAGGTTTGGTCCGTGCTGTAGGAACTCTAAATCAACTGGTTTACAAGCTAAACCATAAGGTGGTGTGGGGTTTTGGTTCTGTCTCTGTCTGTTTCCTCATGTTTCCAGCCCTCAGTGTTTTCCCTCGTGTTCAGCCCCTGTCTCACCTGTGTCTAATGGTAATCACTGCAGGTGTCTGTCATTGTCCTAATCAGTGTGTGTATATATTCAGTTCACTGGTGTCCTGTCTTTGTCTCGGGATTATCCTTATGGTATGTGTTCTGCCTTCTGTCCTGTCCTGTTATCAGTAAGTAAGCTGCCCCACCAACCTTTGCTTTGTTTTTTGTATAATAAATATTTTGATTTTCCACGAGCCTCCTGTCATCCTCCTGCAATTGGATTCAACACTCCTGGCTTTGCGTGACAGAATCCCGAGACCAACTTTGAACCCAGCGGGAGGATGATTATGTTTTTGGCTCGTGAGGTGGATAAGACTGCTCAATGAGACAGAGAAAAGGAGGAGAGGAGGAAGAATCCATTTTAGGGGACCCGCCTGGCCAATAAACCTGGGTCCTCAGCCTCACAGCCTCTCCATCCCTCTCCGCCTTGCAGCGCCGCTGCACCCCGCTGCCCGCCTCCTCCTCGCTCTCCACCTGGCTGTCCCAAGCAATCGTCAGAGAGAAAGGGGCAAACCGCTGGTCCTCCCCGCACCCAGCGCAAGATGGGGAGAACCTCATGAGCAGAAGAAAAGCCCAGCCCTCAGTCGCCGGAAGAACGGCAGAAAACTTTGATGGGTGGGAGGTACCTGTGTCCATCAGAGGAGCAGCCCAGTTCTCCCTCGCCGAAAGAGCTAGAATGGTGGCAGGCTTCTATAGTGGCAACATATCTGGCTCCGTTTCAGCTCTGCCACGAGGAGACCTAGGTGGACGCTCCTCACTCGAGTCTTCCAGATGGGTTCACGGCTCCATCTCCTGCGGGAGCCCCAGTTCCGCCACCTGCTGTTGCAGCTCTGGTCCCCAGTTCTCCTGCTGCAGCCCCGACTCCAGGCTCTCCCGCTGCAGCTCTGGTCCCTGGTTCTCCTGCTGCAGCCCTGGCCTCCGACTCTTCTGCTGCAGCCCTAGTTCTGGTTCCTGACTCTCCAGCTGCAGCCCCAGCCCCTGGTTCTCCCACTACAGCCCTGTCTCCATCACCACCTGCTGCAGCTCTGATCCCTGGTTCACCTGCTGCAGCCACGTTCCCTGGCTCCCCCAGCTGCAGCCCCGTCTCCAGTCCCTGGTTCCCCAGCTGCAGTCCCGTCTCTGGCTCCCCAGCTGCAGTCTCGTCTCTGGTCCCTGGTTCTCCAGCTGTAGTCCTGTCTCTGGTCCCTTGTTCTCCAGCTGCAGTCCCGTCTCTGGTCCCTGGTTCTCCAGCTGCAGCACCATCTCCGGTCCCTGGTTCTCCAGCTGCAGCACCATCTCCGGTCCCTGTTTCTCCAGCTGCAGCCCCAGTCCCTGGTTCCCTTGCTGCAGCCCCAGTCCCTGGTTCTCCAGCTACAGCCCTGTCTCTGGCCCCCGTTCCTGGCTCTCCTGCTGTAGTCCTGGTCCCCGACTCTCCTGCTGCAGCCCTGAATCCACCACCCACCACCTGCTGCAGCCCTGACTCCACCACCACCTGCTGCAGATCTGGTCCCCTGCTCTTCTCCTGAGGCCCCCAGCTCATCTGAGGTCCTCGCTCCTGGCTCTTTGGCTGAGGTCCTCGCTCCCAGCTCGTCTGCTGAGATCCACTCTACCACAGAAGATCCTGGCTCTTCAGCTGAGGTTCTCACTCCTGGCTCGTCTCTGGAGGTCCTCACCACTGGCTCGTCTTCGGAGGTCCTCGCTCCTGAGTCGTCTTCGGAGTTCCTCGCTCCTGAGTCGTCTTCGGA
>NC_056510.1:1607522-1611664 GCF_014905685.2 Nematolebias whitei
GCTCCTGAGTCGTCTTCGGAGTTCCTCGCTCCTGAGTCGTCTTCGGAGGTCTGGCTGAAGAAAAACAACAATCCAAGCTAATCTGAATCTGACTCCCGACAGCTTCGGAATGGGCCGACTTTCAAATTTCTCCTGGGTCATGGGTAACCAGGGATAAAAGCTTAATTTATCACCCACCACCACAGAGAATTTTCTGTGCAAGCTTATCAGAACTGCTGGCTGAAACAACATCTTCAGAACTGTAGCTGATCTGAAAAAATGCTCATGGACAAATCTTAACACCTTGACGTCAAATGCATGTAATCAAGTTTTAATTGTGCTGCTGGTAGAGTTTTTTTGATGTCTCAAATCGTGTCCAGATAGACAAGATGTGAAAGATCTTCTTTTGTAATACCACTATCTACCCTCATGTTTCTCCCCCTTTTCCTATCTAAGATAATTATTCTGATAAGGATAAGAGAGGCCACGCTTAGAGCAGCAGCTTCGTGCACTCCGTCCATCTTCAGGACGACTGCATGTACATGCTCTCGTTGTATCTCGGTGCAATGATAATAAAGTTTATTCTGATTCTGAAATGTTTCTCCCTTAAAGAAACTGGTCCAGATGACATGATTTAACATTTTTTTGTTATCTACCTGAATGATTGAGCCTACAAATCTTTTTTTGTAAACCATTTTAACCTTGGTGTCCTCGGGCTGTTTCTGTGGGTAGCAAGTCGGCAACTGGCCTAAAACATTTGATTTTTATAATGACGATTGATTGTTTTGGACAGATGGGTCCTTTTGCATGTGTTAAAAGCTTCTGAGATTCCAACAGGAAGTTGGCTTGAAACACAGCAGTGAAGGCTGCTTATGGGACAGGTCTGGATGGCAGGCCACAGACTAAGTCTTCCGGATGGAAGACACAATGTTTCTTTTTTCATTCAACCTTTATTTCTACAGGTTAATCCCATTGAGCCTCGAGAACTCATTTACAAGAGAGACCTGATTTCAACAAAGAATGATGACAACAATGGATAACGACAACAATAGACAATCATACGAGAGATCATACAGATTTTTTTTTTTTTACAAATTAAAAATAAGATGGCAAAAAAACAAAAACAGCTAGATTATAAGGCAAATGTAAAAAACTAAAAACAGGAACATGTCTGCATTGGCCCTTGCCAGGAGTCCAACAGATGCTTAAAGCCACTTAGAGAGGTCAAGGTTGAGAGCTTCAGATCTTTTTGCAAGATATTCCAGGAAACAGGAGCGGAGTAGGAGAAGGTCCTTTTGCCAAGTTCAGTTCTCACTGAGGGAACACTGCAGGTAATGATTTCCTAAGAGTGCACGCTGTAGCTGCACTCATGCAGAGACATGTCTCCCTTAAAGAAACTGGTCCAGATGACATGATTTAGCCTTTGTTTTGGTCCCCTTCCTTGTAACATGTGTTTCCTCTCTGGAATTTTTTCAAGGACCAACCAATCAGAAAGCCTGATTGTAAAAATACAATATACAGCAAATCAATCAATCAATCAATCACCTTTATTTTACCAGGTAGAGCCCGTTGAGATCGAGATCTCTTTCACAAGGGTGACCTGGTCAAGTGGTCATATACAAATACAAATACAAATACACCTTGAACAGTGTGGGCTGCATTTACCTAATGCATGTAGGCCACAGAGAGAAAGGCTGGGTTGTTATCAGAATATTTTGGCATTTGGACCTTCTGAGTTGGGCTGCACCTCTAAAAAATCAGTGAAAAAGATCATGATTCATTTAGGCTTTTCTCCAAGCAGAAATAGTATTACTGTAAATCTCAGGTTTTAAGATGCATCTGTCTCCAAACCACATTTATTAAATATAAGATTAATCTTAATTTTGTACATAAATAAGACACTCCAGTTATTTAGCCGCGGGCAACTACCTTCCATCGTCGGGATCTGTGTCCCCAGTCTGCTCCGGCTGTGTGCAGCTTTCTTGTTGTAGTACAAGAATCAGCCAGCAGATGGCGTTTCACAGACTGCAAGATCATCACGAAGCTTTGCTGTCTGACTCATGGTTACAACCATTATACCTTCAAAATGAACACAATAACTATCTAAGCATAATCACTGGACAGACCAGTTCCAAACATCTACGTAACTGTAATTATTTAAACATTATTTACCGGTAAATATTACCAAGATCTCTTATAGAGGTCATGTGACCGGAAGTCAAATAGTACCGGTAGAATGTGGTAAATATGCATTAAATTAGTACCATTGAGTTTTATTGGTAGACACTTTTGTTAACAACTGCTATTTTAAAATGTACTTTCTAAATAAGTTTGACGTGATTTCTCATCAGCACTGTTCATATGAGCAGCAGGGAGGAAGGAAAGGGTATAGCCCCTCCCTCATGTTTGTGCTCCTCTATTCTGTTTAATACCCCTGTTTAAGCTTAAATATATGGTATTTAAACACCTATTTACTGTACACAGAAAGATTTTATTTTTTATTTTTATTTAAATATGTATCATTCTTGACTGACTATGCTTTGAAAATAAATCTGACGACTTCTACACTGTTGACCTCTCATGACGGAAAGGGCAGGGGAGCTCCTTTTGTTTCTCTGCTTCGTGTTCAGATGTGAGTTTAAAATGAGATCCTGGTATTTAAATGCATATTTACTGACACAGAAAGATGTCACACAGAAATAATTTTAAAACTTTTATTAAAACATGTACCAGACTTGACTGCTTTTGCGTCTCCTGTCCTGACCATCAACACACGTTGATGCAGCTTACATGCAGCTGTTTCCTCCTCGACAGCCAATCACTTTTAACATGAAAGCTGCTTCATAAGAAAATTTCCGTGCGTTTTCCATTATCGCTGAACAAACGAACAGATCTGCATGTAGCGCAAAATACGGTAACAACACGAGCACTATCTGAAGAAATTAATTCACGTCTATCTTGGGGGACGGTCCTCGAGAGTACCTCCTTGGTCATTCAGGTTAGACTTCTGGTCACATGATGACAGAGTGGGTGGAGTTATGGTTGGGTATTTGAAACCGTGAGCAAAGGCCTTGTACATCTGATTACCTGAGGGAATTCTCTTACACAAACGCCTGCCCTCATAAGGGGCGGGGCTCCAGGAGCCATCCATCCATCCATCCATTATCTTTTACCCGCTTATACCATTTTGGGTCACGGGGGTCGCTGGTGCCCATGTCCAGCAATCACTGTGCGAGGGGCGGGGTACACCCTGAGCGGGTCGCAAGTCCATCACAGGGCCACATAGAGACAAACGAGACAAACAACCATTCACTCTCTCACTCACACCTAGGGACAATTTAGAGTTACCAATCAGTCTAACATGCATGTTTTTGGTCTGTGGGAGGAAACCTGAGTATCTGGAGAAAACCCACGCATGCACGGAGAGAACATGCAAACTCCACCCAGAAAGGCCCCTGGACCGGGATTTGAACCAGGGACCTGCTTGCTGAGAGGCAGCAGCTCTACCAGTTGCGCCACCGTGCTGCCCGCTCCAGGAGCCATGAGCGCTCAACTCTGATAAAGGAAAATGTTACTCAGTGGCAGGAAGCTACCAAGAGATGGCAGCAAGTCTTTCAAAAATAAAATGTGAAAATATAAATTTTGAAAAAAATACATAAATAAGATGTTCCTGCATATAAACCACAGGGTACAAAGTGTAATAAAACAATAAGTAGTGGCTTGTACCACGGCAATTACGGTATACTATAGATGTATATATAAAATTAAATCTATTGCCACATATTTAAACACATGAACACAACTATTTCATTAGAAGAATCAGCCTCAAGCTGGTCCTCAATACTTGTAGTTATCTCCTTCCTTTAACTTTCCTAAATAAATTTTCTCTCAGAAAACTGATTTGTATGTTGCAAAAATCAAATTGTTACAAGCAATTAAAAAATTTCTTTACATCTTTACAATGAACAATGATACCACCAAGCCACTTCTCGCATCAGTTACTTTAAAGCATCTTAAAATAAGCAGATTTATTCAAATGTTTGGAACCATATTTTTACAAAAATGTTTCATGCCTCATTTCTTCTCTCTGATTTCCATCATAACATATTTAAATCAGAGGAGCCAGTCTTGAGCACTTGAAGAGTAAAAATAAGTCTAACAGA
>NC_056510.1:1611764-1613600 GCF_014905685.2 Nematolebias whitei
TAGCAACAATATTCTCCTACCCATCATTAATCTGTCTTCCCCTTTTTCCCCCCTTCCAGGAACTCAGACGTCCTTTACTCCAGCACTGTAAATAAACTCACTGAACTTATATTCCGTGTCTGTAATCCTTCTCAGCCCTGGTCTGTATCTGAGTACTATTCCTGAGATTATTCATAACACCATTAGGTAAAGTTATTAAACAGCATGGGATAAAATTTCATTGTTATGCTGATGACACACAATTATATTTGTCAATTAAACCCAATGAATCCAATCAGCTACTTAGACTACAAGCATGTCTTAAAGACATAAAAACCTGGATGCCCTTAATTTTTTCCTGTTGAACACAGACAAGACTGAGGTTTTGGTTTTTGGACCAAAACCTTGTCGGCTTTTATGTATGTGAATGTTCCTGTAAAGTGCCCTGAGACAACTTTGTTGTGATTTGGTGCTATAGAAATAAACTGAATTGAATTGTGTCTGCCTGCACGTGGGTCTAATACAAACCTCAGATCATATCAGGGTTGACCATTCTTTACAACTTACTGCCAGGCAGTGAGAAAGTCTGTCATGAAGATGGTAACAAGTAAGGCCAGATCTGACAGCTTCCTCATCAGGATATCAGGGATGGTGGTGATGAAGGCTGAGCAGTAATCTTCAAACAATATTCTGATGTAGGTCCCTGGGAACTCAAGTTGGAGGAGGGTTAGAGGAGGTCCATAACTGCTGGATAATTTATAGCATCTTAGGTTTAGTCTGAATGCTGTCAGAGCTCAACAGAGCTCCTCTTTGCTCTGACAATGGAAGAAGATCTCTGCTTTCCTCACCTTCTCAACATCTCTTGCAGAAAACCAAAGTTTTCTGCCTCTCATTTATATCCTGCCTATATAATTTTGTCCTTAATCTCTTTGATGACTGCAGTTTTAAATTTACTGGTTATAATCTCTGTCTCACACTTCAGGTAGTCACTTCTTTCATCATAGCTGATAACTAGAAACCATTCAAAAATATTGTACAAAAAGATATGACAGGATGTAGGCTTGATTAAAACATTTTGAGTGAGTATGTTCAAAATGAAGTTTACTTACCTGAATAAAAATAAACATTACAAATAATTTGTAGGTAAAAATGTCTCTCTTTATCTGCAGGCAGCTTCACACCCCAACGAACTTCCTCGTGCTCTCTCTGGCTGTCTCAGATTTTTTTGTTGGCCTCCTTTTGTTATTTCAGATTATGCTTTTAGATGGTTGTTGGTATTTTGGTGATGTAATGTGTGTTCTGCTTGTGTTTCTTGTCATAATTATAACATCTGCCTCAATAGGAAACATGGTGCTCATTTCAATTGATCGCTATATAGCCATTTGTGATCCTCTTCTCTATACCAGCAACGTTACTACAAAGAAAGTTCAGATTTGTGTTTCACTGTGTTGGACCTCATCAATCTGTTATGCTGTTGCAATATTCAAGGAAAACTTGAAACATCCAGGCAGATTTAATACTTGTTTTGGAGAATGTGTGTTTAATATGGACTTTGAAGAACAAGTTTCTAGTCTTTGTTTTACTTTTGTTATTCCCATTACTGTTGTCATCGTTCTGTATATGAGAGTCTTTATTGTGGTTTTGTCTCAGGTTCGGGCCATTCACACTCAAAATGCAGCTATCAAACACAAACATCCAGGGAAAGTAACTGCTAAGAAGTCAGAAATTAAAGCAGCCAGGACTCTTGGGGTTGTTGTGCTTGTGTTTCTTGTTTGTCTTTGTCCATATTTCTGTGTAACACTTGCAGGTCAGAACAGACACACAACAAAAACCACAGAAGACGTGTTGATTGAGCTG
>NC_056510.1:1613700-1629252 GCF_014905685.2 Nematolebias whitei
TGGATGCAGCTTAACCCACGGTACACTTTGGTTGAGATCGACTCTTTACCTTTGCAGATGATAGTTTTGGCGTTGGTGTAGAGTTTTCCTTTCAACTCTTCCAGCGTCTCCGTAAGAACAGCTAAACCTCAGGAGTCGTGAGATCATCCCAGAACAGACTTCTTCATAGTTCCTCTGAACTTCTCTTGTTCAGCTTAGTTGCCGTTGTTCTCCAGCATTCTGCAAAATACAGTGATAAAGTGACCAAAGCAGAGTTATACAATAACGGGATTATGAGTGTTCAAGAGTCCGATGGCAGGGGGGAAGAAACTGTTCTCATGGCAGGAGGTTCTGGTTCGAATGGACCGAAGCCTCCTGCCCGAGGGGAGTGGTTCAAATAGTTCATATGCAGGGTGAGAAGGGTCAGCTGTAATCCAACCTGCTCGCCCCACAGTCCTGGAGACATGCAGGTCATGGATAGATGAGAGGCTACTACAGCCGATTACCTTCTCAGCAGAGTGCACAATGCACTGCAGTCTGTGTCTGTCCCTGGCAGTGGCCCGGTGTACCACTGCTCACACAGACTCATGTTCGTGCTGCTTTTCTGCGTATTGCTTTCATGCTACTAGTGCTTAGTGTATTTTTAGCTGATGTGTTTCTTAGTTCATATCTTAGAAGTTATTACTGTTTTTCTTTTACACTTTATTTTTGGATGTAACTGGGACATTGTGTACATAATTTTGCTCCACCACGTGTACCACATGTAGTGTGAATGACAATAAAGAATCTCTGTATCTGTATAACTGTGTAGAAGTCTTGGGAAACAGCTGCTTTACAGGAACAATATCCATAATTTCTAAATGATCATGTCTCATTTGTATCTTACCAGACAACAAATACCTGTATATTTTCCTGATGCATGCTCATATTTTGTTTCACATGTGCAGGAAAGATTTTTCCTTTGGTTTGGTTTCCTGAGCTGTCCCTTAGTTCTGCCGCTATAGGCTTAGACTGCTGGAGGACAAACTGACCACATTTTCACTCTGCTACTGTCTTTACTTACTCTGCTCAACCTGTTGTGTATTTGTAGTTATTTTTTCTATCCTTAACATGTTACATGTTACATGTAACATGTTCTTCTGTTACAAATAAAGTCCAGTTGTTTTTGTATTGAACGCTTTTTGAATTCATCATGTCCTGGATGACTGAGAATCTTCACCAGCATATCCTTAACATGTGTTTTTTTTTTTTTTTGTCTTTCAGGTACACCTGGACCTATATCTGGACCTGGACCTATACCTGGACCTACCATTCTATGTTCGTCTGTATCTCCTTCCTGTCCTCTCAAACCATCCGGTCAAAGCAGATGGCCGCTTGTCCTGAGCCTGGTTCTGCTGGAGGTTTCTTCCTGTTAAAAGGGAGTTTTTCTTTCCACTGTTGCCACTGTTCTAGCTCAGGATGGGAGACTGCAACGAAGCCAAGATTCAACTTGTCTGCTGGATTCCTTAGATAGAGAACTTTACTAATTGACTTTTATGTGAATGTTCCTGTAAAGTCCCTGAGACAACTTTGATGTGAACTGGTGCTATAGAAATAAACTGAATTGAATTGAATTGAGTCTGCCTGCACGTGGGTCCAATACAAACCTCAGATCATATCAGGGTTGACCATTCTTTACAACTTACTGCCAGGCAGTGAGAAAGTCTGTCATGAAGATGGTAACAAGTAAGGCCAAATCTGACAGCTTCCTCATAAGGATATCAGGGATGGTGGTGATGAAGGCCGAGCAGTAATCTTCAAACAATATTCTGATGTAGGTCCCTGGGAACTCAAGTTGGAGGAGGGTTAGAGGAGGTCCATAACTGCTGGATAATTTATAGCATCTTAGGTTTAGTCTGAATGCTGTCAGAGCTCAACAGAGCTCCTCTTTGCTCTGACAATGGAAGAAGATCTCTGCTTTGCTCACCTTCTCAACATCTCTTGCAGAAAACCAAAGTTTTCTGCCTCTCATTTATATCCTGCCTATATAATTTTGTCCTTAATCTCTTTGATGACTGCAGTTTTAAATTTACTGGTTATAATCTCTGTCTCACACTTCAGGTAGTCACTTCTTTCATCATAGCTGATAACTAGAAACCATTCAAAAATATTGTACAAAAAGATATGACAGGATGTAGGGTTGATTAAAACATTTTGAGTGAGTATGTTCAAAATGAAGTTTACTTACCTGAATAAAAATAAACATTACAAATAATTTGTAGGTAAAAATGTCTCTCTTTATCTGCAGGCAGCTTCACACCCCAACGAACTTCCTCGTGCTCTCTCTGGCTGTCTCAGATTTTTTTGTTGGCCTCCTTTTGTTATTTCCAATAATGCTTTTAGATGGTTGTTGGTATTTTGGTGATGTAATGTGTGTTCTGTTTGTGGTTTTAGACATAATTATAACATCTGCCTCAATAGGAAACATGGTGTTCATTTCAATTGATCGATATATAGCCATTTGTGATCCTCTTCTCTATACCAGCAACGTTACTACAAAGAAAGTTCAGATTTGTGTTTCACTGTGTTGGACCTCATCAATCTGTTACGCTGTTGCAATATTCAAGGAAAACTTGAAACATCCAGGCAGATTTAATACTTGTTTTGGAGAATGTGTGTTTAATATAGGCTTCATAGAACAAGTTTCAAGTCTTTGTTTTACTTTTGTTATTCCCATTACTGTTGTCATCGTTCTGTATATGAGAGTCTTTATTGTGGTTTTGTCTCAGGTTCGGGCCATTCACACTCAAAATGCAGCTATCAAACACAAACATCCAGGGAAAGTAACTGCTAAGAAGTCAGAAATTAAAGCAGCCAGGACTCTTGGGGTTGTTGTGCTTGTGTTTCTTGTTTGTCTTTGTCCATATTTCTGTGTAACACTTGCAGGTCAGAACAGCTCAATCAACACTTCTTCTGTGGTTTTTGTTATGTGTCTGTACTACTTTAATTCCTTTCTTAACCCACTAATCTATGCCTTTTTTTACCCATGGTTTAGAAGGTCTGTTAGACTTATTTTTACTCTTCGAGTGCTCAAGACTGGCTCCTCTGATTTAAATATGTTATGATGGAAATCATAGAGAAGAAATGAGGCATGAAACATTTTTGTAATGCAGTAGTCCCTCGTTTATCGCGTGGGATCCGTACACTGAAGCCCTGATATAAGTTTAAAACTGCAAAGTCAAGATAGTAGTAAAAGTAGTTAGTAATTGTTCATATATATAGGTGTTTTAAACCTTTCCCACACTCTTGCAATATTCTAACCTTTATTTCTAAACTTTAAGCACTGTAAAATAGCACAGAATTTTCTTGATTTCAGCTCTCTGCCTCGACTGCTCTCAGCCATCTGCAACCACTCTCGGCCACGCCCACTTCTCTACTCTGCATGGAGATCAGCTGATCAGCTGCAGGAGGAAGCTTCTCCTGCAGTGTGAGTTGCACAAAGGTGCAGCAGATGTTAAATAATTTAAAATAATTTATTTTAAATAAACATTCCATGCTGATCATGCATCTCATCCATCAATCAGCCAATTGTGTGTCATGTCCAATGTTACTTTGAAAAACCACGATAGAGCGAGTGTGTGAAAAACAAAGTGCGGCGTAGCGAGGGACTACTGTAATATGGTTCCAAACATTTTAATAAATCTGGTTATTTTAAGATGCGTTAATGTAAATGATGTGATGTGAGATGTTTGACAGAATAATTTTCTACAAACATATTTTCAGTTATTGTTTTTTATTTTGTCATCATGAACACACTGAAAGAAGTTCTTTCTGCTGAGAAGAAACAAGTATTACATGGAAGGTGGTTTCAGGACAGATTGTTGTCCAAATATTTCTTACCTAAAATGTCTTTAAAGAGACAATTAACAAGTTAAAATAATCCATCCATCCATCCATTCTCCTCTGCTTCTCCGGGGTCGGGTTGCGGGGGTAGCAGTCTAAGTAGGGAGGCCCAGACTTCCCTTTTCCCAGCATCTTGGACCAGCTCCTCTGGGGGAATCCCAAGGCGTTCTTAGGCCAGCCAAGAAACATAGTCCCTCCAGCATGTCCTGGGTCTTCCTCTTGTTCTCCTCCTGGTGGGACATGGCTGGAATACCTCACCAGGGAGTCGTTCAGGCGTCATCCTAACCAGATGCCCAAGCAAACTTACCTGGCTCCTCTCGATGCGGAGAAGCAGCAGTTCTACTCTGATTCCCTTCCGGATGACCGAGCTTCTCACCCTATCTCTGAGGAAGAGTCCAGACACCCTGTGGAGAAAACTCATTTTGGCCGCCTGTATCCGTGATCTGGTTCTTTCGGTCACAACCCAAAGCTCATGACCATAGATGAGGGTAGGAACGTAGATCGATCGATAAATTGAGAGCTTTGCCTTTTGACTCAGCTCTTTCTTCACAATGACAGACCTGTATAGCGCCCGCTTCATTGCAGACGCTGCACCTATCCACCTATCGATCTCACGCACCATTTTTCCCTCATTCGTGAACAAGACCACGAGATACTTACCATACCATACTACTTTATTTATAAAGCACTTAAAATAGCTACAAGGCCAACTAAAGTGCTGTACAGACAAAACAACAGGTAACACACAAAGCAAAATACAAAATGAAGTAAATCAGAATATAGACATAAAAACGATGCAGATAATGACGACAAACCAGTGTGGAGCGTACAGGATCAAAACACAGTTCATCTGGTGTTGAAAGCTACTGAATAGTAGTGAGTTTTTAAACGGGACTTGAAAATCGAGAGGGAGGGGGCCTGTCTGACAAACAAAGGTAACTCATTCCTGAGTCTTGGTCCTGCTACAGAGAAGGCCCTGTCACCTCTGCGCTTAAGACAAGTTCCTGGAATCCTGCCAATCCAGGGGAACTGCCCCCGATGTCCACGCAGTATTGCACAGTCGTGTAAGCCAACACAACCCGACAACATCCAGAGCCTTAAGAAACTCCAGGCGAATCTCATCCACCCCCGGGGCCCTGCCACCGAGGAGCTTTTTAACCACCGCGGTGACCTCAGCACCAGAGATTGGAGAGCCCGATTCAAAGTCCCCAGGCTCTACTTCTTCAGTGGAAGACGTACCAGTGGGATTGAGGAGGTCTTGAAAGTATTCTGCCCACTGTCCCATGACATCCCGAGTTGAGGTCAGTAGCACACCACCTTCACTATAAATAGTCTTGGTGGTGTACCGCTTTCCCCCCGGAGACACCAGATGGTGGACCAGAATCACCTCGAAGCTGTACGGAAGTCATTCTCCATGGCTTCTCCGAACTCCTTCCATGCCTGAGATTATGCCTCAGCGACCACCTGTGCCGCATGTCACTTGGACTGCCGGTACCCATCAGATGCTTCTGGGGTCCCACAGGCCAAAAAGGCCCGATAGGACTCCTCCTTCAGCCTGAGAGCATCCTTCACAGCCAATCTCCACCACAGGGTTCCAGGATTACTGCTGCATTAAACACCAACAACCTTGCGGCCACAGCTCCGATAAGCTGCCTTGACAATAGAGGCGCGGAACATGGCCCACTCGGACTCAAAGTCCCCTGCCTCCCCCGGAACATGTTCAAAGCTCTCCCAGAGGTGGGAGTTAAAGCTCTGTCTCATGGGAAACTCTGCCAGACATTCCCAGCAGACCCTCACAATATGTTTGAGTCTGCCAGGTCTGACCGACATCCTCCCCCACCATCAGAGCCAACTCACCACCAGGTAGTGGTCAGTGGATAGCTCTGCCCCTCTCTATTCACCCAAGTGTCCAAGACATGCGGCCACAGATCAGATGAGGCAACAACAAAGTCGATCATCAAACTGCGGCCTAGGTTGTCCTGGTGCCAAGAGCACATATGGACACCCTTATGCTTGAACAAGGTGTTTGTTATTGACTATCCATGACGAGCACAGAAGTCCAACAACAGAACACCACTCTGGTTCAGATCGGGGGGGCGTTCCTCCCAACCACACCCCTCCAGGTCTCACTGTCATTGCCCACATGAGCATTGAAGTCCCCCAGCAGAACAAGGGAGTCCCCAGTAGGCGCACTCTCCAGTACTCTCCAGTTTCATCTGGGATGTAGGTGCAGCATGTGGTTCCTATAATCTTACATACTCCTCCTTGTGAGGCAGTGAGCAGGTCCAAGATGACGTGGTTCTGGATGATCATGTCTCTCATTGCAGTCAATTCCTTTGATGTTCCATTTGCCAGTCTGTAGGTGTTGTTGATGAGGCGGAGGAGAACATAACGTTGATCTCAACATGTTGTCGAATTTCTCCAACTCCTACCCATGGGAATAGGCCTTGAAATAATTTTTCACCTCCATTCCAAATCCTGTATTCCCATGGGACGCCGGTGCTGGTTGTGAGCCCTCCGCATCGGTGCACCTCAGACATCGGTGAACAGTGGTTTTTTGATGTCCTTTTGTTTGTAGGCTGATGTTGAATATGCAGCGTTGGAGATAGCGTCCGAATTTCGGGTCCTGGTATGCGGTACAGTCGCCGGTGGTGTTTTTGCTTGCCACACAAGAAAAACATTTTAAAAACTTGGGTGTGTAGTCACAGAAGGTGAGCACCTTTTCACACAGATTCCATGGGATGGAGCCCATGGTCGTGGTCCCGTTGTTGAACACACAGTAGCCAAGGAAGCCAGGCCTCGCCCTGGCCAGGGTAATCAGTTCAGGTAGTTGTATTGTCATTTGTGGAAATGGCAGGATGTCTGCCATTTGCCTGCAGTCTTGATCAGTTATGGGCTTGTGGGTTTTTGTTGCAACTTGCAGGTGTGTGGAGTAGTTCCTCTGCTCCCACTCGATGGTTTGTTGTGATGTGGTGTTGTTGCCGGGGTGTGTGCTCAGAACATACAGGCACTTCTGTTGCTCTATTGTGATGTTTCCTGGTCTCAGGCCTGAGTTGTGGGAGGTGTAGGGTAGGTGGGTACACACATAGCAGTTGACTTCGTTCCCTTGGTGTGCGGTTTTGTTCATCAGCTGCCACCACAGATTGCTGCTGTAGTCGTGTGGGTGTGTCATCTCTCTTTTGCCTCTTTGGAGAGCTTCTCTGCTGATACACCAGGTCACACAGAATGCTACAGCCACTACACAGCTGAGGAGCCACCTGGCCTGTGGATACCCCATTACTGCTCAGTATGCAAAAACACTGGGTCCCAGAAACCTAAAGAACAGGGATCTGTTGATTTCTTCACTGACGTTGAGATGCCCAACCTCTATACAGAAGGGCCCCTTTATAGTCAGACTTCCCCACTGCTCCAATGTTCTAGGGATCCAGCACTTTCTGCAACTTACAGTGGCTGAGATGTATCAGCTGGGTCTTTCAGCGATCTTTACTGCTGTAGGTGTGGTCAGCAGTACTTGGAACGGTCCCTACCAACGTGGGCTGGCCCAGTTCTTCCTTTTGATCACTTTGATGTAGACCCAGTCATCTTTTTGATGGGTGGGCTGTTCTGTAAAGGAGGAGAATCAGATGGCAGTAAATCTGCCTTTGATACATCTTTCAACTTCAAGGTCCTGATTATATAATCTGCTAAAGTTTGTTCTTTGTCTGCTTTTTCTAGGTCTACAGAAAAGAGGGGCAGTTTATATGGTCTGCCATGAATTATTTCAAAGGGTGTTAGGCCTTCTGAAGTAGGTGTGATTCTCATGTAGAGTTTCACTAAATCTAAACATTCTGGCCATGGCCTGCCTGTAGTTTTCATGCGTTTTCTTAGTCTGCTCTTAACAGTTCCATTTGTTCTCTCTACCAGCCCTGCACTTTGAAGGTGGTATGCACAGTGATTTTTTAATGTTATGCCTAGGTGTTCTGCCATGTTTTGGATTATGTTAACAAAATGTGGACCATTATCACTGTATAGGGTTTGTGGTATTCCATGAACTGGGATAATATGTTTGCATTTAGCCTTTGCTACTGTTAGTGCATCTGCTTTTTTAGATGGAACGATTTCAACCCATTTAGAGAATGCATCAATCATTACCAGACAGTATTTATATGGGCCACTTTGTGTTAGTTCAATAAAATCCATGTGCATTGTTTGAAAAGGATAGGCAGGTTTTGGGAATGAGCCCCTTTTGGGCCTGATGTTTCCTTGTGGGTTATTTTTGACACAGACTGGACATGCTTTACAAAAAAAAAAAAAAAAAGGAAGAAGTTACTCCATAAGTGGTGAAATGTTCCTGTATTATATTCTGCATCCCTCCTGTTGACACATGGCAAGGACCATGTGTCAAAATTGTTGCTGCTTTAAAAAGAGATTTTGGTAAAACTGGTTTGTTTTGTACTTGATAAATATCATCTTTATTTAAATTAGCTCCTTTTGTGATCCACATTTGCTTTTCAGTTTGTGGAGCATTGTTTAGCATGTCTTTCAACACTGTTCTGTCAATAATTTCAATGTTTTGTCGTTGTGTCATAAAATTTCCTGTTCCATGTTTACCAAGCACTGCTTCTTTTGTAACACCGTCAGCCAATCTGTTTCCATTTGATACTTCGTCTTGTCCTATGGTGTGAGCTGTGCATTTGCACACTGCTACTCTATTTGGTAATATCACTGCTTGGAGCAAATTAGTCAGTAGAGTGGCATGTGTTACTGGTTTTCCACTAGAGGTAATCGTGCCTCTTCGTTAACACGAGTTTTGTTGTGTGCATAAAGGCTTGGTGTAATTCTGTTAAGCTATTTTCAGCTTCTGGTGTCCAAATCACTTTCTCTGTCATGGCCATGGACACTCCATGTATTAATTTCTGTAATGGCTGTGTTTTTTCAGCATAATGTGGGATCCATGTTTTGCAGTAGTTGCATAAACCTACTTACACGGACACGATGGGGGGAAACATAGATTTTTTTCGTCAATTAGAGGAAAAGATCCGCATTGACGCAGACGGATTTTGTGTTTAGAGTCAGAGTCAGAGTTTACATGCATCCGCAAGAATCCCCCCCTCCCAGAGCCCTCCCGAATCCGCTGCAGTTACCATGCCGGGTCATTAGATGGTGCTGTGAATTTTGTACATTCATCTAATGCGCATGCGTGTAGCCTCGGCCCGCTCCTTTCCTGTGGGCTAAAAGCTCAGCTAACAACTTAATAACAAGTTAAAGCTGGATTTTGGCTGGATTGTGGATAAGAGTAGACAGATTTGATGCCAAGCGGGACCGTTTTGTCTTAACAGCTCCACACCAGTTACTGAGTGGACCAGAACTGAGTCAACGATGTTGAACTTTACTCTGTGATAATCAGTAGCTGATTTACAGCACGTAAATCAACGTTCTTAATAATGTTTGCTTGTGTTTACTTCAATCACAGAACAACCAACTGAGTTTTTATTTTTATTTTTCCTGTGAGGAGAAGCTGTCCTCCACCAGACGGACCGGTTCTGAACGAGGCTCGGCTCAGGTGCAGTGCAGGAGGACATCGAAACGAGAGATGTTGGATGAACTATTTATTTAAAATTCCCCTCAGTTCTTTTATTCAATCCATTTAATGTTTTAAGCTGCATTAATCAAAGGAGTGACAGCCTGAACCAGATGAACAACATGGGGCCAGATTCCAGGATGAAAACAGAGCAGAGTCCAGTTCGTTAATGCAGTTTACAGTTCAGTTAACTTGTTTTTAATAGTGTGTTCAGTTTAATTATCAGTATTTGTGTGACATACAATTTGTGGTGTTGAATTAAAAAAAAATAAAAAAAAACCTGATGTCTTCATTTTTACCATACCATACCATACCACTTTATTTATAAAGCACTTAAAACAGCAACAAGGTCAACCAAAGTGCTGTACAGACAGAACAACAGGTAACACACAAAGCAAAATACAAAATGAGGTAAATCAGAATATAGACAAAAAACAAACAAAAAAAAACGATGCAGATAATGACGACAAACCAGTGTGGAGCATACGGGATCAAAACACAGATCATCTGGTGTTGAAAGCTACTGAATAGTAGTGAGTTTTTAAACGGGACTTGAAAACCAAGAGGGAGGGGGCCTGTCTGACAAGCAGAGGTAACTCGTTCCAGAGTCTTGGTCCTGCTACAGAGAAGGCCATGTCACCTCTGCGCTTAAGACGAGTTCCTGGAACTGTGAGAAGCAACTGGTCCGCTTTTTTAACTTTAATAACACGCAATATGCTTAGCATAATTTTAAATTTGAATTAAATAATGTCCAGATAGCTTCATTTAGGTCAGAGATTCATTATATCTCTCACACCAACATAAATACTGTTTATTATAATTAAACTGTTATTTTTTTTTAGCACATTTATGATGTTAAAGTGCAGTGCTTGTGTGTGCATGCTTGTGTGTGTAGGTGTTTTTTTCCTCCTTACAGCTGTGCTCTGTGTGTGTGTGTGTTCATCTCTCTTGCTGTGTGCACGTGTCTGCCTGTCGGCTCTCTCAGACACAGAGCAGACTGCAGTCGGAACACAGTTTTGAGACTACTCACAACTGACCCTCTTTGTGGCGCTGCCCAAAAGGGAATTGGCAAAAAACAAGCAACTGTCCCTCATATGAATAGAAATTCTATGGTCGTTATGGCACTTCAAGTATTTTAATTATGAAAATGTATCATGGAAGATTACTTATGCACACATGATCCAATCTAATAATGCAAGGTTAAATCATGACGGCCTGCAAACTCTTATTCTACAGCTGAAAAAGGCACAAAATATTACTGCTATCCCTGTTTTAGTGGACACCACAAGGTCAATAAAAAAATAATCATACGTCTAATACTTATTAGATATCTCAATCTTATTTATCATATAACATTATACCATAACATTCATATATAATATATTCCTCACAAACATTCACTTCTCCTTTAACTGCTTTTCTAGCTTCTTCTAATGTCCATGGTCTAAAAACATATATTTGTCATGTATTTTTGTTCTGTATCATCAACATTTGGATTTGAGACTTGTATTATTGGGAATGCTTCTGTTGGGGGGGGGGGGGGGGGTATGTTCTGTTTTAACGTTGCTCATTTGTTTAATCTTTGCTTGTGATCTGGTATAATGGCTTAATTGTTCTGGGACCGATGTAATTTTATTTGGTTTCTGATCTGTGTCTTTTTTGACATGTACTTCATTTAAGTCTGGGTATATTTTGTTATAATCAGGTGGGGTTCAATTTTGTATTCTTTTTTCCATTTTTCTAAATATTTGGTTGAATCTGGGTGTTTTTTAGTCATAAATTTTACATCTTTTGGTTCCGCCTCCTCAGAGGACTTACTCTTCTCATTTCCCATAATGTTAAAGTATTCTGCATTGTGTTATTAATATACGTTATGAGTGACTTAGATGAAAATGCCTCCATTGAGCCTTAGTGTCCCCTGAAAAACAGACTTCTAGACCGATTTCTGTAAATCGATCCGGTCCTTCACTTAGGGTTCTACTCCCGAGGTCAGAAAGTTTTAGATTCAGAAAGTCACTTCACCTAATTCCTAATAGGGGAGCTTAGACCTGATTAGCGATCCTTCAGTTAACACCGCCAGGTTTCCAGATTGCCAAACAGTATCCTAGACCCCCTCATTCATACATTCAATCATACAGACGTCTTTTTTCCCTGCCAACACAAATCTGGTTTAGTTACAAAACCGTGACTCATCCGGAGGGAGAATTCTAAAACAATCCCTCCTTCCCTGGGACTGGTTACCTGACAAATTTCCCTGCCACTTGAGAATATCTTCCTTTTAAAGGACAGATTTCTCATCTAAAGGGGGACTCTAAATTACCCCTCTTTCCTGGGACTGGTTACCCGAATCTGGGACTGGTTACCCAACAATAAGAAGCGCTTTATCCTTACGTTGTTTGTCGGTTTTGTGAGTCCGATCCGGTCTTGTCAATCCGCTGTTGGCAGACGAAGTTGGACCTAGAGCGCTGGCTCGACTAAGTATTTCACTTCTTGGGGCTTTGTTTCCAGGTCATGTTGACACTGGCCATGCATGGTTTCAGCTTGTCTTCCCTCCGTCTGTCAGCAAGCGGGTATGTTGAATTCCGGGTCTCACGGCACCAAGCTGAAAGGTAATTTCTACCTTAAAAAAACAAACAGACACACAGTGTAAGTTCACAATCAAGCTTTTGCAAAAGGGAAGCTACAGTCACAACTGTGTTAAAGCTGTGAGCTGAGAACTCCAAAGACTTTCAGCATCTGCTCGTGTTTTATTGTCACACAGAAAGGAGTGAAAACTGGACATCTTGATTATGCAGGCAGTTTAGATTACACAACGAGGGCACGGCAGTTTAGAACATTTTGATTAAATGCTTACATGGTGTGAGTGATGAGTTCCTGATACCATAGTATCAGTTAAATTCTGCTTCGTATGCACAGTTAAGGGCAGCACGGTGGCGCAACTGGTAGAGCTGCTGCCTCTCAGTGAGCAGGTCCTTGGTTCAAACCCCGGTCCAGGGGCCTTTCTGGGTGGAGTTTGCATGTTCTCTCCGTGCATGCGTGGGTTTTCTCCGGGTGCTCCGGTTTCCTCCCACAGACCAAAAACATGCATGTTAGGCTGATTGGTAACTCTAAATTGTCCCTAGGTGTGAGTGAGAGAGTGAATGGTTGTTTGTCTCGTGTGTCTCTATGTGGCCCTGTGATGGACTTGCGACCCGTCCAGGGTGTACCCCGCCCCTTGCACAGTGATTGCTGGACATGGGCACCAGCGACCCCCGTGACCCAAAATGGAATAAGCGGGTAAAGATAATGGATGGATGGATGGATGCACAGTTAAGAAAAACAATGACAGTGCGAGATTAATGATATGATTGATAAAATATGAGTTGATATGTATAAACCCTGACATCTCTGGTTTTACAAAAGAAAAAAACAGTTCTCAGAAACTGTTACGTGGGTGAACTTTTATTAGTTCCTGTCAGTTTGTTTTAACTTTGCAAGTTCACAGCTTTACGGTCAAACAGACATTATTAGACAAAGATTGATAAAGTTTAAGATATGAAAGCCCTATCAGTTTTAACAAGTTTTTATTTTTTTCTATTCTATTCTGTCCAAAGGACCTGACTTAAACTTTGTTACAAGTTACATATATTTTATTTTGGGAAGTCCGTTTCCAACCCTTGACTGGGGGATACTGTGGGAATCTGTTTTTGTTCTGTTTAGGTTCTTGTGCTTCCCAGACGTTCAAGTTCTGTTCCGTCATTTCGTTCATCCGTTAAGTTTTGTTGTCCTATCAGCTTTTGATTTGTCTTGGCAAATAAATAGAAACTCTATTTTTTACCTGAGAGTCTCCTGAGTAGTAGTAGTAGTAGTTTATCCCCCAAATTATTGACAACCCAGGGTCCAGTCTAGGAAGCAGCATTGTAGTCCTCCACACCTCTCTGCTGCTTCTCCTCTGTTACCCCCCCACACCCACATTGAAACAGTGTCAACTCGCCCACGGCTCAAATTAAATAAACCAAAAATCATCTAAAAAAATATAAACCATAAAAATCTGATTAAAATAAACACAGTTACTTTACCAGAGCAAAATCATAAAATCATTAAATGTGGATTTTTGAACATCAGATCTCTTTCCTCTAAATCCCTGTTAGTTAATGAACTGATAACTGATCATCATATTGATTTATTGTGTCTGACAGAAACTTGGCTACAACAGGAGGATTTTGTTGGTATAAATTAATCCACTCCTGTTAATTATTTAAATTTTCATGTTCCTAGAACAACTGGCCGAGGTGGAGGAGTAGCTTCTATTTTTCAGTCAGGATTATTGATTAATGCCAAACCAGTTATTAGTTATGATTCTTTTGAATCACTGTCCCTCAGTCTTTCTCATCCAAAATGGAAATCAGAAAAACCACTTTTACTAGTTGTTATATATCGTCCACCAGGCGCTTACTCTCAGTTTTTGCCTGAATTATCAGAATTATTAACTGACTTACTATTAAATACTGATAAAATCATCATAATGGGTGATTTCAATATTCATGTGGATGTTGAGAGTGATAGCTTAAGTATAGCCTTTAATAATTTAATAGACTCATTTGGTTTTACCCAAAACGTCCGCACATCTACTCATTCTTATCATCACACTCTTGATTTAGTTCTGACCTATGGTGTAGAGATTAATGACTTGGTAATAGTTCCTCAAAATCCTGTTCTGTCCGACCATTTTTTAATAACCTTGAGTTTACATTAAATGACTACACAGTCACTGAGAGTAAATTTCATCTCAGCAGGTGCTTATCAGAAAATGCTGTAACCAAATTGAAACAATCTCTTCCATCAATGTTTTCCTCTGTCTTGCAGAGTAATGCATCAGAGAACAGAGACTTAGATCATCTAGTTGATCATCTTACAACTTCAATGCAAACTTCACTTGATAAAATTGCTCCACTGAAAAAGAAAGTAATCAATCAGAGGAAACTGGCTCCTTGGTTCAATTCTGAGTTATGTACTTTAAAGCAGCATCTAGAAACCAGGAGAGAAAATGGCGTTCTACTAATGTTGAAGAATTTTATTTAACTTGGAAAGATAGTCTGCTAACATATAAAAAAGCTCTCCGTAAAGCTAGAACTTTATATTACTCATCTTTAATAGAGGAGAATAAAAATAACCCTAGGTTTCTGTTTAGTACTATTGCTAGACTAATTAAAAGTCCCATTTCTGTTGAACCATGTATCCCTACAACTATAAGTAGTGATGACTTCATGAGATTCTTTATAAATAAAATTATTTCAATTAGAGAGAAAATTCAAACCATCCTTCCTTCTACTATCTCTAGTCCCCTGTCAAATGAGGCAACTTTAAAAATTTCACTAGAGCCTGATTTATGTTTGGACAGTTTTTGTCCTGTTGAGCTCTGAATTGTCAAAAATAATAACCTCATCCAAACCATCCACATGCCTGCTAGATCCCATCCACATGCCTGCTAGATCCCATCCCAACCAGACTGTTTAAAGAGGTATTTCCCCTAATTAATGTCCACATTTTGGATCTACTTAATTTGTCTTTAATGGATGGTTATGTACCACAGAGCTTTAAGGTTGCTGTAATTAAACCTTTACTTAAGAAGTCTGACCTTGATTCAGAAATTCTGGCCAACTATAGACCTATATCTAATCTAACTTTCATCTAAAAAATTCTAGAGAAAATAGTTGCAGGTCAGTTGCGTGAACATCTACAAAGAAATAATCTGTTTGAAGAGTTTCAGTCAGGGTTTAGAGCTCATCATAGCACAGAAACAGCACTAGTAAAAGTCACTAATGATGTTCTCATGGCCTCAAACAATGGACTTGTGTCTCCACTGGTCCTGTTAGACCTCAGTGCTGCATTTGATACAGTTGATCACAATATTTTACTACAGAGGCTTGGATATGATGTTGGGATTACAGGAACGGCTCTAAAATGGTTTAAATCATATCTGTCTGATAGATTCCAGTTTGTAAATTTAAATAATAAATCTTCTTCATACACCAAAGTTAGTCATGGAGTTCCTCAGGGCTCAGTGCTTGGGTCAATACTCTTCACTTTATATATGCTTCCATTTGTTAGGCCTGTGCCGTTTGTGTGTACTCACCCTGCAATTGCTCAGT
>NC_056510.1:1629352-1631683 GCF_014905685.2 Nematolebias whitei
TAGCAACAATATTCTCCTACCCATCATTAATCTGTCTTCCCCTTTTTTCCCCCCTTCCAGGAACTCAGACTTCCTTTACCCCAGCACTGTAAATAAACTCACTGAACTTTTATTCCGTGTCTGTAATCCTTCTCAGCCCTGGTCTGTATTTGAGTACTATTCCTGAGATTATTCATAACAGAATGATTCAGCCTTAACATGAGTACTCACGACCAGACTGAGATGGATCAATTAAGAGAAGCTATTCTTTCCCAAGAACAACGACTAACTACAATCCAAAATTTGTTTCAACAGATGTTGAGCCAACAACAAACTACTTCTGAGAACGTGACTAAGCTGGGTGGAATGGTCCACGAGCTGGGAAAACAGATATCCTCACCTTCCCACACCGGAACCACCAACACTGCCTCCGCTGTACAAAACCCAGTACCACCAACCCAATACCCTGTCCGTGAGCCCGAGATAAAGCCCAGTCAACTATTTTCTGGTAATTCTGAACAGTTTGGTGGGTTTATGCTTCACTGTAACCTAGCCTTTAGCAGAGCCCCACAGACCTTTTTCTTCCGACTCGTCCCGCATCTCCTACATCGTTTCCGCCTTACAAGGAGAGGCTTTAAGGTGGGCAGATGCTTACTTTGGTTCCATTCCTGTAAGTGACTGTTCCTTTTCCACCTTTTTCAATGATTTTCAGAGAGTCTTTGAGAGGCCTCTGTACCAGGAGACGGCTTCCAAGAAGCTAATGGCGCTACGTCAGGGGAACCAATCTGCCGCGGACTTCGCCCTTCACTTCCGGGTCGCGGCCAGACAGGCCGGATGGGAGGACCTCGCTCTACGGGGAGTATTCGTGAATGCCCTCAACGATCACATTAAGAATCAGTTGGCCCTTGTAAATGAACCTGACAATCTAAACGATTTAATTGATTTGTCCATTCGTATTGATGATCGGCACAGGGAATATCGGGGCCTTTTGGACTACAAATCCCAGAGTCCTACCACTTCCCTGACTCCACTTCTGGATCCGGTAAGCCGCAGCCCGGTATGTAATCCTATGAATGAACCTGATCCTACAGAACCCATGTTAATTGGGCGTGCCTGCCTCACCCCTGAGGAGAGACAAAGGCGTTTTTCTGCCAAAGAGTGTTTATATTGTGGAAAGAAGGGGCACTTCATTGCTTCATGTTCTCTTCGTTTAAAAGGTCGATCCCACCAGTAAAACAGGAGATACTGGTGGGCGCTGCAGACATTTCTCCTGAAAATCGTCTTACCCTTAACACGTCAGTTTTTTATAATAACGTTAATTTCCCCGTACAAGCCCTGATCGATTCTGGGGCAGAACAGAATCTAGTCAGTGATGGTTTGGTGGCTCACCTTTCCATTCCTATGAATAAATTACGCCAACCCCTCTCTATGACAGCGCTCACCGGTCAGTCCATTTCCACCATTTCCCATAAAATCTCCTCTTTGCATATCATCGTATCTGGTAACCATCATGAACAAAGTGAATTTTTCGTCTTTCATTCCGAGACCCCTCAAATCATATTAGGATTTCCCTGGCTCAGACAACATAACCCTCAAATTGACTGGTCTCGTAACCAGTCTCGTAACCGTTATTGTTCCTCCAACTGCCTTGGTTCTGCCGTCACCACCTCTCCTCCACCTTGTCATGCCGTGGAGTAGATCGATTTGTCGTCGATTCCGTCCTGTTATCATGACCTGGCCCCTGTGTTTAGCAAGGCCCGGGCTCTCTCCTTACCCCCTCATAGGCCTTATGACTGCTCCATAGACCTACTGCCTGGTGCTCCCTTGCCTTCCTGCCGTCTGTATAATCTGTCTGGGCCTGAAAAGCAGACCATGAGGGACTATATTACAGATTCCTATCCTCGGGCATTATTCGTGCTCTACATCCCCTGTAGGAGCGGGATTTTTTCATCGACAAAAAGGATGGGACGTTGCGGCCTTGTATTGACTACAGAGAACTAAACCAGATCACTGTTAAAAATAAATACCCTCTACCTCTGATCGAATCCATTTACGAACAACTCAGGGAGGCGTCCATTTTTACCAAACTTGACCTCAGAAATGCCCATCACCTAGTTCGTGTGAAGGAGGGGGACGAATAGAAGACGGCCTTCAGAACCCCCTTTGGGCATTTTGAATATCTGGTTATGCCTTTTGGGTTGACTACTGGACTGGCCCTCTCCTCAGACCCGCAAACAACTACAGCGCTTCCTGGGTTTTGCAAATTTTTACCGCCGTTTCATCAGGAACTTCAGCCAAGTGGTGAGTCCTTTTTTTTTTTTTTTTTTTTTTTTTTTTTTTTTTTTTTTTTTT
>NC_056510.1:1631783-1633538 GCF_014905685.2 Nematolebias whitei
TTTTTTTTTTTTTTTTTTTTTTTTTTTTTTTTTTTTTTTTCCAATAGGATAGAATGAAAGAAAAGACAAAGTAAGACTCCAAAATATAAGAAATATATACAAATAGAGCACACGTCAAAACACCCGGCCACTGTCTGTTCACCTGCAAAGAACATGACAAAACATAGCAACAAAATACATATGTATAAAGAACTTAAAATATTCATGGCTTTGCAGTAAGTTTCCATAAATATATATACCCATACCTACGCCTATATACATACATACATACATACACATGAATATACACTCACATACATATCTATATATCTACATATAAAGCCTAAATAAGCATCCCTGCTTCTATTTGTGTGTGGTTGTGAGCATGCATAAGTGTATAAGGCTTCTCTAATAGAACATTTATTAGTAACTGTGAAGCAGCAGAGACCCGACCCCCAAGACCAGAGGCAGATGAAAAAGGGGGGACCAGAGTCCAAGACCCCAGGAGGGACCCCGACCGCGGAGCCCCCAGAGCCACCCACACAGGACGAACCACTCACCCACCCCCCAGAACGGACCACAGGGGAGAACCGGAAGATCCCCACCAGCAACCACATACAGTGACCCCCCGGGGCCAACAGCGACAAACTCATAGGCCCCCGTCGGCACCCGCCGCACCGATGTAGGTCCAGGTCCAGGCACCGAGGCCCGGGCACCGAGGACTCACACCACCCAGGCCAAGGCCTGACAGGGCCAGAGGACCCGAGCCCCACCAGGCAGACACCAGGCCGAGCCGACACACGCCCAAGCGCCCAGCCCCCGATACCAAGGGCCCCAAGTGCGCCGGCAGGCAAGGGCACACCCCACCAGGGGGCCGCGCGATAGGGGCGCGATGCCAAGCACCCCCAGTTGTATCAAAGAGGGGGCAGTCCGAGTCTTGGCCTAACAAATATCCATTCATACACAGACACAATCACACTATCCCAACCTCAATCTCACATTCATTCACTCAAAGACATACAATAACGATACATTTCATTCTTATTCCCGATACACACTCTAAACCCCCCAGGTCCAAGACATGTACCCGCCCTCTGCAGGGGGCAGCCCATGCCCAAACCCAGGAGGTAAACCCATTCATTCCTGAGCGGAGAAGAGCCAATACCCCAGAACCGGCACAGGCCATGCCCCGCCGACAGGACACCCCCCCACCATGAAGAGGACACGCCACCAACCACCCCCACACACCGTCAACAACCAAACACGCACCCCCAGCCGACCGCCTGCCAGGCCCCGGCAGCCACCCCGGTCAGCGGGCCAACCATGGCACCCAAGAGCCAAGCTCAGGGGGTCCAAACAACCCCAGGGAGAGCACAGCGCCAGCACCGCCCACGGCAACCCCCAGACCCCGAACCCCCACATAGTCCTGGTCAACACCCGACGGCCTGCCCTTCTCCCGGACCCCACCCCCGGAATGGCAGTCAGGGAACTAGGTGGGTAGGAAGAGGAGAAAAAAATAAAATAAAATAAATAAATAACTAAAAATAAGACCCCGACACATACACCCCCACCCCTAGATGTGCTGTTGATGTGTGTTGTTGTATAGTGCCATTAAAAAGGAAAGAAGAAGGAGCAAAGGCTGGCATGGTGCCAGTTTCCCCTCCACCCCAACTCTATCCAAACCCTAGTGTCTAAATGCAACCGTTGTAAGTGAGCACAGGCACAGGGGGTGAGAGTAAGGTCATCCCACCACCCATAGCCATGTGCCCACCTCAA
>NC_056510.1:1633638-1647304 GCF_014905685.2 Nematolebias whitei
TTTCTCTTTAATTTTACTCTCATTGATTGTTGTTGTTGTTGTTGTTGTTGTTGTTGTTGTTGTTGTTGTTGTTGCTGCTGCTGCTGTTAAGCACTTTGATAACAGGTTCTGTTTTAAATGTGCTCTATAAATAGAGTTGACTTGACTTGACTTGTGTACTTTGTAGGTATACATAGATGTTTAACAACCGGTTAAAATAAACCTGCCGACCAGTGCGTCCCCTCACATTACACATGCTTCTGATGCCAATGGGCACAAAGAGGCACGTGGCCATTCAGTGGAAACAGGCCCTTGAAAGGCTTGTTCAGGCCAGGACATTTAAGAAACGAGTTTTTGCTATTTGCAAAATGATCTGTTTATATTGTGTTTCTCTGTTTGTCTTGCTGTGTTGCTTGTTGATTTTTTTATTTTATTTATTCATTTATTTATTTTGGGGGGTGGGGTTGAAATATGCTGTAGAACATGTGCGCAAAACCATCATAGTGAAAGCAAATGGCATAGATTATGTCATAGCCCTCAGTGCCTTCCCCATTCTTTAGAGTTTAGGGCCAGAACGGTTATGTGTGGCATTTGGCCAAGGTCAGAGCCTGCACTGGATTAATGTGCATGACCTGTGTCACTACAGTATATGGGCCATGATGAGAAGATCAAAGCATGTTATTCTTTCATGCCTTCACAGTCTGTGGTACTGTGTCAGCCTTTCACAAGAAGGGCAAGAAAACTGCCTGGCAAACATGGGACACTTCCTATACTTCATTCACTTCCTTTGCTGAAGGGAGGAGACCCCACCTCACTGAACAACTATGGACCAATCTCTAAACTCTGCATTTTAGCCAAGGTTCTAGAAAAACTGATAAACTCTCAAATAAAAGATTACCTGGACTCATTTAACATCTTACCTCTCCATCAATCTGGTTTCAGGAAACAACACAGCACAACCACTGCTTCACTGAAGGTTCTTAATGATGTTGTTGAAGCACTGGATGCTAAGGATTATTGTGCTGCACTTTTCTTAGACCTGTCTAAAGATTCTGACACTGTGGATCAGAACATCTTGTGTCATAAACTCTCAGAAACTGGTTTCTCAGAACACACCATTGGTTGGTTCTCTAACTATCTCTCAGACCGGAGGCAACGTGTTCAACATAATGGTACTTGCTCCAGTTATTTAACAGTCACCAATGGTGTACCACAAGGCTCAGTCTTAGGACCCACCCTCTTTACAATCTACATACATAATGTAGGTAAAAACATCCCTAATGCATCCATACATTTCTATGCTGATGACATAGTTGTTTATTGTCGAGCTAAAACTGTTGCTAAGGCTTTCCAGCTTTTGAAATCTGCATTCAACATCATCCAGACTGATTTGTTCCGCCTCAAACTTGTCCTAAATGCCGACAAAACCAAAGGGATGTTTTTTTCAAATAGGAAGTTGGTCCCAGCAGTTCTTCCTCTGATCTCATCCTCGAATGGTGTCCCCATTGAGTTTGTTGATTCCTATAAATATTTGTGTATCTTGGTCGACTCACATCTCTCTTTTAAGCTCCATGTGGAAAACTTGGTAAAGAAACTGAAAGTTAAACTGGGTTTCTTTTTCAGAAACAGATCCTGTCTAACCCTGAATGTTAGGAAACACCTTGTATCTGTGACTTTCCTTCCCTCCATTGATTACGGTGACATTATTTACATGAACGCTCCTACAAGAACCCTGCAGATGTTGGATGCTGCAGATGTTGGATGCTGTCTATCATGGTGCACTAAGATTCATAACTGGCTGTGATTATCGTACCCACCACTGCACCCAGTATTCACTGGTTAACTGGTCACCATTAACTTCACACAGACTCTCTCACTGGTACATCTTCATCTTTAAATCACTTCCTGGTCTGCTGCCTTCATACATCTCCTCCTACATGTCTCTGTGTGAGTGCAGCTACAGCGTGCGCTCTCAGGACATCATTACCTGCAGTGTTCCCTCAGTGAGGACTGAACTAGACAAAAGGACCTTCTCCTACTCCGCTCCTGTTTCCTGGAATATCTTGTAAAAAGATCTGAAGCTCTCGACCTTTGACCTCTCTAAGTGTCTTTAAGAATCTGTTGGACTCCTGACAGGGACCAATGCAGACATGTTCCTGGTTTTAGTTTTATACATTGGCCTTAGAATATAGCTGTTTTTTGTTACTTTTCTTTTTTTAGCTATCCTATTTGTAAAAAATAAAAATAAAATTGTATGACTTTTTATAACTGTTTATTGTTGTTGCTGTTGTCCATTGTTGTCATCTTTCTTTGTTGAAATCAGGTCTCTCTTGTAAATGAGTCCTCGAGGCTCAATGGGATTTACCTGTAGAAATAAAGGTTGAATGAATGAAAAAACACCTTCACCAGGTGTCAATTTGGCTATGTGAACTCACCATATGAGTTCAACATCTTCTTAAAGAAAACATCTCCATATGGTTGAATGCAGAACTCTCATGTACGTAAACAACATCCTTCTACAAAAACCCACATTTGACACTTGCTTAGCTGAGATTGATCACATGCTTGATAAACTCACAGCTGTTGGTGCTAAGATCTCCCTTTTTAAGTGTCTGTGGTACAAAACCAAAGTGGAGTATGTTGGTCTACTTGTAGGTCTTGATGTTTGTTTGTTTTTTAGTTTTCTACATCACCCTACAACCTAGCCAGGTTTTTTTCTTTTACATTTTCTTTTAAATATATATTTTTTTCACTTGGTATTCTCTATTTGTATGCATCCTTCATAATAATAATAATATGTTGTCATCATTGTATGTTCCCATACAATGGTGAAATTGGCTCTCTGCATTTAACCCATCCACCCCCAGATGGAGCAGTGGGCAGCTATTAAAGATGCCCAGGGAACAAATGGGGATAGGGTGTGCTACTCAGTGACACCACAAGATGTGCAATGACTGGGAATCGAGCCTGAGACTTTCAGGCCCCAGTTTGGCTGCCCTGCCTCTACCCCATCTTGGCCCCCATTATGATTGTCTATTGTTGTCCACTGATGTCATTACACTTTGTTAAAGTAAATGTCTCTTTTGTAAATGAGTCCCCGAGGCTCAATGGGATTAACCTGTATAAATAAAGGTTGAATGAATGGTTTACAGCCCCAGTTTAGTAGTCCATGATCTTGCCAACCTTAAAATCCATTACAACCTCACAGTTATATGTATAGTTTACTTGGTGTTTGTGAACCAGTTCACAAGGAACTGTGCTGATTTGCCAAAGCCTTTAACAGAACTCCTTAAGAAGTAGGTGCCTTTTCTTTGGTCTGATGCACAGCAGTGAGCCATTGATGCCCTCAAAGCCAAGCTGTGCTCAGCACCATGTCTGGTAGACCCTAACAGCTACAAAGAGTTTCACCTTGAAGTTTGTTTTTCAGCTCACTGCTAGAGTCTTGGTCTGTATCAAATCTATGACCACAATAAAAAAGTATTGGCCTATGCCAGTAAGACTCTGACAGGCCCTGGACTAAATACTCAGACTGTGAGCAAGCACTGTTAGCCACTGTGTGAGCAGTGAAACATTTCTTTAACTACTTGCGTGGACAAAATACCATTGTAGAAACATAAGATCAACCAGTGACCTTTCTTATCAGCCAACGAGTCAGAGATAAGCCCCCAGTATACTCCCTCGTATGTCCGTTCACGCGTACGTACACGTGTACTGTACGCAGAGGGTTCAGACTTCATACTCGAGCGTACACCCTGAGCAGCTGCAGAGCAGCTTCACAGACAAGAGGTGTTTACCTTTGTGACAATCTGAGGTCGCCGATTGGTCATTTACTGACACGCCTACTGGATTGATTGACAGGTCGGGGAAAAAAAAGAGCTGGCAGCCTCAGCCGCAGAGGTTAATTCTGTGTTTATATGTTGTTAATTACAAAGTTCTAAAAAAAAATAATAATAATAAAAAGGGACCTGTTGGCTCTACAGCCCACACATCATACCAGCCCACCAGGAAATCTCCAGACCCTCCTGCAGCCACGCTGGAACCGAGTTTAATTCGCTCGTGACAAATTCCTCCATTTCTCACCATTTCAGTCATGGCATCAACGGAGGAGGAAGAGATCACTGCCTCTTGGCAAAAGGACAAACGAAAAGGCCAGATCAGGGATGAAGAAGAGGAATTTAATACATTGGTGTCTCATACAAAACAGTTAATCGGCGGGCAGTTTATTGTGCGACACCGCGTACACGGTCGTAAAAATTGAGCTTTGCACGGACATGCCCTGGGGGGTACGCTCGTACCTCGGCGTACGTACGTGCGTGCCTCCCGCATATGGACGTACGCGGGAGTATACCGGGGGCTATAGTGTGGTGACAAAGGCATGTGTGGCCTCAAGGCCTTACAGAGTTTGACATAGATGTCTGCTATTCTCAAAACAAAAAAACCCTCTTTTAGATACAGAACTGGCTGCCTGTCAACATTGCACACAGGATTCCCCCTTGGTCCAGACACCTATTGAATAAGCCACAGCCTTTGGAGACCCACATTAAGTGTAGAACCACAAGACTGAGGAACAGCTTCTACCCTGAAGCTGTTAGACTCCTAAATCCTTAACCAAGAAAATCACTAAGAAAAAAGAAAATCACTGTAATGCCACTTTGACTGGTGATGTGTGATTTATCTGTGCTGTTGATTATCCATGCTGCTGATCTCTTGCTGCTGTATTCATTCATATCCATCTACTCACTTCAGACTCATGTTCGGGCTGCTATTTACTGCAATATCCACCCATTCATTATCTTTTACTTGTTTCTTCCTTTTTAGGTCGCAGGGGTCACTGGTGCCTATGTCCAACTATCACTGTGCAAGAGGCGGGGCACCCCCTGGACAGGTCTCCAGTCCATCACAGGGACACATAGAGACAAACGAGACAAACAACCATTCACTTTCTCTCTCACCTAGGGACAATTTCGAGTTACAGTACCGATCATCCTAACATGCATGTTTTTGGTCTGTGGGAGGAAACTGGAATACCTGGAGAAAACCCCCTCAGTCAAGTCAAGTCAAGTCATCTTTATTTGTAGAGCACAATTTAAAACAGATAAACTGTTATCAAAGTGCTTAACAGAAATGTAGCAAAACAAAAACATCATACAGAATTAAAATTACTGGAGCAATAACACACACTAATGATCACACTAAGGAAAAACAAGCAGTAAAAATAAACGTCAATCATAAAACAACAGAATTTAAAATGAGGTACACAGAACAAAATAAACCAACTCACACAGTATTAAACGCCAGAGCAAACAGGTGCGTTTTAAGGAGGGATTTGAACATCAGGAGGGAGGAGGCCTGCCTGATGTTGAGGGGCAAGTTGTTCCACAGGTTGGGACCTCTGACTGAAAAAGCTCGATCCCCTCGGAGCTTCAGGCGTGATTTTGGAACGACCAAAAGAAGCTGGTCCGATGATCTCAGGGCCCGAGACGGAACATATGGTTCCAGGAGCTCGGAGAGGTAGAGGGGTGCGAGGCCATTTAGGCACTTATATGTCAGGAGGAGAATCTTGAAGTCGATTCTGGATCGCACAGGAAGCCAGTGAAGGGAGGACAGAACAGGTGTGATGTGCTCAGACCTACGTGTACCAGTTACTCTCAGCACTGAGAGAACATGCAAACTCCACGCAGAAAGGCCTCCGGCCAGGATTTGAACCGGCAACCTTCTCACTGAGAGGCAACAGCTCTACCAACTGTGCCACTATGCCACCCTAAAACTCAGACTGTGACAGAAAAATAAAAATTTAGGAATGTCCCTGGGCACGTCCACACAGGGGACAAAAGTTTGTGTAGATGGATCAGAGACTATCAAGACCACGGAAAGAGTTTGGGTGGGCGATCCGGAGACTGTCCAGACCACAAGAGAAAAACTAAAACATAGACTGACAAGACTTGCTGTCATTGAAGAAGGAACTGTAAATAGTATCTCATCACAGCTTAAAGTTAATTGAATCTACCATTTACTGATAACTGAGATATGGATTGTTTCTTCCAACTACATCATATAAATTGTATTATTTTCACAAAATCCATTTAGTCATATAACTAAATCCTGAACTCCTACTGTTGCTCAACAAAATGACACTTTGAACTAGTCAGTCCAGTTACAAGGTTACTAGGTCGGTGCAAGTCTTTGTTTACGTTGTGGCAAACGAGCACAGTTTAGTAACAACTTATGGCAAGACATCCATGTCCTGAGAACATTGGCTGAAAATGTTTTCCAATGAAAAATCAAAGACCAGAAATTTTAGCCATCTGTTTGAAACTGCAATGATTTCTACAAGTGGTGATGTCCCACGGGTGCAGGCCAACCTTATGAGGTCCAACTTTTACACACGCAATAGGCAGGGAGGAGAGAGGTATAAATTATATGATGAGGAGTTTTAGTCAGAAGGCTGTCAGAATCAAACAGCTTTTCATCTCCGCTTCTCTTTAATGATGCAGTCGGATGAACTTTGCTTCCCACAGCTCCACAACTCATCGTGCAGGAAAACAACGCGTCCACTTTCTGTGTCATTGCTGATTTATGTTCTACTCTTTTCCATCTCTTTCTTTACTGTGACTTTGAACCTGCTGGTGATTGTCTCCATCGCCCACTTCAAGTAATAAAATGTTACATCTTGAGAAAACCAAACGTTTTTAAACAAAGTTTCAGTGTTAGTCGTAACCTTAAATCAAAAGTACATGGTACTTTTGTTTGTGTTTTCTGTAGGAAGCTCCACAGCCCCACCAACCTGTTCCTCCTCTCTCTGGCTGTCTCAGATTGCATGGTGGGCTTCCTCATCTCGTTTCAAATCATGCTCATCGATGACTGCTGGTACCTCGGTGACCACATATGTGCCTTATATCTTGTTCTGGACTACGTTATCACCTCTGCCTCAGGAGGAACCATGGTGCTCATTTCCATTGACCGCTATATAGCTATTTGTGACCCTCTACATTACTCCAGCAAAGTCACTGAAGAAAGGGCAAAGATGTGTGTTTCACTGTGTTGGATCTGTTCTCTTCTGTTCCACAGCGTCCTGCTGAGAAAAAACCTGCAGACACCAGGCAGGTATAACTCCTGCACTGGAGAGTGTGTGGTGGTGGTTGATTATATCGGAGGGATTTTTGACCTTTTGTTTTCCTTCATTGGTCCTGTCACTGTCATCGTAGTTCTGTATCTGGGAGTGTTTGTTGTGGCTGTGTCTCAGGCTCGTTCCATTCGTGTTGGAACCGTCACTCTTCAGGGCTCGGTGAGAGTGACGGCTAAGAAATGTGAAATGAAGGCAGCGCTGGTTCTCGGGGTTGTTGTGGTTGTGTTTCTTTTATCTACATGCCCATATTATTGTGTAGCACTGTCGGCTCAGGATGATGGAGTCAGTGCTTCGTCCGTGGCCTTTATATTGTTTTATTTGAACTCCACTCTGAACCCGCTGATTTATGCACTGTTTTACCCCTGGTTCAGGAAGTCTGTTAAACTAATTATAACTCTTCAGATCCTGAAGCCTGGCTCCTGTGACGCCAACATGTAACAGTCTGTATACAGACCGGTGGATGTAAATAATTCATTTTAGAAATAAAATATGTAAAAAAATAAAAAAACAATGTCATAATTGTGACAAAAATGTACAGAACTGAAAACTCCTTAGATAGAGAACTTTATTAATTGGCTTTTATGTATGTGAATGTTTCTGTAAAGGCCCTGAGACAACTTTGTTGTGATTTGATGCTATAAAAATAAACTGAATTGAATTTAATTAAACTTATCAAACACTTTTAAGTGAAGAAAATCTATTTAATAACTCAACCTCTGACTCAGGGGCGACAGGTGACCCAGTTGATGGTGTTGCCTCTCAGCAAATAGGTTGTCCCAGTTCAAATCTTGGCAGGGGGTCTTCCTGGGTGGAGTCTGCATGTTCTCTCTGTGCATGCATGGGTTTTCTCCAGGTGCTCCAGTTTCCTCCCACAGACCAAAAACATGCATGTTAGACTGACTGGTAACTCTGAATTGTCCCGAGGTGTGAGAGAGAGAGAGTGAATGGTTGTTTGTCTCGTTTGTCTCTATGTGTCCCTGTGATGGACTGGAGACCTGTCCAGGGTGTCCCCCACCTCTCACACAGTGATTGCTGGATATTTTTATTTTCATTTCATTTACCCTTTATTTATACAGGTAGTCTCATTGAGCCATGAGAACTCATTTTCAAGAGAGACCTGTTTTAGAGAGCAGATGGGGGTTAAGGGTCTTGCTCAGGGGCGCAGGGTGTGGCAAATGAGGGTGGGGGCAGGTGTGGGTGCTTCACCTACCCCACCCACATTTTTTGATGTTGTCGGTACCTGGGCTTGAACCGGCGATCTTCCGATCACAGGCCTACCTTCTCTAACCTCTGCGCCAACACTCCCCATGGACACTACTCCTGTGACGGAAAAAGGAAGAAGCAGGTAAAGATCATGGATGGATGGATGGATGGATGGATGGATGGATGGATGGATGGACAAAACCTTTAATGCTTTTTTTTCAGAATCAGCTTTATTTGCACCGAAGCACAACGAATGTATACTTCAGTACAGCCCATCTGAAGAAACAAAAAACAACAGACAGGGTAGACGGGATGTCTGAGGCTGCAGCCTCACTGAGAGGTGCTTCCTTTTTTGTTAAAGTGGAAAAAACGGAACACGAGTGAAGAGGAAGTGAAGAAAAAAATCATATGCAGAAATCCCCAGCACACACACACAAAACAGACATAAAGACATATACTGATGCATGTGGAGTGGGTGAGGGTGGGGTCCAGGCACAGGCTACCCAAGAGAGCGACGCAGCCACTGGCGCTTCCGCATCTACCTACGTTGATGCACCGGTGGGGGGTGGAATGAGGGAGGCCAGCAAAGGCATTGAATTTGAGGGGAAGTAGTCTGTGAACACTGTCCAGACCCCCCCCACCCACCCACACACACACACACACACAGCCATAGTCCTGATAAGAGTTGGTACAGTGTTTATCAGCTGGCTCAGTAGAGCTCTGAATCAGGTCCATGACCTTGGGGAAGGGGGAGCAGAGCTTCTTGTTCACATAACATCCAGGAGAATTTGAGATATTCAACCTTCCAAGGCCGATGCCAGGGCAGTCAAATTCAGATATCAACATTGGTTTTGGGTCAGGCCGAGCTCTGTTCATTTCCATCTGCTTTTTACAGTCTCGCTAGTACGGCCCAGTGGCGACTCCAAACAGCCGAATTGTGGTCATATACATCGAGTCGAGCTTCCAACTTCTCAGAGATCTATTTCTTCCTGCCAGCGAGATTCAAGCTGGGACAGCCTTTGAGTGTTGAGAGCATAGAATTGAATACTACTTTGGCAGATAAAGATGTTTCTTTTAATAGTATTTATGTTAAGTGGCATATTCTGATTTTTAAAAAACACCAATGTTCCTTAAATTAGTGGTAGAGGCCAAAGTAATGCTATCCAGAGTGAGTGAAAGGCTTCAAAGTTTATTTCTAAAATATCTTGTTATTAAAACTATAACCTTGTTACAATAATCATAATAAAAATAAAAATCAAATATAAAAAAATAGGAATCAGGGTTGTTTTTTGTTCTTGCTTTTCTTCCCATCCTGTGATTGTTGGAAGAAGCCGTCTGCTTAGGATCATCTTAGCACTTGGTAGATGGCCCCACTGGGTGTAAGCTAATTCGTTTCAGGTCACCATGGCTCTCGTATGAAGAGAGGGGACAGGAAGATATAAATCTGCTACTGAACCTGACAAAAGAAAGAACTCAGGAGCTTCTTGTCTCTTTTTCCTTCTAACAATGCAAACATTGGGAGAAGTTGAACTTTGCTTTCCACAACTGCTGAATTCATCTTGTAGGAAGTCAAAGTACCCTTCCTCTGGATCTATGCTCACTTACGTTACACTGTCCTCCGTCTCTCTGCTTACTGTGGCTCTTAACATGCTGGTTATACTTTCCATCTCACTATTCAAGTAATTTATCTTTAGATATTTGAACATCTTTTGTGCTTTTGTAGTTCAGTCATGAATGTATCTGTTTAAAATACAAATTTAGCAGTAATTGATGGTAAGTTTGTTGTTTTCTGATCTCTCCAGGAAGCTCCACAGCCCCACCAACCTGTTCCTCCTCTCTCTGGCGGTCTCAGATTGCATGGCAGGCTTCCTCGTTTCTTTTCAAATCATGCTCATAGACGGCTGCTGGTATCTCGGTGACCTTGTGTGCGCCCTGTATTTTGTGTTGGACTATTCTGTGACGTCTGTATCAATAGGAACTATGGTTCTCATTTCTGTTGACCGCTATGTGGCCATTTGTTACCCTCTTTATTATTCTAGAAGAGTCACCGAAGAAAGGGCAAAGGTATGTGTTGTGCTAAGTTGGACATTATCTCTTCTTTATCAGTGTCTTCTCCTGAAGGACAACCTGAATCATCCTGGCAGGTATAATTCCTGTTTTGGAGAGTGTGTAGTTGTTGTTAGTGACATCGGAGGAGTATTTGATCTGTTTGTGTCATTTATTGGTCCTGTCACTGTCATCATAGTTCTGTATCTGAGAGTGTTTATTGTGGCTGTGTCTCAGGCTCGTTCCATGCACGCTCATGTTGCAGCCGTCACATTTCAGAAATCAGTGAAAGAAACAGCCAAGAAATCTGAAATGAAGGCAGCTCTGACCCTCGGGGTTGTAGTGGTTGTGTTTCTTCTATGTACATGTCCGTATTTCTGTGTTACATTAATGGCCCAGAACGCAGGGGTCAGTGCTTCGTCCGTGGCCTTTCTTCTGTTTTATTTGAACTCCACTCTGAACCCGTTGATTTATGCACTGTTTTACCCCTGGTTCAGGAAATCTGTTAAACTAATTATATCTCTTCAGATCCTGAAGCCTGGCTCCTGTGACACCAACATGTTGAACCACTGAAATGAGGGAAATGGACATAAGAAAATGTTTTGAAAAGGTTATTTTGATTAAACTAATTCTTTTTTGTGGCAGAAAGTATGTCCTGTTTCTTCTAACAACACAGTTTAACATTTATCCACTGAAAATGTATAATGAGAAAAAATGAAAGTCAATAGAGATTAACATAAAACATATTAGATAAGGAAATGCTGGATTCTGTCCAGTTGCAGCTTACTAAAATTATAGTATGTGGTTTAATATGTCACTTGTCCAGTATGTAAGTTTATGTTGTTATGTTGTAGTTTGTTAAAAATTACTCAAATTAAAAAGTGCCTCCTTCAGAAAATACTCCAGCCAAAATCCAAGATTTGTAAAATTGAACTTTATATTATCAGTGTGAAAAGGACTTTACAAATCTGATGTGTTTACTTTATGCTTAATAAATTATAATCATAATTTGAAGGTTTAAAGCATCGTAAATGTTTCAGCCACACAAGTTGCTTCACCTCAGAGGTCAGCTGAGCTTTCACACAAACTATAAAATGAATGAACAAATCCTTGTTTTTCAGTAAGGCTTAGTTGGGTGCAATGCATACCGGGTGTTCGGTGAAAGAGGTTTCCTGGCCATGCCCATTCTTGGAAGCACAGATTCCGTCTAGGGACTTGGAACGTCACCTCACTGGGGGGTAGGATCCAGAGGTTTTGTGTGAGGCTGAGCAATAGCAACTTATAGTTGGATGGCGGTAATACACCTTGAGGGATGTAAGCTGCCGTAAAACCTCACAGAAGAAGAAGAAGAACTTATAGTTGGGCACTTTATGAACAGCTTGGGCCCAGGGAGAGAGGCGCCAGATGGGTGCCCCCAACCGGATGCCTCTGTGTTGGAGTTTATCCCAGTGAATGAGAGGGTTGCCTCTCTGTGGCTTTGGGCTGTAGAAGGAAATGTCCTGACTGCTGTTTGTGCTTATGCACCAAACTGATTTCATGTTACCCAGCCCTCTTGGAGACTCTGTGTCCTGGCAGGGGTGCTGTCTAGGGACTCCCTCATTTTATTGAGTGACTTAAATGCTCATGTGGGCAATGACGATAAAGTCATCCCTTGATATATTGTGGTTCACCTATTGCGGCTTCATTTTATCGTGGGTTTTTAAATACTGTATATATATATATATATATACATATATATATATATATATATATATATATATATAAAGGTGTTTTAAACCTTTCCCACACTCTTGCAATATTCTAAACAATGTTTCTAAACGCTCTAAAAGAGACAGAATGTCATGATTTCAGCTCTCTGCCTCCTCTGCTCTTTGCCACGCCCACTTCTCTGCACAGCGAACAGCTGATTGCTGCAGCAGGAAGTTTATCCTGCAGTATCCACTACCACTTGCACAAGTGGAGGAGGAAGCAACCTCTTATTTCTGCCCTGTGTGCGTGCTCTCCCACTTTGTCACATGCACGGCCATAACACGCTGCTCTCAGCGTCTGTTTGTGCACTTCAGAGATCAGTCTCAAGGACTTCCTGTCTGCTCAGCGCCTGTCACACTGGCTGTGTGAGGCTGTTTCACAGACTTCCTCTGGATCTCAGCCTCCAGAGGAATCTCATCCTCCACGGCTCTGCACGGAGGATTGTCAGTGCAGGACATCTGCACAGCAGCTTCTTGGGCTTCTCCATGCTCATTCATATGTTTTTATCTGTGTGCTGATTCCAGCATGTCCCTGACTCACTCTGTCCTCAGAGATTTGTCAGAATGATGATGCAGATGTAAGTGAGCTCACCATCCCACCTGCTCACAGCAGCAGGGTTTGACATTTCAGTCTGATGCAGAAATTATTTCTTTCTCTGCTGCTCAGCCAGATATTCAGTGACACATAATTGCACATGATCTGAAGGCTCAAATATGGATTGTTTCAAATAATGTAAGCAGATATCTATGTGAATGTGCTACTGAAAAGACCCAGTGATGCATCAATTACATCCTGCTTCACCTTTAACCCACTAGTGATGGCCTGAAAGGGCGAGACATATATGAAGTAGATCATTGGTTACGTACTGTAACCCCATTCTGAGTATACAGGTGCAGCCCTTCAAGAGCTGGGCCTCACTGCTCCTAAATGGCTGAAGAAAAACACTATTTGTGAGTCGATTCCCGATCTCAGCGCAATTTATACAGACTGGGGTGGGACCAATACAGCAGGTGGGTGTGGACTAAAGTTTTCAGGGCTGTTCTGCACGAGAGGGGTAAACCTAAGAGTGGGAAAGGTTTGTAGGAGTGTGGGAAGGGTTTATAAAGACTTATATATATATAAATGATAAATTAAAGGAGAACTGCAGCAGCTCTACCAGCTGCACCACAGCTGCATGGTGGTGCAGTTGGTAGAGCTGCCGCCTCTCAGCGAGTAAATCACCCTGGTTAAAATCCCCGCCAGGGACCTTTTTGGGTGGAGTTTGCATGTTCTTGTGGGTTTTCTCCGGGTACTCCAGTTTCCTCCAACAGACCAAAAAACATGCATGTTAGACTGACTGGTGACTCTAAATTGTCCCTAGGTGAGAGAGGGAGTGAATGTTTGTTTCGTTTGTCTTTATTTGTCTCTGTGATGGACTGGAGACCTGTCCAGGGTGCACCCCACCTCTCACACAGTGATTGCTGGGCATAGGCACCAGTGACCCCACGACCCAAAAAGGAAGAAGCAGGTAAAGATAATGGATGGATGGATGGATGGATGGATGGATGGATGGATGGATGGATG
>NC_056510.1:1647314-1654449 GCF_014905685.2 Nematolebias whitei
ATGGATGGATGGATGGATGGATGGATGGATGGATGGATGGATGGATGGATGGATGGATGGATGGATGGATGGATGGATGGATGGATGGATGGATGGATAAAATAAATGCTGCTACTTTGTGGACTTTCACCTATTTCACCTATACCTAGGGGTATCTGGAGCGTAACCACCACAATAGGTGAGGGATCTCTGTATTGGGTGTTCAGTTATTTGGAAGGGATGATTGGAATGAATGGTGTTGTTTTTTAGACTTTTGTGCAAAGCATGGGCTGTTTATAGCAAACATCATGTTCGAGCATAGGGTGGTCCATAAGTGTACTTGGTACCAAACCACGTTGGGCCATTGGTCAACGATCAATTTTGTAATTGTGTCATCAAATCTGTGACACCATGTTTTGGACACTGGGGTGAAGAGAGTGCCAGGGCAGTCAACTGATCACCACCTGGTGGTCAGTTGAATCCAGTGGCAGGGAAGGCTGACGGACAGACCCGGTGAACCCAAATGCATAGTGAAGATGAACTGGGAATGTCTGATGGAGCCCCATGTGAGGGAAGGATGAGCATGAGATTGACAGGCAGATTGGTGCAGCGTCTACAGTATTGTGGACTCTGTGCTGGTCAGTCGTGGTGAAGAGGGAGCTGAGCTGTAAGGCAAAGCTCTCTGTTTACTGGTCAATCTACGTTCCTACACTCACTTATGGCCAGGAATTCTGGGTAGTGACCTAAAGAATGAGATCATGGATGCAGGTGGTTGAAATGAGTTTCCTCTGCAGGGTAGCTGGACTCTCCCTTAGAGATAGAGTGAGAAGTTCAGTGATCAGGAGAGACTTGGTGCAGAACGGCTGCTCCTCCACATCGAAAGGAGCCAGTAGAGGTGGTTTGGGCATCTGGTAATGATGCTTCCTGGGCGCCTCCCTCGCAAGGTTGTTCGGGCATGTCTGTCTGGGAGGAGACCCCAGGGAAGACCCAGGACATGCTGAAGAGACTATGTCTCGCTTGACCTGGGAACGCCCTGGTGTCCTCCCAGAAGAGCAGGAAGAGGTGGCTGTGGAAAGAGGTGTCTGGACCTCTGCTGGCCTAGAGACACAACTTCAGAATAAGTGGAAGATAATGGATGGACGGACGGGCAGATGGACGGACTGGGTCAAAACCTATATATTGCTATTTTGGGGTGTACCTGGGACTTTGAGCACACAATTTCATTCCACCTCATGTACCGCATGTTATGCTAACGACAATAAAGTCTCTTTGGTGCTTGAACCTTGAAGACCTCTATTGTTGCAACTGACAATAAAACCATAATAAAAAACTTCATAAGCTGAGAGCCCTGAGCTGTTAAGTGGTTTTGCACCACGGTATTTTCAAATAGTGTACTTTGTATTATTTAAGCAGGTGTGTCCCTTTAAGATTACACATTTTCTTTTTTAAGGGGGCCCTTGGCCCGAGGCAGCAGAATGCAAGGCCTGCTAATAGAAAATACTCCCAGTGAACAGTTTCATTTTTTTCAGCGTTCAGTAATGTTTGTGGAACTATTGTTTCTTTGTGTCAGCAAAATTGTCAAGATTCCTAATGAAAAACTGGTTTTACAAAAAAATAAAAATAAACTGTATTAAAATGGAAGTTTGTTCTGTCTGAAACAAAGAAAAAAAATAATTTTAGCAAAATTGTTCCCTGAACATTTTTTTCTCTTTAGACACAAGTCAAACAATCGTACGTAAAATAAATCAGGAATTCCAAAGTGCCTTTTCAAGCTCTCTGGAACCATCATCAGTTTATTGAGCAGTCTCTAAAGCCAACTCATCAGGTCCTGCCTCCAGGATTCTCCAAACAGAGAGAGAGAGAAAGATAAATCAGCTCAAGGACCGTTTCAGATACACATCTGGCAAACCTCTGCAGAGTTCCACCCTCTTTCCTTTTTCATGATGCAAACTCTTGTAGAAGCTGAACTTTGTTTTCCACATCTACTCAATGCATCCTGCAGGAAGACCGTGCGTCCTCGCTCAGTTTCCATGCTCAATTACTTTACTCTCTCCTCCATCTCTCTGCTCACTGTGACTCTTAACATGCTGGTTATCATCTCCATCTCACACTTCAAGTAATTAAATGTTGTATTTAGTAAAAAAGGAAAATGTTTCTGAAAATTGTTGAGTTTTATAATCATATTTGCTTAATTCTCAGCTATCAGATCAACTGATGGTAAGTTTTGTTGTTTTCTCATCTCTCCAGGAAGCTCCACAGCCCCACCAATGTTCTCCTCCTCTCTCTGGCGGTCTCAGATTGCATGGTGGGCTTCCTCATTGCTCTTCAAATCATGCTCATAGACGACTGCTGGTATCTTGGTGACCTCATGTGTGTCCTGTACCTTGTTTTTGACTATGTTGTTTCTTCTGCCTCAATAGGAACGATGGTTCTAATTTCTTTTGACCGCTATGTGGCCATTTGTTACCCTCTTTATTATTCTAGAAAAGTTACAACGGAAAGAGCAAAGATATGCGTTGTGCTGTGTTGGACATGTTCTCTTCTTTATCAGTGTCTTCTCCTGAAGGACAACCTGTATCAGCCCGGCAGGTATAATTCCTGCACTGGAGAGTGTTTGGTTGTTATTGATACCAATGGAGGGATTCTTGATCTTTTGTTTTCCTTCATCGGTCCTGTCACTGTCATCGTAGTTTTGTATCTGAGAGTGTTTATGGTGGCTGCGTCTCAAGCTCGTGCCATGCGCTCTCGTGTTGTAGCCGTCTCATTTCAGGGTTCGGTGAGAGTAACGGCTAAAAAGTCTGAAATGAAGGCAGCGATGGTTCTTGGGGTAGTTGTGGTCGTGTTTCTTACATGTACCTGTCCGTATTTCTGCGTGACAGTTGTGGCCCAGGATGCTGGAGTGAACGCTTCCTCTGTAACCTTCCTTTTGTTTTACTGTAACTCCACTCTAAACCCTTCTATCTACGCTCTGCTTTACCCCTGGTTTAAGAAATCTGTGAAAATAATTGTTACGCTACAGATACTGAAGCCTGGGTCCTGTCGCGCCAACGTGTTGTGAAGAGACGTGAGCCACTGAAGTGAATAAAAATGTATGAAAAACACCCAGATTATTTCTTCTGTTACAATTCTTACTGTAACAAAATAAAATCATCCAGTTTTCAGCAACAACACAGTTGCAATAGTTCATTTGTTGGAAAAGAAAAATATTTGACCCACGTCAAAAAAAATGATATTTACAAATCAGCTTCACCACAATGTGAAGCTGATATTTAGTGTATATTTAAAATACAGGAAATTAGTACTGGCAGCACGGTGGCGCAACTGGTAGAGCTGCTGCCTCTCAGCGAGCAGGTCCCTGGTTCAAACCCCGGTCCAGGGGCCTTTCTGGGTGGAGTTTGCATGTTCTCTCCGTGCATGCGTGGGTTTTCTCCGTGTACTCCAGTTTCCTCCCACAGACCAAAAACATGCATGTTAGGCTGATTGGTAACTCTAAATTGTCCCTAGGTGAGAGTGAGAGAGTGAATGGTTGTTTGTCTCGTTTGTCTCTATGTGTCCCTGTGATGGACTGGAGACCCGTCCAGGGTGTACCCCGCCCCTCGCACAGTGATTGCTGGACATGGGCACCAGTGACCCCCGTGACCCAAAAATGGAATAAACGGGTAAAGATAATGGATGGATGGATGGAAATTAGTACTTGTTTCTCATTGCATCTTTGTTTGAAACAGTACCAAAGTCATATACATTTTGGGTAGTGATTTTTATTAAAAGAAAAGGTTCCTGTGTTTTTTCTGAAGAAACTGGTTAAGTTAAACACCAAGCATTCCTGAATAAATGCATTTTGCCCGCTGCCTTTCTTGCCAGGGTTTCAGAATAGGAAAGATGATTAGTTGTAGATGTACATTCAATGATTACAGTCTGAGTTTTTTGTTTTTTAAGCTGTTTAGTGGTTTAAGAGCTGTATCCCTGACAGACAACTGAATCCTGCAGTTAATGCAAACAATTTAAACAAAGATCTCAGATAATCACAACCTCATCTGGAGTAGAAACAAAAGCATATGTGTCATCGGCATATAAATGAATGGAGGCCGCACTAACATAATGTAAGATATCATACATAAATAAGGAGAAAAGAGTTGCACCAAGAATGGAGCCTTGGGGTGCATCTGACATAATGAAAGAAACTCTGATGTATCTTAATAGTATATACAGTGATGTGCATGAGTTTAAATAATACCATACCAAATTTTAGCTCAATTTCTGTAAAATGGCTATGACTATTTTAGTGTTTGCTAAAATTTAACAGCTGTGACAGCCATCTTATATAGACTCTCAAAGTTTATCACTTATACATTAGTATGTAATAATTATGTTCTGAGTTTCATTAAAATCTGTTGAGCAGTTCATGAGATAATTTGATGAATGCACACTTGCATCCACTGACACAGACAATAACATTATTGCCACTTTTCCCTGTAGATCAGTACAGATCTTACATTACTGCAACCATTCTTACTGACATGTTTTAAAAAGCTGTTTAAAAAATTGCTTCTTTTTTTTTACATTATTTAAAGTTACACTAATCAGCCACTTTATTAGGTGCAATGTTTCAGTTACTTGTTAAAACATAAAGCTTATCAGCCAATCACAAGGCAGCAACTCAGTGTCTTCAGGCCTTTAGACGTGATGAACAAAGCTTGCTGAAGTTAAACCCAGGCATCAGGAGAAAGGGAAGTGATTGTGTTGTGTCCTGATGCATCCTCAATATTTCAGGTAGAAAAATATAGCAAAGTTAAAAAATACCACCTGTGTTTTTTATTCAACATTTATTTCTACAGGTTAATCCCATTGAGCCTCAGGGACTCATTTACAAGAGAGACCTGATTTCAACAAAGAACGATGACAACAATGGACAATCATAAAAGATGTGTACAAATATATACATACATATATACATATATATATATATATATATATATATTATTATTATTGGTTTTTTTTTTTATCAAGTTCAAATAAAATGTCAACCACAAGCACAATCAAAAGGAAATGTAGTAAAAAACACAGATTATAAGGCCATGTGGAAAACTAAAAACAGGAACATGTCTGCTTGGTTTTTGCCGGAACTTAACATGTTAACGGTCCCACCCAAGAGCGTGGACATACACTGAACCTTGTTTTAACTCATGATGTGACTGTTAATAATCTTGTTATTAGTGATAATGTTTTTTCAGACCACATGCCAGTCCAGTTTGAGTTCACCCTCCCCCATCTAACTCCTAAGCCGTGCGCTCCTGCACGTAGTAGCCGGGTCATTAACCACTTCACTGCCGCACGCTTCACAGATGTTTATAACTCTGAAATGATCATTCAGCCCCCAGTGTTTCTCTCCACCACCGAGGAGCTGACATCCCAGTTCAACTCTGTCTGCTTAAAGACTCTGGATCATGTTGCGCCTGTTAAAATTAGAAAATCAAAACTGAGAGCAGAACCTTGGCTGAGTGACGTCACCAAGGCCATTAGGCAGCAATGTAGGAGGGTGGAGCGAAAGTGGAGGAAAGACAGGCTGCAGGTCTCTTTCCAGATACTTAAAGAGAGTTGGCGCTGTTATCAGAAAACAGTAAAAGCTGCTAAATCCAAATACTTCTCTGATATAATTACCTCAAACTCTCACAACCCACGTGTCCTCTTCTCCACCCTAAACTCTGTTCTCCACCTCACTGAACCATCACCTCTGGAAGCCTCGACTGAGCTGTGCGACAACTTCTTACATTTCTTTGTGGAAAAAATTGCGACCACCAGGGCTCTCATTTCCCCTCCAACTCATGACCCATCCATCCCACCTCAATCTGTAGCTCCTTTTGACCATTTTGAACCCATCACTCTATCTTCTCTAGAGCAGGTCATGTGCAACTTGAAACCTTCTGGCTCCCCCTTTGATGTGGTCCCCTCTCGACTACTAAAGGAGGTGTTTCCAACTCTAGGTCCGTCCATTCTTGATATAGTAAACAGTAGTTTATCCACTGGTGTGGTGCCAAAATCATTTAAACATGTTGCTGTCCAACCTCTCCTAAAAAAGAAAAAACCTTGACCCCTCACTCGTTTCCAACTACCGGCCTGTCTCCAAACTTCCATTTGTTTCTAAAGTACTGGAGAAAACAGTCGAGTCCCAGTTGAAGTGCTTCCTGGAGGATCACGCCATCTTAGAGCTTTTCCAATCTGGCTTTAAACCTCTCCATAGCACTGAAACTGCCCTGCTGAAGGTCTTTAACGACATCTTCAGATTCACAGATACCGGTGATTCTGTGTTGCTTGTCCTGTTGGACCTCACAGCCGCCTTTGACACCATCGACCATGAGATCCTCATTGCTAGGTTGGAGCAGTGGGTGGGCGTCACAGGATCAGCCCTCAATTGGTTCAGATCGTACCTTGCTGACAGATCCTTTTGTGTCTCCATCAAGGATTTTAGTTCTGCAGTGACAGAGCTTAAATGGGGAGTTCCGCAGGGGTCCATCCTGGGTCCCCTCCTATTCTCTTTATACCTGCTGCCGCTTGGTGCTATTTTCCGGAAACACAACATGCCCTTCCACTTCTATGCCGATGACTGTCAAATTTACTTCCCCCTAAGACACAATGGTACATGCTCTATTCAACCGCTGCTCCACTGCCTGGCTGACATCAGGGACTGGATGGCTTTAAACTTCTTAAGTTTCAATGAAAAGAAGTCTGAAGTCATGTTGTTCCCTCCCAACGACACGATCACAAACCACTGCATCAACCTTTCCGCTCTAACCCTGTCAGAAAAACAAAGAGTCACTAATCTGGGCGTGATAATGGACCCTTCCCTGAAACTTAACAATCATGTAAACATGATTGTTAAATCATGCTTCTTCCAACTGAGGCGACTGTCTAAACTGAAGCCCATATTGTCCAAAAAGAACCTGGAGACAGTAATACATGCATTCATTACATCTAGGCTTGATTACTGCAATTCACTCCTGTTTGGTATCAGTCAGACCTCCATTGCACGACTACAACTGGTCCAGAATGCAGCAGCCCCATTTTTAACCAGTACAGGCAAAATAGAGCACATTACACCAGTTCTGGCCTCACTGCACTGGTTACCGGTTCACCTTCGAATCCAGTTCAAAATACTCAT
>NC_056510.1:1654549-1662319 GCF_014905685.2 Nematolebias whitei
CCCCCCCCCCCCCCCCCCCATCTCTCTGATCTGCTACAACCGTATGTCCCACCTCATTCCCTGAGGTCAGTGGACCAGTTGCTCCTCACAGTTCCAGGATCTCGTCTTAAGCGCAGAGGTGACAGGGCCTTCTCTGTAGCAGGACCAAGACTTTGGAACGAGTTACCTCTGCTTGTCAGACAGGCCCCTCCCTCTCGGTTTTCAAGTCCTGTTTAAAAACCCACTACTATTCAGTAGCTTTCAACACCAGAGGATCTGTGTTTTGATCCTGTACGCTCCACACTGGTTAGTCGTCATTATCTGCATCGTTTTTATGTTTATATTCTGATTTACCTCATTTTGTATTTTGCTTTGTGTGTTGCCTGTTTTTCTGTCTGTACAGCACTTTGGTTGGCCTTGTTGCTGTTTTAAGTGCTCTATAAATAAAATGGTATGGTATGTTTGAACCACTCAGGATTAGCAGAGGTGCAATCCTGGGTCTTTTTGAACTCGTCCATAGGACCTGACTCTCTTCAAAGCCAATCAAGATTCTCTATCCAAGGCCTCACAGTTCCTCCCACATCCAGGTTTTTGCCTCAACAACAGCCAGGCTGCAGCTCACTTGGCCTGGCAATAGCCTTCAGCTGCCTCCAGAGTCCTGTGAGCCAACAAAGTCCAGTAGGACTCCTTCAGCTTGACAGCCTCATCACCCAGAGTGTCCACCACTGGGTTGTAAGATAGATGCTGAGAGAGGCACCAACAACCTTGCAGTCACAGCTCAAGGCATCCACCTTGAACCTGGAACATGCACTACTCAGATTCAATGTCCCCCTCTCTTGCTGGGATGCAGTTGACACTCTTGGATGTGTGAATTGAAGATCCTTCTGATGAGTTCTTCTGCCAAGCAAACCCTCACTGCACATTTGGGTCTATCGGGTCTGTCCGCCATCTTCCCCTGTCATCTGATCCAACTCACCAACAGGTGGTTATCAGTTGACAGCTCAGCTCCTTCACCTGAGTGTCCATAACACATGGCCACAGATCAAATGCCATGACTACAAAATCTATCATCAATCTGCAGCCTAGGGAGTCCTGGTATCACATGCACCTATGGACACTCAAGTTCAAACATGGTTTTCATGATGGACAAACCATGATTAGCACAGAAGTCCAACAACAGAACCCCTCTCAGTTTCAGATCAGAGAGGCCCTTCCTCCCAAATATGCTTCTCCCGGTCACACACTCGCTACCCACATGGGCATTGAATTCCCAGCTAGAGCTGGGGAGCAGCTCTAGAGCTTCCAGTACCCCCCACTAAGGACTCCAAGAAGGCTGGCTACTGTTCGCGCAGGCACAAATCATCCGAGACCATTTCCCCCACTGGAAGTCGCAGGGAAACTACCATCTCATCAACTGGGAGAAAACTCCAACCCTGATCTCCTTGTTATTGTCTGTCCAAGTGTTGGGAATGACTTTTTGTCTGGCCTGTCACCTACAACCTGTGTGCCTTGGAGACCCTAACAGGGTAATAGTTCCCAAAAGCAACAGTTCAAGAAGAATCTGTTTGCAATTCTTTTACTAAATTATTTGTGTTCTAAAATTTTTATATAGTTTTATTTTCCAGAAAACAACAACTATACTTTAAATTGCATCACTGTACTTTAAATAATTCTTGGACAAAAAGAGATAAAACTCCAAACAGATCCCAAGGTTTTCCTCTGTCAACAGTCTGACTGTCCCAGTTTAACTTGGTTAAACTTAGTTAGTTAGTTAACTTGGTTAGACAACAAGCAGCAGAAAACCCTTGGGTTTGTTCCCTTTTGTTGTTAATCTGTTAATTTTCCCTTCATGGTCCTTCTGTTTCAGTTTTTTGTCTTTTCCACCAGTGTTCGGTCAGCTGAGCCGAACAGTTTCTTTTTTTGTTGATGTTTTGTCTTTTGCTAATCTGAGTGAAAAGACCAAAGTTCATGCTCAATAATCCAGGTAAAAAACTATTAATGTTCAGTCTGGTCATCTGGATGGTTTCTTTTAATTTTTTTTGCTGAGACATTTCATCCTTCATCCAAAGGACTTCTTCAAATCTGAGGAGCCACCAAACAAACTGAATCCCACAAACAGCACACTCCCATAGTGGAAAATAACAGTTTACTGGTGATGAGGACCACCGGGCTAAACGAAAAGACGTCTTTTTGCTGTGTTTGGTAAATGGAGCACTCGTTCGCTACCACCTCATTGACACTAAAATTCTCTACATGACACTAAAACCTGGTTAAAATTAAATTTTCAGAATCTGAATGAAAATATGACTAAATTCATTCAGCTTTGGAAAATGTAAAACTCTTCTGTGCAGCCTTCACCACTCTCTGCAAAGCTTTTCTTTCTGCAGCTGTGCAGCCTCCATGCCACACGTTGATGCTGGAGCACAGGATGCTCTCCACTGCACACCTGTAGAAGGAGGTGAGGACTGAGCTTCCAGACCAGCTCGTCTCAGCCGTCTGAGGAAGTAGAGTCTCTGATGAGCTTTCTTCATCAGGCTGGTGGTGTTGTTGCTCCAGCTGAGGTTGTTGTTCAGGTGCACAAGTACTTGTAGCTGGAGACCACTTCCACCGCAGGTCCTCTTGTGTTCAGGGGTGTAGGTGAGTTTGTTACTTCTGAAGTCCACGACCATCTCCTTCATGTTCTTCATGTTGATGTGAAGGTTGTTCTCTTTGCATCAGCTCTCCAGGTGTTCCGCCTCCTGCCTGCAGCTGGACTCTTCGTTGTTTGTGATGCATCCCAGATGCAGAAAAGATTTCACTGCTTGATTTAGAAGTTGGCAGCACGGTGGAGCAACTGGTAGAGCTGCTGCCTCTCAGCGAGCAGGTCCCTGGTTCAAACCCTGGTCCAGGGGCCTTTCTGGGTGGAGTTTGCATGTTCTCTCCGTGCATGCGTGGGTTTTCTCCAGGTGCTCCGGTTTCCTGCCACAGACCAAAAACATGCATGTTAGACTGATTGGTAACTCTAAATTGTCCCTAGGTGTGAGTGAGAGAGTGAATGTTTGTTTGTCTCGTTTGTCTCTATGTGTCCCTGTGATGGACTGGAGACCCGTCCAGGGTGTCCCCGCCCCTCGCACAGTGATTGCTGGACATGGGCACCAGCGACATCCCATGACCCAAAATGGAATAAGCGGGTAAAGATAATGGATGGATGGATTTAGAAGTTTTCAGCAGTCGAGCTGTGGTGTGTCCATCATCAGCGGCAGCATATGCAAACTGTAGGTGTCTGAAGGTTTGAGTGTCACACTGCACATGAGGAACACTCATTAGATGTAGTGACAAAAGTAGCCACTTTATTTAATCATGAAACAAATGATGAAATAAAAAACTGATTTTAGCTCAATTTTGTCTTAAAGTTTTATTTCCTCCGGATCACAAGTCACAAAATCAAAAACATGTACGAGAAATATCAAAACACCTGTACTGCTGCTTTTAGACATTTCCAGTTTAGTGAGCAGACTCTATGCCAAAGAGCCAACCCCTCACCTCCCCTGGTCTCCCAGGACAGGGACGAGAAAGATAAATCATGAGACCAAGAATTTCAAATCAGATCTCACAGACCTCTGGTGATGATGCAAACTCTCGAAGAAGCTGAACTTTGTTTTCCACAGCTACTCAATGCATCCTGCAGGAAGACCGTGCGTCCTCGCTCAGTGTCCATGCTCATATACGTTACTCTCTCCTCCACCTCTCTGCTCACTGTGACCCTCAATATGCTGGTTATCATCTCCATCTCACACTTCAAGTAATTCAATGCATCGTCCGTTTAGAGGAGAGAGTTCCTAATGCTGATTTTTGTGTTTCATGTTTGTGACTACATGAGAAATGTTACAATAATTGATGGTAAGTTTTGTTGTGTTCTCATCTCTCCAGGAAGCTCCACAGCCCCACCAACTTCCTCCTCCTCTCTCTGGCGGTCTCAGATTGCATGGTGGGCTTCCTCATCTCCTTTCAGATCATGCTCATCGACGGCTGCTGGTACCTCGGAGACCACATGTGCGCCCTGTACATTGTTCTGGACTACGCTATTACCTCGGCCTCAATAGGAACCATGGTTCTTATTTCAGTTGACCGCTACGTGGCCGTTTGTTACCCTCTTTATTACCTGACAAGAGTCACTGCAGAAACAGCAAAGGTGTGTGTTCTAATTTGTTGGATATTTGTGTTTTTCTGTCACAGCCTTCTGCTGGAGAACAACCTGCAGACACCAGGCAGGTATAACTCCTGCTCCGGGGAGTGTGTGCTTGTTGTTAGTTACATCGGAGGAGTATTTGATCTGTTTTTGTCATTTATTGGTCCTGTCACTGTCATCATAGTTCTGTATCTGAGAGTGTTTGTTGTGGCTGTGTCTCAGGCTCGTGCCATGCACGCTCGTGCCATGCACGCTCGTGTTGCAGCCGTCACTCTTCAGGGCTCAGTGAGGGAAACAGCTAAATCTGAACTGAAGGCAGCTCTGGTTCTCGGGGTTGTTGTGGTTGTGTTTCTTCTGTGCACATGTCCATATTTCTGTGTAACACTGAGCGTTCAGGACGATGAGGTCAGCGCTTCGTCTGTGACATTCCTTCTGTTTTATTTGAACTCCACTCTGAACCCGCTGATTTATGCACTGTTTTACCCCTGGTTCAGGAAATCTCTTAAACTAATTCTAACTCTTCAGATCCTGAAGCCTGGCTCCTGTGACACCAACATGTCGTGATGAGAGCCACTGATACCAGAGCCAAAGTACCAAAAAGTCCAAAAGGCATTTAAAGTATTGCTCTGCTTATTTTTGTAGCCAGGCTAAAAAAAAAAAAGAAAGAAACTTTAATAAAAAAGCTGGATTTTTATTTTTATTTTTGCCATTTCAATTTAACTTTTCACAAGAAAGCTAATGACTGTTTTTCATTTATACAAAATTAACTGTATTGTGTTTTCACAGTGACGGTGTATTTAAAAATAACTAAAGAAATAGCATTTCCTGTGAAAATGCTTATTGCAAAAGAACTTTGTGAAAAGCAGCTGAAATTAAAGAACAAGCCTAAGTTCAAGTTCAAGTAGGTTTTATTGTCATTTGCATCCCATGTTGTGTCCACAGGGTCCCAGTTACATCCAACAACAGCAAAAATATAAAGTATAAAAAGAAACTAATAAAGATCTAAGATATAAACTAAGAAACAACACTAACAGTGCAAAACAATACGCCGAACAACAGCAACACGAACATGAGTCTGTGTAAGAAGATGGGTACGAAAGAACACAGAAACATGAGATAATCAGCAGCATGAGATCAGCAGCACATATCAACAATCAAGTGTCATCACAGTGATTCTCCTGGTTAGAGATCAATCAACCTTTATTTATACAGGTAAATCCCATTGAGCCTCGAGGACTCATTTACAAGAGAGACCTGATTTCAACTCATGAGATTCATGAGTCTAACAGCCTCAGGGTAGAAGCTGTTCCTCAGTCTAGTGGTTCTACACTTAATGCTCCTCAACCTCCTTCCTGAGGGGAGCGGGACAAAAAGTGTGTGTGCTGGGTGAGTGTGGTCCTTCATGATGCAGGTGGCCCTCTTCCTACATCTGGAGGTGTAGATGTCTGTGATGGTGGGGAGACTGATTCCAACATCTTCTGTGCAGCCTTCACCACTCTCTGCAAAGCTTTTCTTTCTGCAGCTGTGCAGCCTCCATGCCACACGTTGATGCTGGAGCACAGGATGCTCTCCACTGCACACCTGTAGAAGGAGGTGAGGACTGAGCTTCCAGACCAGCTCGCCTCAGCCGTCTGAGGAAGGAGAAGGTTGTAAACAGATCTAAAGATCTGAAGGATGTAAAATGAGCTTAATTCATTTTCTGAGAGAAAAATGGCAGAAAAGGTTAAATATTTCAAAAAGCTAAAGTTGCACTAAAAGCAAAAGTTACAGCAGGATTGTCCTGAAAGAGCCGAACATTTTGATTTATGATTTGTCGAAATAGCTTCAAAACAGAATCACGCCGAAAAACGTACAGAAGAAAAATAGATTACAATAATAAATGTGAATATATGATAATATACTGATAGTGAATGTTTCATAAACTGTTAAACCTGTTCAGGTCTCTCTTTAAATGAGTCCCCGAGGCTCCGTGGGATTAACCTGTAGAAATAAAGATTGAATGAATAAACATTCAGACAATAATAAATTTAAACAGGATCGCAGTGAAAGTTTAATAAGTATTCACACTATAAAAAAACAATCATTAGGAAGGTGGAACTTATGCTGTATAGATTATAGATTGTACAACGATTTTTCAGCACAGGATGCTAACAAACATGATTTCACTAATCTTTCTGTCACTTCACGGTGCAGACGCTCAGGGAACTGGCTGATTGTTCCATTCTCATCAGAACTGCAGTGTCTCCAGGAGTGTCCTTGGACACACTCACCGCCCTTGTCGTCTCCCCCTCCTCTGCAGAATGTCTACGTCCCCGTGTGCTTATGTGGGCGGGGTGTTTTGTCACTTTCATGCTCTCTCCCATTGGCCATTGTGAGAGAGCACGTTAGGATTTTTGTTTTGCCTCCAAATCCTTCATGTTGTTACTTTCACAACTTGTTTGTCTGTCTGAACATGTCTCACTGGTAAAAGAGTCTTCAAGGCTCGTTGGGAATTATCTGTATGAATAAAGGTTTGAATGAACCTGGACAGGTCTCCAGTCCATCACAGGGACACATAGAGACAAACGAGACAAACAACCACTCCCTCACCTCGGGACAATTCAGAGTCACCATCAGTCTAACATGCATGTTTTTGGTCTGTGGGAGGAAACTGGAGCACCTGGAGAAAACCCACGCATGCACGGAGAGAACATGCAGACTGCACCCACTGGAGTGGATTAGGCTGTTTAACTGATTGGTAACTTTAAATTGTCCCTAGGTGTCCCTGTGATGGACTGGAGACCTGTCCAGGTGTCCCTGTGATGGACTGGAGACCTGTCCAGGAGTCCCTGTTTGTGTTTGGAATGGTATTTTGGCTTATGGACAAATTAAAGACGTGAGACACTGGTTCTGCAATAATGTAATTTGACCCCAAATGTCTATATTAGCCTAAAATATTGGCCCTACCGATGTGTCGGTGGGGTTCTTCTACATACACGTCCAGGTCTTTTTGGACTAAAGTGCTCCTGACAGCACAAAAATCCTTGATGGTTTCACATCGGCCTTCATTCAAAGGTTTTCTGATCAAACCAAAGCAGAATTATTCATATTGCCAAATCATTCAGTAATCTATGGGCACAGTTTAATGTCTCTAAACAGTCTTTATTAAGTCAGTCAAAACAAAATGACCTTTCTTGACTGACAATACAAACTGATTATACATTATAAGTTGTAGATATGTGTAAGTTCAAGATTACAGATGAAAATTTAGGTTTAGGTTTTACAGTCATCAGTTTGGAGGCTGAGGCTTGTAAATGAGTCCTCGCAACTCAAAGACTAACGTGGTTCTTGACCTGCCATTGTGTATCTATTCCTACCAAACCCAGCCGGTCGAAGCAGATGGTCCTCTTGTCCTGATCCTGGTTCTGCTAAAGGTTTCTTCCTCATGAGGGAGTTTTTCTTTCCACTGTCGCCTTCATGCTTGTTCAAGATGAGAGTTCAGTGATGGAGTTAAACTCAAAGCTGCTCCTCAGATAAATAATGTTCAATTATTATTTTATACATGAATGTTTATGTTCAATTATTATTTTATATGTAAATGTTTCTGTTCAATTATTATTTTATACATGAATGTTTCTGTTAAT
>NC_056510.1:1662329-1667890 GCF_014905685.2 Nematolebias whitei
ATGAATGTTTCTGTTCAATTATTATTTTATACATGAATGTTTCTGTTCAATTATTATTTTATACATGAATGTTTCTGTTAAATTATTATTTTATAGATGAATGTTTCTGTTCAATTATTATTTTATATTTAAATGTTTCTGTTAAATTATTATTTTATATGTAAATGTTTCTGTTAAATTATTATTTTATATGTAAATGTTTCTGTTAAATTATTATTTTATATGTAAATGTTTCTGTTAAATTATTATTTTATATGTAAATGTTTCTGTTCAGTGCCTGAGAAGACTCCTGTTGTGACTTGGAGCTTTAGAAATAAATTAAAGTGAATTGACCTGAATATGAATAAAGGTTGAATGAATGGAGGCAGATGGTAAATGGACTGCACCTATACAGCTCCTTTCTATCTGATCCAGATACTCAAAGCTCTTTACAACAATCTGTGCCTCAATGACCCGTTCATACAGCTCTATACTAGATCTCTACAAAACTAACTGAACAAATCACTCTAAAGAGACTAATCAGAGCTTCATCACATTCAAACACTGATGGGACACACATCAGAGGCTATGAGGGGTTCAGTGTCTTGCTCAGGGACACTTCAGCATGTGACTGCTGGTGGAGTGGAACCCCCAACTCTTGCGTTGGAGGACGACTGCTCTAACCACTGAGCCACAGCCGCCCATGATAAAGTAGGAAACAGTCTCTTCTTGGTCAGGCTCTCTTTGGCCCCCCTCTTTCACGCACACTCTCACTCCAAGTCCCCGCAGCAGTTTTCCTACCTCGTGTTTGGGATTGCTCCTGTTCTTAGCGACAACACGCACATGGAAAAGAGAAGCTGAATCAGACATTCAGTCCTGGCAAGGCTCAACAAAATAGTTTATCTCCAGTGTGTGTGTGAGTAAAATGTGCACGTGTTAGCAGCTCCAACTATTGTTTGTAATTGAAACATATTTGTGCTTCACTTTTAAATCAGCATGAGAATTAAAATGTTTCCATCATTGTATTGTTTGTACAATTGTTTAATTGGTTTTCTTTAATTTGGTGCTATGCTCCGCTTGTGCTGTCTTATCCCATACCACTTTATTGACAAAGCAGTTAAAACACAACAGGGCCAACCAAGTTATTGTACAGCATTAGAGAAGCCTTATACACTTATGCATGCTCACAACCACACACAAATAGAAGCAGGGATGCTTATGTAGGCTTTATATGTAGATATATAGATATGTATGTGAGTGTATATTCATGTGTATGTATGTATGTATATAGGCGTAGGTATGGGTATATATATTTATGGAAACTTACTGCAAAGCCATGAATATTTTAAGTTCTTTATACATATGTATTTTGTTGCTGTGTTTCGTCATGTTCTTTGCAGGCGAACAGACAGTGGCCGGGTGTTTTGCCGTGTGCTCTCTTTGTGTATATTTCTTATATTTTGGAGTCTTACTTTGTCTTTTCTTTCTTTCTATCCTATTGGTAAAAAAAAAAAAAAAAAAAAACTACACTAGATAGTCACTAGAATAAATATTTCATAATAATGGTGTGGAGAGGATGGCTGTAAGGGGAGAAGGGAGGCCATCTAAAAAAAAAAAAAAAAACACAACAGGGCCAACCAAGTTATTGTACAGCAAAACAGCAAGCAATGGACACAACAGAAAATACATACATCCACAGAGGTAAAGATAATAAACTAAATTATTAAAATTATAAAAACACTGAAGTTCAATCAAAACCAATAAAAACATCTGGTCTGCTGACCTCAGAGAGGTGTCATGTCATTATTTTATGCCTGCACTGCACATAAAATAAGACCTGGTCGTTGATGTAGAAGCCCATGGCTGTTTAAAATATGCTTTAAAGTTAACCTTAACTTGAGTTTTACTATTTTTGTACACCGTGTCCACTGCCATACTTTGTCTAGTTGCACAGTGAGCATAACTCTTGGCATGTAGACTATCTGGATAAAAGCTCGTTAACGCCATTAATTAATGGTATCAAACTGTTAACCTTCTTAGAGATACCACTGAGAGGAATGAACACAGCTACTGTGAATGTAGCAGTGACTGGAAGAAGACCAGTTATTACCAGTTGTGTTACCAGTTGTGAACAGAGAGCTGCAGATGTACTGTGGCTGCACCAGATATTGTAGATGTAAAGTCAGTCACCTTGAGTTCCATCCATCCATCATCTTCACCCGCTTCTTCCTTTTAGGGTAGTGGGGGTCACTGGTGCCCAAGTTAAGCTATCACTTTATGAGAGGTGGGGACACCCTGGACAGGTCTCCAGTCCATCACAGGGAGACATGGAGACAAACAAGACAAACAACTAGTCACTCTCTCTCTCACACCTAGGGACATTTTAAAGTTACCAATCAGTCTAACGTTCATTCAACCTTTAGTTCTACAGGTTAGTCCCATTGAGCCTCAGGGACTCATTTACAAGAGAGACCTGATTTAACAAAGACTGATGACAACAGCTGACAAGCATAAAAGGAAGCAGATAAATTGAGAAGAACAAGTGAAAGAAAAGGGTATCCAAAAAACAAAATGAAACAGGAACTTATCAGATGTTTGAAACCACGTAGAGAGGTCAAGGTCGAGACTTCAGGTCTTTTTGTAAGATACAAGAACGAGCATGTTTTTGGTCTGTGGGAGGAAACTGGAGTACCTGGAAAAAAAAACATGCAGCACAGAGAGAACATGCAAACTCCACCCAGAAAGGTCCCGGAATTTGAACCAGCAACCTTCTCACTGAGCGGCAACAGCTCTAACAACTGGTCCACCACGTGCTGCCAGCGGTGTGAGTTGTACCTGTAAATAACTTTATTGTCCAAAGCGTGGACGTTGGTGAGGAAGTGACGGTATCGCTGGACTGAGTCGGTTCAGCCGTTTCAGCCCTCACCTGTTTCATTATGTTTGTGTTCCCTGCTCGTGTGTCTGTCTCCTCAACAGGTCACATCACTCTTCTTCTATAGCAGGAGCTTTACAGTCATCATCTCACCATGTACCTTTATAGGACCAAGTGTGACGAAAGCATTTTTATATTTTTTATATAAAAAATAATAATACTGTTGCCCATGAGGGAAAAAAAAAAATAGTTTAATTGTTGACCAAAAACTTGTTTTTGTTGCTAACATGAACTGAACTAAAGTTTCATAGTTAAAAATACACGATAAGGTCTCGTTTAAATAAAACTCCCAGTGCAGTTTTAGCATGACTTCCCCTTAGATGAGCCATAGCATCGAGCTTACTGAAACTACACGTGGAACAACAAACACGCACGGAGCTACACCAAATACCTTCAACTTAGACCACCAATCCACCACTCAACTACAACAGGTTGGTGTCACAGGAGTGGGCCTGCAGGATCTGAAGTGTAGAAATGAGCCGGATTGACTTCCTGAACCAGGGGTAAAAAAAGACGTAGATAATTGGATTGAGACAGGAGTTAAAATAAAACAAGCATACTACAAATGTTGCTAAAGGAGTGTTGTCTTCACTTGTGAGAGCAACACAATAATATGGGCACATGCACAATAAAAACGCAACCACGACAACTCCGAGAGTCTTTGCTGCTTTCGTTTGAGAGTTTTTAGACTTTACTGAACTTTGAAGAGCAAAGTCTGCACCGTGAGAGCGCATCGCTCGAGACTGAGACACGACCACCGCAAACACTCGGAGATACAACATTACGATCACAGTGATGGGGACAATAAAGGAAAACATCAGATCAGCTAATCCTGCAAAGTAGCTGGAGGCAAAGACACACTCTCCAACACAGGAGTAATATCTGCCTGGTTCTTTCAAATTGTCCTTTAGAATCAGACTTTGAAATAAAGAGGAGCAGATCCAACAAAGACAGACGCAGATCATCACTTTGTCCTGCGTGACTCTGCTGGAGTAATACAGAGGGTAACAAATAGCAACGTAACGGTCAATAGATATGAGCACCATGGTTCCTACTGATGCAGAGGTGATAAAATATGCCAAGTACTGATAAAGAGTACACACGATGTCACCGAGAAACCAACAGCCATCGATCAGTGCGATTTGAAAAACCTGCAGCAGGCCGACAAAAAAGTCTGAGACGGCCAGAGAAAGGAGGAGGATGTTGGTGGGAGTGTGCAGCTGTCTGTGGAAGAACAGAAATGTACTTTTGATGAAATGTCTTATTCAGAACACAGTCAAATATGTGAGCACATTATGTGGTGACCTGAAATGTGAGACAGAGATGATGACGAGCAGGTTGAGAACAGTGGTTAACGCTGACATGACAGAAAGCACGCTGTAATAGAGCAGAAGCTCCACGTACGGCAGCTTGAGTCTGCTGCACGAAGAGTTAACGAGTTGTGGGAAGCAGAGTTCTGGTTTCTCCATTGCTGCAGGTGGAAACGTTGGACTTCAACTCATTTTACTTTTTTATCCATCTGCTTTATCTCCACCCTCTTTTCCAGACTACACCTTCAACAAACTGTATGTTAATTAGCTGCTGGAAAACAAGTGCGAACATCCACGTCATTACTGACGGGGTCAGCAAACAGACTTTTTAAAAGCAGTTTTAGGAGAGTTCCTTAAGATAAAGTGAAATGTACCGCTGCAAAACTTAATGAAAGTTAAACATTCATTGCTGTGTTCGGTGCAGACAGGAGGGAGTCCGGTTTGGTGGTCTCAGGATTCTTTCTCTGCTCTTCGCAGATGATGTGGTCCTGTTGGCGTCATCGTGCCGTGATTTTCAACTCTCAGTAGAACAGTTCTTAGCTGGGATGAGAACCAGCACCTCCAAATCTGAGCCCATGGTCCTCAGTCAGCAAAGGGTGGATTGTTCTCTTCAGGTTGAGGGTGAGGTTCTGCCTCAAGTGGAGGAGTTCAAGTATCTCTGGGTTTTGTTCACAAATGAAGGAAGAATGGAGCGTGAGATTGGCAGACGGATTTGTGCAGCATCTGCAGTATTGTGGACTCTGTGCTGGTCCGTTGTGGTGAAGAGGGAGCTGAGCTGTAAGACAAAGCTCTCTGTTTACTGGTCAGTCTACGTTCCTCCCCTCACCTCTGGTCATGAACTCTGGTAGAGACTGAAAGAATGAGATCGTGGATACAGGAGGTTGAAATGAGTTTCCTCTGCAGGAGCTGGACTCTCCCTCAGAGACAGGGTGAGAAGTTCAGTTATCAGGAGAGACTCAGAGTAGAACCACTGCTCCTCCACATCCAGAGGAGCCAGTTGAGGAGGTTCATCTGGTAAGGATGCTCCATGGGCGACTCCCTAGAGAGGTGCATTGGGCATGTCCGACTGGGAGGAGACCTCAGGAAAGACCCAGAACACGATGGAGAGACTGTCTCTCTGTTGGCCTGGGAACGCCTTAGAGTCCTCCCAGAAGAGCTCAAAGAGGCTGTGGAGAGAGATGTCTGGACCTACCTGCTCAAGATGTTGCCCCCGAGACCTTAGTCCAGAACAAGAGGCAGAAGATGGATGGATGATGGATGGATGGATGGATGGATGATGGATGGATGATGGATGGATGGATGGATGGATGATGGATAGATGGATGGATGGATGGATGGAT
>NC_056510.1:1682890-1687208 GCF_014905685.2 Nematolebias whitei
TAGATAGATAGATAGATAGGTAGGTAGGTAGGTAGGTAGGTAGGTAGATAGATAGATAGATAGATAGATAGATAGATAGATAGATAGATAGATAGATAGATAGATAGATAGATAGATAGATAGATAGATAGATAGATAGATAGATAGATAGATAGATAGATAGATAGATAGGTAGGTAGGTAGGTAGGTAGGTAGGTAGGTAGGCAGGTGTACCTGTCAGTAGTTTGTCTGCTTTATGTTCTTGTGTTATGTCTATACCCTTGTTGTTTTCCACTGTTATCTGACATGTGTACTCAGCGTTTGAATCTTCTGCTCCACTGTTGAGTAAAAAAAACACAAATTCCTCGGAGTTCACCTGACGGACGACAACATTTTCGAGCTCAGGCGCTCCCTTGTGGTAAAGTTTTTTCTTTTGTCCTCTGAAAATAAAAGATAAGAAAAAAACCGCTTGAACGAGTCACTTTTATAAACGTGTGTGAAAATTATTATTTTTTGTAAACAACTAAAAAAATATATATGTTGTGCTACACAAACTTCATAGAGTATTGTTTTGTTAAGAACTTCCAGTTTTTTTTTTATTTTATTTTTTTTATTTTTTATTTTTTTGAAAAAAAAAACAAAACAAAAAAAAAAAACTGGAAGTTAAAAATGATAAAGGAGCAGGTTTGAAAGGATTAACAATAGTGATGACGTCACAGATGGAAACAATGGGCAGAGCGCCCTCTAGTGTTTAATAGAAGTGTCTGGTGCTGTTAGCCGTGTCCAACCCCGGGAGATGATTCTGCTTGTTCTGGCCTCTACTCTAAGACCTGTCCAGCTCGGTTGTCCCACCTGAACACAGAGCTCTGAGGGTCACCGAGGCACGCATAAGAAAAATAAAAATGTCCATCATCCAAGTTTTAACAACCAGCAACAAAACAGTTATTGGATGAGCATTAGTCATCTGTGCATGTCAAACTGATTTGAACCTGATAAAAACCTAAAAATGAATAATAAAACACAAAATGACCAAAGATTTGATCGAACAAGCAGAATTAAGAAGCACAGAACAACCAGATGCTGTATTTGTTTGTTTTGTGTTGTTGATTATTTATGAAGTGTCTCATGACATGAATTGCTACGATGCATTTAACAGACCTTCACTGATCTCTCAAAGTTTGACTCTGGGCCCTTGAGCAAGGGTGTGTGTAGTAGAGTGCTGCATGAATGTGTAAATGAGGCACCGAGTGTGTTGTAAAGAGCTTTGAGTATGTGGATTAGAGAGAAAGGAGCTGTATAAGCACCGTCCACTTGCCATTTATGATGGTGTGTGTGAAAACGAACGTCCCACAGCCTCAAGTCCACGAGACGACTGTTGGCCTTTGAATGGAGTTGAACCTTTGGCTCTAGGCTCTTTTGCAAACTGAACACTGATTGGCTGTTTACCTGGGGGAGGGTCTCTGCTGACTGCAGACAGCACATACAGCCAGGGGGCAAGGCATTTGTGTGAGGGGGCGTTGCCCCAGCAGCAGGACATGGAGGTCAGCAGATAAGATTTAATTATGTCCTGCTTGTCTTATTTACGTCGTCACGTGTATGTGGGTCCAGACTGGATCAACTCTAGGCTCAACATCAGTTCGGTGCTTTGATTTCTGATCTAATCGTTTAATTGGCGACACTCACAGGTGAGTTCTGTAGAGCCGGACGTCCTGAAGTTTGTTACCCTTCGTTCCGAGCTCACAGCTGATGAAGGTTAGAGTCCGGGATGAGTTCATCGCACACCGGATCGCATCAGAACCTAACAAAAGAAAAGAATTTGCCTGCATTTACTTTTGATCAATAAAGAAAACGGGTTCAAATGTTTACACTGAAATTTAAACAACTTCTTTAACCTGAGGGAGTTTTTCTTTCCACTGTCGCCTTCATGCTTGTTCAAGATGAGAGTTCAGTGATGGAGTTAAACTCAAAGCTGCTCCTCAGATAAATAAAGTTAATTATTATTTTAAACATGAATGTTTCTGTTCAGTGTCTGAGACGATTCTCTTGTGACTTGGAGCTGAAGAAATGAACTGAACTGAATTGAAGACACGAGCACCGGCGACCCCCGTGACCCAAACGGAAGAAGCGGGTAAAAGATGATGAATTGAATTAAAGCACTTGTGTGAATGTTTCTAAATCATCACTCTATTCCGATCCCTTGACATATTTAGTTTATCTGCCATATTTTCCTCATTGAAAATAAATGGAGCTCTCCTCTCATCCTCTTTGTGCTGTTTACAAGTTTTACTGCTCATTTCAGCTTCTACCAGCTTCGTTCTGCTACGTTCAGCTTGTTGTTATTTTCAGCTCGTTTTTGTTCATTTCAGCCGTTTATTTCCTGCTTTCAGCAAATCTCAGCTATTTAAAGTCATTAATGGTTCAACCTCTAGTCGTTCACGCTGCATTTTTACAGAAAGCGACGTGTGTAGTTTTCATTTGTTTTATTCACTGAAATCTTCCAGGACATCCTTGTAAAAGAGTCAGATGATCTCAATGGATTTCTTCCTGCTAAAATAAAGTAATTAAATATTCCAGTTGATAAATCTGACTATATGTGAACAGCTGAATGTTCAAATTAAAAGAGTAAAGTGAGTCATGTTACCGTGGCTCAGGTGGAACACAAAGCCCTGAGAAAAGATGAAAATGATGAAAACGTTGAGGTCGCAGAGAGTCATGTCGGGGTGCTGCTCCTTGTTGAGCCAAAACAAAAGCACATCAACGATTTCAAAAAGAAACTTGATGTTGGTAGAGTCTAGCTGGTAGTTGTGCTGGCACAGAGGAGGTTCTGAGACTGAAGTGTATTTGCTGTGGTTCGGTCTAAATCTCACACTTCCTGACTGGTTGAAGGTTCAGAGGTTAACACTTCGCACAAACATTCATTCATTCAACCTTTATTTCTACAAGTTCATCCCACTGAGCCTCGAGGACTCGTTTAAAGACAGACCTGGTTTTAATAAAGAATGAGGACAACGATGGACAAAATCAAGTCTTTTCTGTTCGTTTGGTCAAACTGACACTTTGAACTCAACCTCCTCCTTTTCACCAGAGTAACAGATGCACATGACGGCACGTCACCTGACTTGTCTTTCAAGCTTCTGTTACTAAAAGAATTCTAACTCAATTGTGATATCCACACATAACACCCCCCCCACACACACACACACACATACACACACACACACACACACACACACAACACAAGAGGATCTGCGGTGGAAGTGGTCTCCAGCTACAAGTACTTGGGTGTGCACCTGAACAACAACCTCAGCTGGAGCAACAACACCACCAGCCTGATGAAGAAAGCTCATCAGAGACTCTACTTCCTCAGGCGGCTGAGACGAGCTGGTCTGGAAGCTCAGTCCTCACCTCCTTCTACAGGTGTGCAGTGGAGAGCATCCTGTGCTCCAGCATCAACGTGTGGCATGGAGGCTGCACAGCTGCAGAAAGAAAAGCTTTGCAGAGAGTGGTGAAGGCTGCACAGAAGATGTTGGAGTCAGCCTCCCCACCATCACAGACATCTACACCTCCAGATGCAGGAAGAGGACCATCTGCATCATGAAGGACCACACCCACCCAGCACACACACTTTTTGCCCCACTCCCCTCAGGAAGGAGGTTAAGGAGCATTAAGGGCAGAACCACTAGACTGAGGAACAGCTTCTACCCTGAGGCTGTTAGACTCATGAATCTATAACCAGGAGAATCACTGTGAAAAACCACATCATGTTGCTGCAGATCAGTTTCATGTTGCTGCTGATCTGTTTCATGTTGCTGCTGATCTGTTTCATGTTGTTGATCTGTTTCATGTTGCTGCTGATCTGTTTCAATGTTGTTGATCTGTTTCATGCTGCTGCTGATCTGTTTCATGCTGCTGCTGATCTGTTTCATGTTGCTGCTGATCTGTTTTATGTTGCTGCTGATCTGTTTCATGCTGCTGCTGATCTGTTTCATGCTGCTGCTGATCTGTTTCATGTTGCTGCTGACATGTTTCACGTTGCTGCTGATCTGTTTCATGTTGCTGCTGACATGTTTCACGTTGCTGCTGATCTGTTTCATGTTTCTGCTGATCTGTTTCATGTTGCTGCTGATCTGTTTCATGTTGCTGCTGATCTGTTTCATGCTGCTGCTGATCTGTTTCATGTTGTTGTTGTTGATCTGTTTCATGTAACTGCTGATCTGTTTCATGTTGCTGCTGGCATGTTTCACGTTGCTGCTGATCTGTTTCATGTTGCTGCTGATCTTTTTCATGTTGCCGCTGATCTGTTTCATGTTGTTGTTGATCTGTTTCATGTTGTTGTTGA
>NC_056510.1:1687218-1689436 GCF_014905685.2 Nematolebias whitei
ATGTTGTTGTTGATGTGTTTCATGCTGCTGCTGATCTGTTTCATGTTAATGTGTTCATTCATGCTCATCTGCTCACACAGACTCATGTTTGACGTAGTTTTTATGTTATCAGTGCTTAGTGTATTTTTAGTTGATGTTTTTCTTAGTTCCTATCTTTGATCTTATTATTGTTTTTATTTGACATTTTATTGTTGGATGTAACTGAGACCCTGTGAACATAATTTTGTTCCACCTCATGTACCACATGTGGTGGAATGACAATAAAGAACCTTGACCTTGATATGAGGAAGTTTGTATCTAGACAGGGTTGTGAAAACAGCTCAGAGTATCTTCTGTCTGGAGCTCCCACCGTCCACCAGAATGAGGGAACAAACCACAAAGATTAACACTGACCCACTCATCCTGTCCACCATCATCTGGAAAAGGATCAAGACAGAAGGATCCAGTCCCAACAGTAGAGCTGTTCGGTTCCTGATCCACACGAGTCAAAGATCTGTTTCCATCCATCATCTTCCTCTTGTTCTGGACTCAGGTCTCGGGGCAGCATCTTGAGCAGGGAGGTCCAGACATCTCTCTCCACGGCCTCTTCCAGTTCTTCTGGGAGGACTCCAAGGTGTTCTCAGACCCGTTGAGACGTAGTGTCTTCAGTGTGTCCCGGGTCTTCCTGGGGTCTCCTCCCAGTTGGACATGCCTGAAGCACCTCCCTAGGGAGGCGCCCATGGAGCATCCTTACCAGATGAACCACCTCAACTGTCTCCTCTGGATGTGGAGGAGCAGTGGATCTACTCTGAGTCTCTCCTGATCACTGAACTTCACCTCCTGTCTCTGAGGGAGAGTCCAGCTCCTGCAGAGGAAACTCATTTCAACCTCTTGGATCCACAATCTCATTCTTTCGTGACCACAGGTTCAGGGTTCAAGGTTCTTTGTTGTCATTTCATCACATGTGGTACATGAGGTGGAACGAAATTGTGTACCCAACATCCCAGTTACACCCAAAAATAGCAAAAATATAAAGTATAAAAAGAAACAGTATACAAGATATACGCTGAACTAATAATGTAGAGTAATATGGTGTATTAAACAGCAGCCTGAACATGAGTCTGTTGTGAGCAGACAGGTATGAATACAGCAGCTTATGGGTAAGAAATCAGCAGCATGGATAATCAGCAGCACAGATATAGTGTGAAATCTTCAATTAAAGTGACATTACAGTGATTATTCTGGTTAGGAATTCATGAGTGCTGCTGATCTCATGCTGCTGATTATTTCATGCTGCTGTGTTCATTCCTTACTTGTCCTCCCACAAAGACTCATGTTCGTGCTGCTGTTGTTCACTGTATTGTTTTACATTGTTGGTGTTTAGTGTATATCTTGGATCTTTTAGCGTAGCGTTTGGTGTTGTTCAGTTCGTGTATCTCAGGGTTTATCTTATGTCTTAGTTTTTTCTCTTGTTGCAAAAGAAACTTTTCTGTCACCCAATATTAATATTTTCTAAAATACTGCAATAAGCACGTTTGCCTTCAGTTGCCAATCACTAAACTGCTCAGCAAGTTCAACTAAGTGTTTAACGTTGCTGTGTCTTGTTAGATGATGGTCTTGTTCTTACTGTGGTTGTGTTTGTAGATGGAGTTGAGGAGGTGGGAGAGACGAGGTCCTGGGTTTCCACTGGACGAGCGCTGATCCAGAACTGAATCTTCCCACAAACAGCTTACTCTAAAGTGGAACAAACCAGTTATGTTGGTGCTAAGATGGTCTCTTTGGCACGCCCCCTCCTCCGGTGCCGGTTCAGTGTGTTTTAAGAACTCACTGTTTAGGGTAATTTATTGAGACATAATCATATTAACTTTATATATTTTGTCTTTGTTTGAAAGTGGTGCCCTGAGGTTCAGTAATTATGAATTATTCATAAATCATTAACGATCCACTACATAATGTGTACCCTACAAACAAAGACTGGGGTTTCTGAAATAGAGAACGACACTGAAGCACATCTGTAATCTGTGAGACAGACCCCCCCCCCCCCCCAAGTCTCCCCCCACCAATTGTTTGATATAATCACTTGTTCATCACCGTCTCATGCATCTGCCTCAGATTATGATCAATTCTGCAGCATAAAATCGTCTAATCTGGCAGACAACACTGCTGTTCCACATCCTGTTATTCATACTGCATGTGTGTGTGTGTGTGTGTGTGTGTGTGTGTGTGTGTGTGTGTGTGT
>NC_056510.1:1689446-1707793 GCF_014905685.2 Nematolebias whitei
GTGTGTGTGTGTGTGTGTGTGTGTGTGTGTGTGTGTGTGTGTGTGTGATGGAAACCACAACCACCACCAGCAACAGACGCTTGACTTCATGTGAACTCTGCTAAAGTTGAAGCCTGTAGATTCAGTCAGCCTTTGTTTCTGCACGTTGGTCTCATTGAGCCTCAAGGACTCGTCTTCAACAGAGATAGGAATTTTAACAAAGAATGATGACAACAAAAACAACCATAGACAATCATAAAAGAAAATATGTACATGTAAATTAAGAAGAATAAATGAAAAAAGTGTGTGGGGGGGGGAGTATTAAAAAACAAAACAAAAGCAGCTAGATTATAAAGCAAGGTAAAAAACTCAAAACAGGAACACGTCTGCGTTGGTCTTCACCAGGAACTTAACGGATGTTTGAAGACACTTAGAGAGGTCAAAGGTCGAGAGCTTCACTCACACAGAGACATGTAGGAGGAGATGTATGAAGGCATATATATATATATATGAATATATATATATATATATGTATATGAATATATATATATATATATGTATATGTATAATATTATGTATATATTATATATAATATAATAATAATTTATAATAATATAATTATAATTAAATTTTGGTGTAATATAATTTCATTTAAATTTATTATCAGTGCATTTGTTTTTATTTTATTTTGAAAAGGTTACAAACAGCTGTACAGCAGAAATAAGAAAATATTCCTACACAAATAGACCTGTTCAAAAGTAAAAACACTCTAAAGATAAAAGGAAGGAAAATGAAAAAATGAAGGACTTGTCAGTGTTTAAACAAATGAGACATAATATTATACTTTTCATTTATTTATTGAGGAAAATAATCCAGTATTACATATCTGTGAGTGGGAAAAGTATGTGAAGCTTTGCTTTCTGTGGCGATACGTGTACGCGTACGTGTACATGTACGTGATGTGCGTGTTGCTGTGTGCTCTGCCTGTTTGCTTCTGTTTGTTCAGCTCTTTGGTTGGTCCTGTCGCTGTTTAAAGTGCTCTATAAATAAAATGGTATGGTATCATTGATTGAAAACACCTGACTCTAATTTCACCATCAACTTAATGATAATCCTAGAGGTTCACATACTTTTACCACTAATATGAAATATTGGATCATTGTCCTCAATAAATAAATGGCCGGGCTGCATGGTGGTTCAGTTGGTAGAGCTGCTGCCTCTCAGTGAGAAGGTCACCGGTTCAAATCCTGACTAGTAGCCTTTCTGGGTGGAGTTTGCATGTTCTCTCCGTGCTGCGTGGGTTTTCTCCCACAGACCAAAAACATGCAAGTTAGACTGATTGGTAACTCTAACGTGTCCCTGTGATGGACTGGAGACTTGTCCAGGTGTCCCCGCTTCTCGCACAGTGACTGCTGGACATGGGCACCAGTGACCCCTGCAACCTGAAAAGGAAGAAGTAAAGATAATGGATGGATGGATGGATGGATGGATGGATGGATGGAAATAAATGACCAAGTAGAAGAAGTAAAGGACCACTTTGACTGAAGAAGTCTTTTGGATGAAAGACGAAACAACAAGAAACCATCCAGAGGACCTGACTGAACTTTGTTGGAAATCTCATATTAGATTTGGTAAAAGAGTTGGACGTCAGATGTCCTTCCTGTCACAACCCTCACCATTTACCCGGGCTTGGGACCAGAACCAGAGATGCACTGGTGGTGCTCCTGGTGGCTGGTTCGGTTTCTGTCTGTGGTGTGTCAAACCCTCAGCGATCGTCTCAAATTCCAACAGCAGCCTCTGAGTCAAAACATTTTTATTACAGGAAGCTGAGAAGTTTATTTTTGAAGAATCCGACACGTTCACCATTTCAGACGTCAAATGAACCTCCAGACTGTTTTCTCTGAAGCAACAGCTCAGGCTGAACTTCTCAAGAACGATGCTTTTTACCACGTGGCTTCCAAAAGTAACGTCTGCATCTTTCTCTTACATTTATAACATTTATCATCAGTTCCCTCCAAATATAAAAAACTGCACAGTGTAAGTAAAAACAATCTTTATTTTGAGGAAATATCAAACAGTAGATAAGAACTTGGAACAATATGCAAAAATAATAAAAATCACATTAAAATCGTTTCTTGATTCATCCAATCAGCTTAAAGTAGTTTGTGCACAGTACTCACAGTGACGCCTCACCTCCACCCACACTCCACCAAAGCCACAGCTTCAACAACGCATATTTACAACGTAACAAATACTGTGTACGTACAAAGTACACCAACACAGACTTTATGGTTTTCTTTCTGTGGTTTACAGAAATCAAAGGTAGTTGTTCTGTCAAACATAACCCAGAATACAAACACTCTACCATTTGGTCATTTCTAAACCTTGTTTTGAGTAGAAAAAGGTAAAGCATCTGTCTTCTGAAGCAGAACAGTCGGGGGTGTTCTCATGACCTCTGTCCTCCACCGTTCACACTGAAGAGTCTGCAGATGGACAACAAAAGCATAAACACAGTATCAGAATAAATTGTGCTTCTTCCATGGAAGAAGCTGAGTCAGGGGACATGGGGGTTGGTCCGTCTATAACCGGGGTTCAGGTCACCAAGGAAGTTTAAACGTTCTGTGGCTCCAGGGGTGGACGAGATCCTCCCTGAGTTCCCCAAGGCTCTGGATGTTACAGGTCTGTCGGGTTGACATGCCTATGCAACATCGCGTGGACATGGGGGCAGTGCCACTGGCTTGGCAGACAAGTGGTGGTTCCCCTCTTCAAAAATGGGGACCAGAGGGTGTGCTCCAATTATAGGAACAGAACTCCCCTTAGCCTCCTGGGTAAGGTCTATTCAGGGGTACTGGAGAAGAGTCCACTTGATTCTTGAATCTCAGATTCAGGAGGAACCGTGTGTGTTTCATCCTGGCCTTGGAACACCAGACCAGCTCTTTACCCTCACTAGCCACGGCCTTCTCTAATAGGAGCTGTGAGCTGTGGAACTCATTACCATCTTAAGACCATAACTGACTTTAAAATATCACTTCAAGGCTTAAGAATTGTCTAAAGATGAACCAGAATTGTACTCTTTTTAAATATTGTAATTGTTTTAAATCAGTCGTTTTAAATACATTGCTTTTTTTATTTTTTATAATTTTAATTGTTTTTTTTACTGTTGATGTTATCTTTTCATTTAATCAACTGTTAAAGGTCCATCTAGGGACGAGTGTTGGGAATGAGCTTTGGTTATATACACTGTGATGCAGGCATTAGATTATTTTGATCTACGTTCCTCGTATCTGTCCCTATCAAATAAACAATCAATAAATAAATAAAAGTAGTGTCCTCACGATGTCATGGGAGTTTCCTCATCCAGTCTATGTGTGGACTTGAAGACATTTAACATTTGATTTCCGCATGAGCTGCTTCCACCACAACGCTGCACACATCAAGTGGACAGTTTGTCAGCGCTGGTGCACAGAGAAAGGCGTGGGGGCCATCTCATGGCCACTAGGTGGCATGCTGTCCTTTCTGCAGCAGCTGGACAGAGATCTGGCGTTCAGCACGATTAAAACTTGTGCTGCAGCTACTTCTTCCCGTCACGAGGGCTTCGGTGGCAGAACAGTTCTTAATCACCCGCTGATGAAGCGTTTCCTGAAAGGTGTACGGAGACGCAGACGGGTGTCACGTCCACTAGCTCCACAGTGAGACCTAACGATGGTCCTGCACGCTCTGATCAAAGCTCATTCTGAGTTTCTGGATCAGGTTGCTCTTAAATTTCTGTCATTTAAAACAGCCCTGCTGTTAGCTCTGACGTCGACAAAGAGCGTGAGTGTTTGTCTGCTCTCTCTGTTGCTCCCTCATGTCTCTGGATTCAAGCTGACGGCAGTTCAGCTGACTGCGTTTTAACCCTGCTCTGAAAAACATCACGAGCTCACTCAGATCGAGAGTGATAACCTTGGATGGGTTTATCCTCTTCCTCATAATTCAAAGGAGGAAGCAACATCTCACCTCCTTCTGTCCTGTGCGCACATTTTTCATGTTACGTGGTGCACACGGCCGCACTGCGCCGCTCTCAGCATCTGTTCGTGCATTACTGGGACAGCTCTTCAGGACGTCCTCTATCCACCCAGCGCCTCTCACACTGGTTGTGTGAGGCTATTTCTGAAGCTCACAGTTCATCTGGACTGGATCCTCCACCAGAGGGTTTTCATCCTCCACGGCTCTGCATGGAGGGATGACAGTGGAGGATATTTGTATGGCGGCAGCCTGGTCATCACCATGTTCAATTATTCATTTTTATCTACGTGATGTTTCTACTTTCTCCATGACCCATTCTGTTCTCAGGGTTCTGACAGAATGATGATTATTTGTTTCATGGAGCCTCACTTTTGAGCTCACACCTGCCTGCATGCAGTCGCAGTGTGAGATATTTATTATCAGTCACAAGTTCATGACTGATGATTTTATTGTTATTAATCGGTTCATCCTGAGGAGCTGTTGGTCTGCTCTCTTCATCGTCACACTGTTACAATTCGTATCCTCCGTTGTTCCTATTCACAGCAGCAGGTCTGCTATCTCAGCCTTTTTTCCTCACCAGAGATGTTCTCCGGTGTGCTCCTGTGCATGGAGCACCAATTACACAGCGCGTAATTACGCACACAGAAGGCTGAGTGATGAGATGTTTTTTTGTGCAAGCAGGTGCTTCATGTTGTGTCTGAATGGACCCAGTGAGGCATAGACTACATCCTGCTTCGCCTTTAACCCACCAGCGACAGCTCTTAAAGGGCGGAGCCTATACAAATAGAACGTTGGTTACGTACTGTAACCCCAGATTCTATGAGTATAGGCACAGCCCGTTAAGCTCTGGGCCTCACTAGTTCCTAAATGGCTGAAGAAAAAAGCTATTTGGGAGCCGATTACTCGGCCTCACCGTAATTTATACGGACCGGGGGTGAGGCCCACACAGCAGGCGGGCATGGACTAAAGTTTTCAGTGCTGTGCTGCGCGCCTAGAGATAAACACCCACTAGTGACAGTCTTAAAGGGCTACGCCTATACTCATAGAATCTGGGGTTACAGTACGTAACCAACGTTTTCATTTGATACGATTTCTATCTTAACATGTGATTCTTGACTTGCCATTGTGTATCTATTCCTACCAAACCCAGCCGGTCGAAGCAGATGGTCCTCTTGTCCTGATCCTGGTTCTGCTAAAGGTTTCTTCCTCATGAGGGAGTTTTTCTTTCCACTGTCGCCTTCATGCTTGTTCAAGATTAGAGTTCAGTGATGGAGTTAAACTCAAAGCTGCTCCTCAGATAAATAATGTTCAATTATTATTTTATACATGAATGTTTCTGTTCAATTATTATTTTATACATGAATGTTTCTGTTCAATTATTATTTTATACATGAATGTTTCTGTTAATTATTATTTTATACATGAATGTTTCTGTTAATTATTATTTTATACATGAATGTTTCTGTTAAATTATTATTTTATACATGAATGTTTCTGTTAATTATTATTTTATACATGAATGTTTCTGTTCAGTCCCTGAGACGACTTCTGTTGTGACTTGGAGCTGAAGAAATAAACTGAAATGAAAAATTACCAAACTACAAAACCAAAGTTCTGCCTGTTAAGAAATTCATAAATACTAAAGACACTGTTTATTCTGACTGGAATCACCTAAAATGTGGAGAAATAAAGTTTTCATGTGACCTGGAAATAGATCATGAGGAGGAGGACACAGATGATCAGAATCACCAGGATCATCACAGGAACATTGACAGGCCTCATCTCCTCCTCCTCTTCATCATGGTGTTGTCTCTGCGCCTCCTGCGTGGGACAGTCTGAACGCTCTGTGGACGGATGAAGAGGATGAGGAGAGCTGCAGGACAGACAGAGGAATATAAACACGACTTCCTCACCTGCTACGTGGACGAGTGTGCCATTACCGGTGAGCCGTAGGTACGGTGGTGGGTAGAAGATCTGGACCTCACAGCGGTAGATGTCTGTGTCTGTGGCTCTGAGTCCAGACATCGTCATCTCCACAGCACCATCTACCACCTGAGCTTCACACTGCACCTGAAAAACAGCACGGGTCAGTAGCATTCATTAGAACCAGAGACAGGACCTGAATCAGGAAGTTAAAGCCCCCTTCCATACATAAGCCACGGCCCTTCAGGGAAAACTAATGGGACATTTTCCTGACTAAAACGTAAAAAAACACTTCAGACTATTTTCAGGTTTTGATATTTGTGGATTTATCTAGTTCTTACCTTGCGTGGATGGAGGATCTAAACACATCTAAAATGGAAACGAGTAAATCCAGAGGAATGAAACATTTAACACATAAATCCAAACATGTTTCCTCTGTTCATCCTGTCCAACGTGGAACTGAGACTTTTCTATTTAAATATGTAAATAGATGCGAACATGTCCTACATGTGTGATTCTTCTCTCTGCACGGTCAAAAATCAGATCTGCAGGAAAAAGATGCATTTTACTGAGTGTGTTAGAGATGCTCTTAAATAAGGAAACAGCTTGTATTTGAAACAGTCCTCCTGAAGTAACGCTAATAATAGTGTGTATAACATTATCGTAAATGAATAAAGGGTTCTTCAAGGGTTCAGGGTGACTTAATTATCATGCACATCACATGTGGTACATGAGGTGGAACGAAACTGTGTACAAAAAGTCTCAGTTACACCCAAAAGCAACAAAAATATAAAGTATGCAAAAGAAGAATTATTCCCCCAACAGCTTACTCCAAAGTGGAGTAAGGATTATTGAGCATGGACTTTGTTGTTTTCAACCAGTTTGACACGACTGTCCACAAGGAAGAGGGCCGGCAATGGAGGAGGGGCGTTCCAAAGAGACCATCTTAGCACCAACATAAATGGTTTGTTCCACTTTGGAGTAAGCTGTTTGGGGGAAGAATCAGTTTTGTTGTGTGTTTCCTTGACTGATGAAGCCTTATGGATTGAAGGTGAAACCCATCCATCCATCCATTTTCTTTACCCGCTTATTCCATTTTGGGTCACGGGGGTCGCTGGTGCCCATGTCCAGCAATCACTGTGCGAGGGGCGGGGTACATCCTGGACGGGTCGCAAGTCCATCACAGGGCCACATAGAGACAAACGAGACAAACGAGACAAACAACCATTCACTCTCTCACTCACACCTAGGGACAATTTAGAGTTACCAATCAGCCTAACATGCATGTTTTTGGACTGTGGGAGGAAACCGGAGTACCCGGAGAAAACCCACGCATGCACGGAGAGAACATGCAAACTCCACCCAGAAAGGCCCCTGGACCGGGGTTTGAACCAGGGACCTGCTCGCTGAGAGGCAGCAGCTCTACCAGTTGCGCCACCGTGCTGCCTGAAGGTGAAACGTTTCAGAAAAAAAAAAAGAAACTGTCCAGATGACCTGACTGAAAATTGTTGGATTGTATACCTGGATTATTGAGCATGGACTTTGTTCTTACCAAAAGTGTTTAACAATGAAAATCAATGGTACTAATTTCAGGAATATTTATCATATTTTACCGATACTATTTGACTTCTGGTCACATGACCTCAATAAGAATTGTGGGTAATATTTGCCGGTATATAATTTTTAAAGAATTTCGGTTACGTAGGTGTTTGGCACTGTTCTGTCTAGTGATTATGCTTCGATATTTCTTGTGTTCATGTTGTAGGTTGAATGGTTTTAACCATGAGTCAGACAGTGAAGCATCATGAAGACCTGACAATCATGGCGTCCGAACATGTGTTGAACGCAAGCTGTAAATCTGTGAAATGTCTTCAAGTGGCTGATTCTTGGACTACAACAAGAAAGCTGCACACTGCTGGAGCTGGTTGGGCACAGGTCCTGACAATGACCCTGTGGCTTAATAACCAGAGTGTCTTATATATGTACAAAATTATGATTTATCTCATATTTAGTATGTGCGGCTTAGAGACGGGTGCGTTCTATAGTCCGAGAATTATGGTACACAAGTACAATAAAACCAGTCATAACCTTTGACCAAAAATTCCCTGACAACACCACAGCAACATCCAAAGAACTGCTGGCCTCACTTGCCTCGGTTAAGGTCAGTGTTCATGACTCCACAAGAAAGAGATGAAAGGGCAAAAATGGCCTTCCAAGACAAAAACCACTGGTGAGCAAAAAGATCAACAGGATCGTCTCTGTTTTGACAGAAAACATCTTGAATGAACCCGAGACTTTATGGGAAATACTCTGTGGACTGACGAGACAAATAATGAACTTTATGGAAGATGCATGTCCCGTTACCTCTAGAGTAAAAGTAACAAAGCATTTCAGAAAAGGAACATCATACCAACAGTAAAATGTGATGGTGGTAGTGTGATGGTCTGGGACTGTTTTGATGCTTCAGAAACTGGAAGACTTGCTGTGGTAAATATAACATACATTCTTCTGTGTACCAAACATTCCTGACGGAGAACGTCCAACCATCTGTTTGTGACCTCAAGCTGCCCGCCAGAGTTCTGCAGCAGGACAATGGTCCAAAACACCAGCGAGTCCACCTCTGAACGGCTTTAGAAAAATAAAATGTAGACTTTGGAGTGGCCAAATCAAAGTCCTGACTGAGATGCTGCGGCAGGACCTTAAAAAGGTGGTTCATGCTCAAACCATCCATTGTGGCTGAATTACAACAGTTCTACAAACATGAATGGACCAAAGGTCCTCCACAGCTATACTGTAAGACTCACTGTCTCTTATCACTAATGCTTGATGGCAGTTATCGCTGCTATGGCCCAACAAGTCAACAGGTTTACAGTCTTTCACGTCGCTGTATATATATTATATTTTAAACATACTTAGTTGGTGTAATGGGTGTGGGGCTGTGATTACATGCAGAACTCTGTTCAATCCCCAAAATTATTTAAGTATTTCATTTTATTTTAGACAAACTGAAGCAACATGCCAAGATTTATTTTAATATGATGTAGAAAATTACAAAACATTTACTTTTAGGTCATGTTTAGTTCAACTCAAAAACAGTTATCTACAATGAGGTCCAGGTTCACGTCCATTAGATCAGAAACGGGACGCTGCAACGAGCAGCAACTCTGTCTCTGTTACAAACAGTATTTTATGGCAACACAACCACATTAATCACATTTAAAATGTCTTTAAGAGAAAAATACAGTTTTCATGATGAACATTGAACCTTTGTTCTACAGTCTCTTGGCTTTATGACGCCTCGTCCGGCTGTAATGTTGAAGATAAGTCAGCAGATGGCGCCAAATTTAAATAAAATGTTTCAAAACCACTGAAGACCAAGACTTCATTTTGATCCAGTGGTTCAGAAAGCTTTAGTTTCTTCATCTCTACGTTTCAAAGGTTAGAACCCTGAATGCAGACTGACACGAGAATCTAAAAGAAATAACTAAAACTTTAATAATTAAAAAGAAAAGGCTGGAACGGTGACAAAACTCGAGAGGGGAAGATTACATGAAGCAAAAGATGGAGGAGAACCGGCGTAGCGTGATCACCCACACACTCAGTGTTGAACTGCTGACTAAATGGAAACAGCTAGCTTCCATAGTGGAAGAGAACTTGGAGAGGTGGCGGTATGCACATGAGAAGAGGAATGAAAGTCAGTAAGACAGAGGACGTGTGTGAATGAGACGGAGGAAGTGGAACAGTGAGGCTACAAGGAGCAGAGGTCACAAAGGTGCAGGACTTCAAGGACTTGGGGTCCACTGTCAAGGAACATGGGGAGTGTGGTAAAGAGGTGAAGAAGAGACATGGACATGTCCAGAGGAGGGACAGTGGGTATATTGGTAGAAGGACGTTAGAAATGCAGCTGCAGGAAAAAGACAAAGAGGAGACATATGGATGCAGTTAGAGAGGACATGGAGGTAGTTGGAGTGAGGACAGAGGACACAGAGGACAGAGTGAGATGGAGGAGGAGGACTCGCTGTGGAGACCCTGAAGAGGGAACAACCAGAACAAGAAGAAGGTCAGTACCCTGCAGATCTCCTGTAGACCTTGCGGGTCTCTTGCTAACATTTCTTCTCACCTCTCGTTCTTTCCGCCTCCTCTCCCTCTGCTCGTTCAGGTTGAGGGAGGATGAGCAGAATCTCTGGCTGCCATGGAGACCTTTCAGCAGAGTCACCTGGAGATCCTCTGGGTCAGGGAAAGGGTACTCCAGATGTTGGTTAGAGGAGGGTTGAACCCGGTGGAAGGGGGGGCCTGGATGCATGAAGCAGTGGATCTGTGTAGTACCATTGGTGCTGACCACCTTATACGGCTGCGTCACCTTCACAGCTGCAGACAGAAGACAGAAACAGGAAGTTATACAGGAAGTACTTTAAACCGGAGGAATTACATTTTCTGTAAAATAAATTAATTAATTAAATACAGTAAACGCTGAAAAAAATTGAAGGGTTCAAGGTAAAACAGCTAAACACTAGCTAAAAGGAGCAATACATTAAATGAAAGCTCAAATTAAAACACCAGCTAAAAGACAACCGTATCAAACCACTAGCTAGAAGCTAAAAGTAACAATAGGCTAAATAAAAGCTAGCTTTAAACTAAAAGTTGTGAAAAGCTAGCTAAAAGGCAAGTCACAAAAGACAAACTAAAGACTAATTAAGAAAATGACAGTGAAAAGTGTCTAAAGGCTAACTAGAGGGCGAGGCTAAAAGTAGCAAAAAGCTACCTAGAAAGTAAAAGAAGCAAAAGAATAGGCAAAAGCAACAAAAGGCTAATTAAAAGTTACAGGTGGTAAAAGGTTGTTTATGCTAGAAGCTTTCAGTAGCTAAAGAGTACCTAAAATCTTAAAGTAGCTAATAGTTAGCTAAAATCCGTAAGTATATAGCTAAACAATAAAAGCAGCAGAGCTGTAGCTAAAATTAAATATAGCTAAAGACTAACTAGAAGCTAAAAATCTGGTCGCAAATAGCAAACTAAAAGAAAAAACTAGCAAAATGCTAATCAAAAGGTAAATGTGGAAAAAGGTAAGATAAAGTGGCAAAGTACTGCCTAAAAGTAAAATGTAGCAAATAGATAGCTAAGAGCTAAAAGTAGTTAAAAACATTTTGCAAAAGGCTAAATAAATATAAAGACAAAAATAGAGTCAATATGTTGAAGCAGATTTAATGTTTTCAATGAACTGAAGAGATCTCCGTGGACATCTGATAAGAAAATATGTGTAAATAAAGTTAAATGCTTTGAAAAGTATCACAGCGTCAAAAAGTCAAAGTCACAGCATCGATCTCTGTGAACAGCTAACATCGCCTAAAGTACGTAGAAGTAGCTAGGCTACGAGGAAAACAACAGAAGTGGCTGCTGAGTCAGCATTCACACCAACATACAACAGCTACTTAACAGAACTCGTCACGTCGCATTCTGTTCCACGGTGCGACCGTGATTAATGTCCTGAACGAACGAAGCTCTCCCACGTCAGGAGCTCGGTCGCACGTTTGTTCTCCCTGCAAGAACAAGAAGTACGGTGGTTTGGCGGCACACAGCAGCACGGCAGTTATCACCACAAAGAAACCACAAGGTTCACAAACAGAACCAGCTGAGCCCTGCATGGAGGACTCATCATCTCATAAAGATGTAAAATATGTGTCTTTAGTGAAGAGCTTGTCCTCTGTGTGTTAAAATGACGACGAATGTCTTTGGGTCAAAGGTCAAACTGGACTTTCCAACTCCAGCAATTTTCTCTCACAAGCATAAAACTCAAAGAGCAGGTGGTGAAAAGTCACTTTAATGTAAGTTTTTTAATGATCTAGTGTTAACAAAGCCCATCCTGGTTGGAACCAGGTCTCTCACCACAAACAGAACCCGGCTCATTGGTCTACATTTCCAAAGGTTCACAAGGATGGAGAGAAGGTTGGTGAGGAATTAAACCAACAACAAGTACCAGCCAGATAAGGATCTAAAGAACACTGATGAAAAAAGCAACAAGAATACTTTTGATTTTCACCCAGAACAAGGGATCCATTCTTCTGTGCTTCGCTCTCTTTGGGGCGTGTCCTCTCCTCACCTGAGTGTCTGTAGGTCTCCTATTGGCAGCTGTGAAGGTGACACAGCCTCACAGAGTAGTTTTCAGATCCAGTGCTTCATCTGTGCCCCCCATCCACCGGATCCAACTCTCTTCCAGCCATCGTCTGGATGTGGGCTGCCCCATCACCAGAATCAGACTCTAATCTAGGCTTGGCTACCCACCAAACATTCCTCCACAAGTTTCTGACCATCTTGGTCCTAAAGGTTGACGGCCCAGCGTCCTGCTTTCAGGGCTCAGTGGTTTGAAGTACAGTGCACTGTTGACCAGGCTCAAATCTCAAACCACATATCCACTGTGGTGCCATGGACTTGCCCTGGTCTTTACCCACGTATGACCATCCAAGACTATGGTAAATGCACATCAATGCACGGCACGCTGTGGAACATCTGGGTGGAACATCTGGGTGAGGAGACTGAAGAAAAATGCCTCATGAACCACATCTCTTCAGTGTTAGCAAACATGAAAATGGCTCCAGCTCAGTGAAGTTCACAGGTTTTGAGCTAAAATGTGGTTAACTGCAGTTATCCCCAACAGCTCGTTGATAAAACTCCGGCATGAGAAAACGTGCGTTCTTTCAGAAACACTGGTGCTTCACGTGTAGAGCTGCAGGTAGGACCAGACAAATGTTGCTTTTTGTTTCAGGCTTTTATACAAAGGTAATCCAGGCACAAACTCAGAGCAAATGTATTCTCTCTAGTTTAATACGTAAATCAAAAATGTCTCAGGGATGACGTCAGATCAATAATGTTTTGATGCAGTTAAAAGTTTTGACAAAGCATCTGGACTTTCTACACTTTATATTTGTCAGCCTTGGGTTTCCTGGCGTTTGATTCATCCGGTTCACCTTGTAAACCAGCAGCCAGACGTTGGTCCTCCTCAGACCAGTCTAGATCTGTGGACTCTGTGCCTTTTGTCTTAAATCCGTTATTTGCCAGCTTCATGTCATTCCCTGATGAACGGCTCAGTTCTCTGAGTATCACAGTTCATCACAGTCCCCTTACTGGTTACTCATTCAACCTTTATTTAATCCGGTTAGTCCCGCTGAGCCACGAGGACCCATTTACAAGAGTTATAATGAAAAATGCATGCATTAATCTTACAGGAAGTTGCATTTATGCAGATGGTGGTGTTTTATCAGACTGGCTGTAATTCAGCTAGAGTTCAGGTTGACACTATTTGTATGAATGTTTGGGATTTTCTCCACCACCACCTTCTCTGAAACCGATCGTCCAACCAGAAATCATGTCTCGAAAGCATAAAAATGAGACTTTAAGCCTGGCAAGCCTCAGTGTTTACCATTTCCATACTGGTTTATTTTATGGAACTGACATTTCTAAAGCTGAAAATTACCCAAAGTCTCTTCTCATTTGGAAAATAGATTCTCTCTGTAAATAATTCAGCTTATTCCATCTCAGTCACATCAACAAAAATCAGTTTGTACTTACCGCTCTGCACAGGTAAGGCCAGGCTGAGGACCAACACCACCCATCCCACTTCACAGCGCGTCACAACCATCCTGCAGAGCTTAATCCAGTCAAACCCCAAATACCCTAAAGACCCGATGAACAGTTTTAATAAAAATACCACAAAAACAGTGAAACTCATCTTTATAGTGGCGCTCAGCTGTCATGGAAACTGTGTGGCGGCACCGGCAGGAAATGACGATGGTGTTTTGCCGGTAAAGAGACGGCAGCTTTCAGCAGTTGTGGTTCTGCAGGAATGCTGAGAATAAATCTGAGTGATTTTTGTAAACCTGCTCCTCTCAGCAGTTTGTTGAGAAGAACCAAATCTGTTGAACAAAACGTCAACGTCTTGGAAGAAGTGAGGAGGACATGCAAATATTTAGTATGTTTGAGACTGTTGCCTTGAAACTACATTCAGGTGCAAACTTGTCTCGTATTTAAATTATTCTGATTGTGAAACGTCACACTGCATCATCACTTCAAGTCTCGTGAAAGGCCTGCAAACACTACGGTTCTCAGAAACCTGTTCCTCTGAGATCTTCAGAACTGACGAGTGCCCTTGTCTCCTGGGTTCTGCAGAAATACTCAACCAGCATGAGTTGTATGAAGTTTTTAAAAAGTCTTTAAATTTTCTATAAAATATCTAAAAATGATCAAAGTTAAAGGCGAGACTTTGAGAGGGTTTCATTCAACTGGTTGAGGCAAAAAGGGGGAAAGGGAAATACTCCCTGTCTATCTGTCCGTGCACGTTGCGAGCATGATAACTTGAAAAATAAGCAAAATATCAACTTCCCCTTTGGTGTCTGGTTGCATCTACGAATATTTGTTTTTTTTTGGTTGCCATGACAAAATCCAAGATGGCCACCACCAAAAATGTGTATAAACTGACCACCCCATCTTTTAAGGAAACTATGCATTCTAGTTTTTATATCCCTTTAAAGTATAGTTTCCTCAAATAACTGGGGGGCCCCAAGATTAATCTATGGGGGCCAAGGACACCATTGGCCACCCCCTGGCTCCTCTGTTGCTCATGGTGGATACAATTGCTCCCTCCTCTCTCCAGGATCCGTCACTCGGTGCAAACAAATTAAAAAACAAATCCTCCCTCTGTTCTTCTCCACAGCGTGACTCTTACCCACCTGAAGATCTTGAACCAGTAACGTTATGGCAACAACAAACTGGTTGATCCACCATGAGAAGGTGCTATGTATAAGACCGAGTTTGTTGAAGCTCCTCAGACTGAAGAAGTCCTTTGGATAAAAGACAAAACATTTCAAGAAGAAGAATCATCCAGAGGACCTGACTCCACCTGGTTAGAGCTCCTTGTCCTTAACATGTAATGAACCAGAGTGTTGACCTTGAGTTGACTTTCATGCAGATGTGGTTTACACTGCAGCAGGAATCTAAGGCTGCTTTGCCTCTTTTCAAATAATACCACATTCAGTAAATTATACTGAACAACTCAATGTGGGGCTTGGCTTGTACCAGGTTGCTCAGACTTTTTGTCGGGGTACGTTGCACGGTGTAGACAAAAGAAAATTTAAAAACCTGCAGAAAAACAAAAGGGGGTTGATCTGGTTGTGGCACATGAGGAACCCTTAGAAGCATCAGTCAGAGTTTAACCAGGCCTCAGAAAGTTGGCCTTTGCAATACTAAACTGTTGTTCTTACACAATCTGTGTTTACCTGTGAGGATTTGAGCAGAACTTTCAACAGAACGTTGAACTGACACCATGAGTTCTTGATCTGGAACAGTCCTCTCCGTACTTGCGTCTCGTGTGGATCCCTCTCGGTTCTGGTGCAGAGATAACGTCAGAGAGGAAAACTGCTGACTCAGAGCCGATGGCAGTAAAAGTGCTGATGCTAAAACGTGCACTCTGCTGATGTTGTGCGTGTTGCCTGGAAAGTGAGTGTGGTGAGGGTTACAGGCTGTTTCTGCAGAACCAGCACCATGGGCCTCAGTCTCACCTGAGAAACTGCTGCTCTCACTGTTTCACAGGTTTTGGTATCCCGTCTGATCAGAGGCTGGTTTCTGCAGACCTAGCTGGTTTCAGAGCTCAGCTGAAGCACAACACAGAAGCTGAAAACTCCGAAACGCCTGATGATGTCACTGGTTCATGGGAACTCAAGAAAACTCCAGCAGTTGTTGATGTTTTAGACTTTTTCAAAATGTCTTGTTGCCAGGATCCGTTTTTGTTTTAGGTCTTATATTATTGGATTTGTGTTATGTTTCCTGTGTCTCCGCCCTTCTTAGCTCCTTAATTAAGCCACGCCCACTCACACCTGCACCTGGTTTCCTTGTTCTCAGCCTATTTATATTCTCACCATTCAATTCAATCTTCAGTGGAGCCATCAGATGTCATCAGGTCCTCCTTGTGCCGTCTTTGATTTCCTGTCAGTTTTCTCCCTCAACTGTTGTAAAACAAGTTGTTGTTTTGTGGATCCTCATTCTGGGTCAGAAAACTCCTGCCAACCAACAGGTTTTCCTCCTGCTCATTTTATGTTCCAAACTGAAACAAAAATCTGAAAACCAATCATTGTCCCGGCACAGAACCAGCCCAGGTAAAAGGTGTTAAGGTACTGATGGCGTTCTCTTTGCCTCCGACAGTGGATTTGTGTCCACACTGGTCCTGTTGGATCTCAGAGCTTCGTTTGATACAACTGATCACAATATTTTACTGAACAGGATACTGGAATTACAGGAACAGCTCTGAACTGGTTTTACGTCATGATCCAGAGAGGGAGGGACAGATGGACGGTCAGGTCACAGGGGTCGCCGGTGCTCATGTCCAGCAGTCACTGTGTGAGAGGTGGGGGACACCCTGGACATGTCTCCAGTCCATCACAGAGACACAAGACAATTTAGAGATATCGATCAGCCTAACATGTATCTGGTGTTGGTTGAACCCAAAATGCAGGGAGGACTCGGAGGACTCGGAGGACTCGGAGGACTTGGGTTTAAAGTAAAAGTTATGTAATAAAAATGAACAAAAGGGCTGACGTGGCAGCAGCAACTGACAGGAACCATGAGAGGAGACAAAACCAGGAGGTGGTGCAGAACAGGGACAAGGAGTCTTCATGAGACCAGATAACAAAGAACAGGAGATGCAGACTCGTATACACAGACACTGATGAGACAGAGGGACAACACCTGGGACAGACAACAGGTGAAGGACTTGATTACATGAGGGAGCAGTAGCTGGACAGACCACACGATGGAGCCACACACGAGGACCAGAGTCAAGGATCAGAAAAGAAAGACAAGCAAACAGACACGTTACGTCATAACATGCATGTGTCTGGTCTGTGGGAGGAAACTGGAGCACCCAGAGAAAACCAACACATGCACGGAGAGAACATGCAAACTCCACCCAGGAAGGTTCCGGACCAGGATTTGAACCAGTGACCTTCTTGCTGAGAAGCGACACCTCTATCAGCTGAACCACCGTACCGCCCTGAAAAGAATCAGTTGTAGAAAAACAGTTCTTAGTTTCTGCAGGATTCATTCATTTAATACAGATCTTAATTAAATCATATATTTGACCCCTGGAGTGTCCAGCTGTGACGCTGGACTTGGATTTTTATGTTAAACAGTCACAGTTTCGAGCCATTCAAAGAAAGAAGTTACTTTTGACCTTGACTTTTCTTCTTGTGATCTTGACATCTCACACCGTGTGGATCTGTGAAGGTTTGACATTTCTATTTAAAGCGTTTATCAAATTAGAGCTACTTTCCACCTCATGCACCTCATGTGATGCGAACAACAATAAAGAACCTTGACCTTGACTTGGTGGTGCAGAGGTTCAAGAATGCAAGCCTGTGATCATAACAGCAAGATGTGGGTGTGAAAGCTCAAGCACTCCCACCTGCTCCCACCATCATTTGTCCGACTCTGGGCCCTTGAGCAAGGCCCTCAACCCTTCAACTGATCTCCAGGACCCTGGAAAGCAGCTCTCTGCTCCACACAGAGAGCTGTGGTAGATCGGTGTCTGTGGTTGCACCAAATCTTTGTGAGTTCTCTTGCGACCCCTAAACAAGAGAACAGTCTTCTTGAAAGAAATGAAATGAAAGAAAAAACTGCAGAATTCATCCAACTTGGTTCAGTCTGGTCTGAGGGAGCAAGAACCATCAGACCAACCTGAGAGTTGGAACGAAACATCTAGCTGCTCTGATGGACTGTTCTGTCATCGGTGAGAAACAGAACCAATGATCTGCTGCCTGTGAGCTCATCCTAGGATTGTTCTCCTTTAAGAACACGACTCAAAGTGAAGTTTCTCTTTTTAAGTCCCAATAATTAAAAATGTCACGCCTTCACGATCTTTGATGCAGATTACGAGAATGAGTCAGACGGTTCAGGCCTGGGTGGAAAAACTTCCTTTTTCCATCAGCGCTCTGAGCCGGGGGCTGTCCCACTTCGATGCTGCTCATCACTCCACAACTGCTGCGTCTGGGGGAGAGAAACAACAACGTGGTTAGAAATGTAAAAATGACCTCTTTTACACAAAAAGCTAAAAAAGAAACAGCTCAGACACTCATGTACTCTGACTCACAGCTGCTGTTCCACACCTGAACACTGAATCTGCTCAGTGAGTTCTACCAGTTAGTCAGAATCAGCTTTATTGTCACTGCACAGAAGCACAATGAAATTACATGTCAGTGCAGCCGTCCAAAGAAAACAACGTGGGTGGACGGGGATGTCCGAGGCTGCAGCCTTGAGGGAAGCGTTGCCCTTTTTGTTTTCGTTTCGGGACACAGTGTGAGGTTGCAAAAAAAAAAAAAACTCAGCACAAGAACAAGCAACATACTGGTGACATACGGACGTGGAGTATGTCAGAATGGGGGTCCCAGCACAGGCTGCGGGGG
>NC_056510.1:1707893-1711679 GCF_014905685.2 Nematolebias whitei
GGGGGGGGGGGGGGGGGGGGCAAAATGAGAGAGGCCAGTGAAGGCAGTGAATTTGAGGGGAAGTAAGTCCACGAACACTGTCCAGACACCCCTCCCCCCACACACAGCCATAGTCCTGATAAGTGATGAAGTGATGGTGCAGTGTTTATCAGCTGGCTCGGTAGAGCTCGGACACCACAGATGTCCTTGGGGAAGGGAGCGGGTAGTGGAGGTGGGAGCAAAGCATCTTGTTCACATCCAGGAGAATTTGAGATAGTCAACCTTCCAAGGCCGACACGGGGAGCCAGATTCAGATATCAACATTTGTTTTGGGTCAGCCCAACTCTGTTCATTTCCATCTGACTTCACAGTCTCGCTGGTACATCTCAACGGTGACTCCAGACAGCCTAATTTGTGGTCACATACATCGAATCAAGCTTACAACTTCTCCGAGATCTATTCCTTCCCACCAGCGAGATTCAGGAGCTGCAAGTAGCCTGTGGTTCAGCAAGGATTCCGTCCAGCTTACAGCTCAGCTCTCACAGCATTTGAGTCTGAGTGTTGTCAGCACGGCACATCCCCTCACACAGGCCGGCAGCTTCACAATGTCCAGAGCAGCTGCCGTCTTTTTCCAAATTCGCCAGGTAACCACCAACTCAAAAAGCAGAAATCCTGTTATCATAAATCCAATTATACATGTCTTCATCATCCTCGACCAACAATATGGACAGACGCACGATCTTCCACTGCCACCAGGAATCCATCTTGTATCCAGCTAGTATCCAGTGTCCCATCGGGGCAGGAGGGCTTTTCGTCGCCATGTCTTCTCGTCAAGAAAATTTCTTCAATTGCGTTGAGAGACCAGCTGACCAGATCCATGATTTACAATTCAGACGATACGCAAGAGAGGCTCCGAAAGGTTCACAGGACAAAGAGCAGAAACAGGGGAAGGAGTGGGAGGAGAAATGCATCCGCCTTCACCAAGAGCAAGAAGGAAAAAAATAATAAAAAATTGTACATCGCCTGGTGCCTTTCATGACAGTTTTGGTCTAAAATGATCTCAACGATGTGATGTTACTTTGGTCAGTTTCAAGAAAAAATGAACCTTTGGAAGTCAACAAGTTGTTACTTTTTGTTTTGGTTCAACAGAAAAGTTTTTAAAAACAAACTAAAGAAACTAATCTTGAAAAAAGGATGGTATGCCCATAAAATATCGAAACTAGTCTGACCACAAGGACAAGTTAAAAGTGTGTCCTGCAATCAGCATCTCATATGTCTTCAGTCTGTAATCAGTCTGTTTAAAGCATTTGTGTCAAAATCAAGGCCCGGGGCCAAATGTGGCCCTCGTTGACATCTGGCCCCCAAGATGATATGTGGAACATCAAATACTTCTATCTCTTGAATATTTTCAGTAATCTTTGATTATGACGTCGAAAGCACAACAGAGAACATCAAATGAGACCAATCAAACTCTTGTTGAGGAACCTGCAACCAAGAGAAGATGCTGAGTATCTGGTTTGAGTTCATGTAGATTCTGAAACTGGCCCTTAGTTTGAAAACGTTTTAATTTTGGCCCCTGTTGTGAGTGAGTTTGACACCCCTGATCTAGAGGGTGACAGGTAGTCACAAGGCTGTTTGGTGTGTAACACACTGACCATGCGGCACAGAAAGCTGAGGATCGAGTTGTCTCAGGAGTTAAACAGAAAATGATTGATTGTTAATAAGACCAACCTCATCTGTCAGTCCTTTCCTCTCCTCCCTCTGTCTCCTGACACAGAACCCTGTTTGTCAACAGCACCGGTGGAGGTCGTCGTTAACCCGGGCCTCGACTGATCTCATATGGTGTCTTTTAGATGAACTTGCATTAGTTTTGGCAAAAGTGTTTTATGTCGGATGTCCTTCCTGACACAACCCTCACCATTTACCCGGGCTTGGGACCAGAACCAGAGACTGGCTTGTGCTCCCTAATGGCGGGGTTAGCTCCTAGTGGCTGTTTTTAGGACATCCTCCCCCAGACCTAAAAATGGTATTTTCAGCGGGAGCCTAAGTGTCTGGAGCACAGCCTCACTCTCAGAATCTGAGACAGAAACTACACCTGGACAACAACAAAAAACACCACCTGGACCCTAGAGACCGCACCTGGATCATAGATACTAGACCTGGACCATAGGAACCATTTGTGGACCATAAACCTGGACCAGTCTTTCATCCATGTTTTATTCCAGGCTTCTTTAAGTCCAGCCAGTCAAAGATGGCCACCCATCCTGAGCCTGGTTCTTGTTCTAGTTTTCATGGAGGTCTGTTCCTGTTAAAACTTAGTTTTTTCTTCCTACTGTCGCCAATGTGCTGCTCAGGATGGAAGGTTGTGACAAAGTGGAGGTTCAACAAAAACCTTTCTCTTTCCTAAATAACTTTTACTAATGGTCTGAAGCAAGTAAAGATGATGGATGGATGGATGGATGGATGGATGGATGGATGGATGGATGGATGGATGGATGGATGGATGGATGAACTTTTATTTTATAAAAGTCTGAAGTGAATTAATCTCAGAGCTTGTTGGAGGTGAAGATCTCCTCTGGTCCGTGGCAGGAGAGATGTCCTTCTGTTGCACAAACTGTAATTATTTTCCCTCAAATGTACCTTTTTTTATACACAGTGATTTTTACTCAAGTTACTTTACTTTTACTTGTACTTTTACTTGAGTTTGTTATTTTAGTACTCTGTCCATCCCTGAGCCAAACCTTCAGAACTGAAGCCTCAGAGTGGATCTGTAGAACCCCCCTACATGCACCACAAGAGGTCAGTCTGAACCTGGATCAGATATCGAGTTAACCACGTGCAAAGAATAGAACAGAATAGAATGGAATAAGAATAGAATAGAACAGAATAGAATAGAATAAGAATAGAATAGAATAAGAATAGAATGGAATAAGAATAGAATAGAATAAGAATAGAACTGAATAGAATAGAACAAAATAGAATAAAATAAGAATAGAATAAGAATAGGATAGGATAGAATAGAATACAACAGAATATAATAGAACAGAATAGAATATCAATCAACCTTTATTTCTACAGGTAATTCCCATTGAGCCTCGAGGACTCATTTACAAGAGAGACCTGATTTCAACAAAGAACAATGGACAACAGCAACAACAATAAACAGTTATAAAAAGTCATAATACAGTTTTTTTTTTTTTTTACAAATAGGATGGCTAAAAGGAAAAGGTAACAAAAAACATCTAGATTCTAAGGTGAATGTAGAAACTAAAAACAGGAACATGTCTGCGTTGGTCCCGAGTCCAACAGATTCTTAAAGACACTTAGAGAGGTCAAAGGTCGAGAGAATAAGAATAGAACATAATAGAATAAGAATAGAATAGAATAACAATAGAATAGAATAAGAATAGAATAAGAATAGGATAGAATAAAATAGAACATAATAAAATAGAATATAATAAGAATAGAATAGAACAGAATAGAATAAGAATAGAACAGAACATAATAGAACAGAACAGAACAGAATAGAATTAGAATATAATAGAACATAATAGAATAAGAATAGAATAGAATAACAATAGAATAGAATAAGTATAGGCTATAATAAAATAGAACAGAGTAGAATAGAACAGAACAGAATAAGAATAGAATAGAACATAATATAACATAATATAATAGAACAGAATAGAATAAGAATAGAATAGAACAGAAAGAATAAAACAGAACAGAATAGAATGAGAATATAATAGAACAGAATATTATAGAATAGAATAGAATAGAATAGAATAGAATAGAATAGAATAGAAT
>NC_056510.1:1711689-1714519 GCF_014905685.2 Nematolebias whitei
ATAGAATAGAATAGAATAGAATAGAATAGAATAGAATAGAATAGAATCATCCGTTCTGATTGGCTGAGGCTAATTTCTGGGTTGGGCAGGACAGGAAACACAGCTGCGGGACCGCGCGGGGCCTGGATGCGCGCTCCCGATGAGGGTTTTGGGATCCGGTGGAGCTGAAAAGTAAAGTCAGACCCGGACCTACCGGAAGTTTAGGAGCATGGACTTCACAATAAAAGTACAATAAACTAGAAACCTGTTAAATCTGCTCGGTGTTCCCTGATTGTTCACAACAAACTAACAACTAGAGACAATATTAAAGACATGTTTTTAAGTTTGGTTCCAACACAATATCCACTTTTATCTGCTGGCTCTAAATGTAGTTTAAAAATTATTGTAACACTGTTATAAAGTCTATGAAAGAAAAATCTATTTATAAAATATGTATTGTAAAAATAATGTACACTTTGAATAAACTGTATTTACATAGATCCATTATTGAACTATTAAACAATGGAAGTGAAATAATCCAGTGAGAATTTCATAATTAGAGAAACTTGTTTTAATTTTCTCACCACTTCTCTCTTGTACAAAAACTAATAATATTTTATTTTATTTAACTTCTGTAGTTTTCTTTGCATTTTCTGTAAATACTGTTTGTGCAGTTGAAACTCGTATCAGGTTTTCTTTGGGCTCAATAAAGTTTTTTCACTCTGATAGAAGACGTAGAACGGTCAGTCCCAGTGGTCACTGGAGAACTGGGTGCTGTGACCCCAAACTGGAAGAGTGGCTCCAACAGACCCCAGGAACAACCTCAGAGGTCTCAGTCCAGGAGAGCTCAGTGCTAGGAGCAGCTGAACCTCAGAACCCTCAGAACACAGACCTCGGGTACAGCAGTGGAATGGTCTGTTTTTTTTTTTTTGGGGGGGGGGGGGGGGCAATTTAAATATCTTTAAAACAAACAAAACAACAGCTTGTCCTATTTACATCTTGGGGTCACAGCAGCAAGTTCTCCAGTGACCACTGGGATGATGTCACCTTGACTCTCCACAACTGCTCTAGTTCCTCTTTCAGCCCTTGTTTTTTCTCCAGCTGCTCCTTCCAGATGTTACAGTTACTTGGGGATTGCTACATGTATCTCCGCTGCCTTCTTCTGTAGCTTGTCGACCAACTCAGTGTCTGGTTGGTCAGTCATCATCTGTATGCAGGGCTGGATCTGGAAGTCCAACAGCATCTTAGCCCTTCCATTCTCCACCACCCTTGGTGGCATCTCCCACTATTGACAGTGGGACCTCCAGTCCATACTCTGCACAGATGTTCCTATTATTCCAGATGTTCTTGTACACTGGTCCACCCACTTGATTAATGTGTCATGAATGTGATGTTCAGCCTCCATCTTGGGGTCTGTAGACTCTGGCCTCTATTTTTTCATTCACCCTTTATTTCCACAGGTTAGTCTCACTGAGCCTCCAGGACTCGTTTACAACAGAGACCTGATTTAACAAAAAGTCATGACAACAGTGGGCAGTTATTAAAAAAGCACAACAATTGAAACATGAATGTAAGAAAATAATGTAAAAAAAAACAGCTACATTATGAAGTGATGTAGAAAACTAAAATCAGGAACATGTCTGTGTTGGTTTTTGCCATGAACTTGTTAAAATCCTTTAGAGAGGTCAAAGGTCGAGAGCTTCAGATCTTTTTACAAGATGTTCCAGGAAACAGGAGCGGAGTAGGAGAAGGTCCTTTTGTCTAGTTCAGTCCTCACTGAGGGAACACTGCAGGTAATGATGTCCTGAGAGCGCACGCTGTAGCTGCACTCACGCAGAGACATGGAGGAGGAGATGTATGAAGGCAGCAGACCAGGAAGTGATTTAAAGATGAAAATGTACCAGTGAGAGTCTGTGTGAAGTTAATGGTGACCAGTTAACCAGTGAATACTGGGTGCAGTGGTGGGTACGGTAGTTACAGCCAGTTATGAATCTTAGTGCACCATGATTGGTGCCTCGCCCTCTCCAACGTCCTGTCACAGAACTATATATATATATATATATATATATATATATATATATATATATACATATATCACAGCTGTTCGTAGTGATTGTTATTTGTCGCTGCAGCTAGGAAGCGCTTTTATTGTGAAGGTCCCAGCCGGAAGTGGCCCGTGCTCCAGTCTAGCGGTTCTCCAGGATTCAATGAGGCCAGCAGCAGGAAAGCTCGGCAGGATCTGGGATTTATGCGGGATTTATGCGGGATCTTCGGGCCTGGTGGTAGCAGAACCGGCGGGGATCCCGGTGGAGCCGTGACCGACGCCCGGGGCCCTTGAGGCGGACTCGTTGGCTCCGCTGCTCCGCTCCTGTAAGTAGCTCCTCACCTCTTCACCCGGACCTGGTTCCGAGGTTCGGGTCGAAGCGTGGCGGTTCGGATGTGTTGCACAATAAGAACCGTGAATCCCTCCGGTGACCGCAGAGCAAGGAGGGGGTGTAGGGAAGCCCCCACAGCTGATCGCTGCAGCCTGCAGTGCGTGTGCGCGCGCGCGTGTGGGGGGACGGGACTTGGGTCCGGCCCGGATGCTCCGGTCCGCCGGGGAGCCTCAGCTGACAGCCTCCCTTCAGCTTGGAGGCCGGACTGGCTGACACGAGCAAGGCGTGGTGTGCTGGCAGCATCACACACACGCACGCACACACGCACATGGGCGTGTTTCCCCTCACTCCATAAATCACTTTGCACACTCCACTCGGATCAGACCGTGCAGCTGCACAGATGTGACCCCTGACCCCCCAGCGTCTCCGGGGTCTCAGGGTGGACAGTGGGTTTAGATGGAAGTTCTGGAGGACTA
>NC_056510.1:1714529-1715504 GCF_014905685.2 Nematolebias whitei
GGTTTAGATGGAAGTTCTGGAGGACTACACAGATCCTGACCCCCCAGTCATGGAGCACAGCTCTGAAGGTCAGCTCTGGGATCAGGTACCTGGACCCTGGCTGCAGGGTTCAGTTCAGGATGTCCCCCAGAAGCTCCGTGGGGTTGGGATCTGGAGACTTTTGAGGCCGAGTGCAAACCACAGGTCTCCTGATGAAGGGCCCTGTGGTGCCCCATGAGAGGCAGGGTCAGAGTGAACTTCCTGTTTAAGGCTGGAGGGCGATCATGTTTCTGCTCGTGTTTCTGTTTGTTTGTTTGTCGGCCAAACATCTTCTGAACCAGTGGTGCAACGGCTGAAACCAGAGACTGACACCCAGATGGTCTGGACTGGGCTGGTCCAGTCCAGACCCAGATGGTCTGGACTGGACCAGAAACCAGAAGTTATGACAACTGTCGTCTCAGAAAATGACCTTTAACCCTGAAAACCAAAACAAACTTCAGTAAACAACAATAAACATAATCTGAATATTTCTGGAGATAACTGGATGAAACAAACAGGAAGTGACATATTGACTACCAATATTTATTAATAATTATTAATTAATAACTAAACTATGGTCAAGGACTGTCACACAAACAAGATAAGCATCAATAAAACATTTGAACTGGTGGCCACAGAGAAACCAGTTTGTATCTGCCATGACGGGACATTGAACCCGTCACGTCGTCAGTATTTATAGAGAACATCCGTCAGTTCTCCACCTGTGATGGAGCCACGTTTCCATCATCATGAAAGATTTCTCATTGAGATGTCTGATTGTAGATCTAGTAGAGAGATGTCTGATTGTAGATCTAGTAGAGATATGTCTGATTGTAGATCTAGTAGAGATATGTCTGATTGTAGATCTAGTAGAGAGATGTCTGATTGTAGATCTAGTAGAGAGCTGTCTGATTGTAGATCTAGTAGAGATATGTCTGATTGTAGATCTAGTAGAGA
>NC_056510.1:1715604-1719125 GCF_014905685.2 Nematolebias whitei
TGTCCTGCTGTCCTCATACATGCCCTGCTGTCTTCATACATGTCCTGTACCAGTCTAACATAGTTCTCTGTCCCAGTTTTCCCACCACTATCAGAATAGTTCAAAAATACACAGCGAGTTCAGTAAGTGAGTCGTTTAAACTGTTTATTAGGAGGAACTACTTTGGGGGAGTGGTGGTGCAGAGGTTAGAGAAGGTGGGCCTGTGATCAGAAGATCGCCGGTTCCACTCCCGGCACCGACAACATCAAAATGTGGGTGGGATAGGTGAAGCACCCACACCTGCCTCCTCCCTCATTTGCCCCACCCTGGGCCATTGAACAAGGCTCTTAACCCCCACCCTCTGCTCCACCCAGAGGCTGTGGTAGCTCGGTGTCTGTGGTTGAGTCAGGAAGAACATCTGGTGTAAAAATAATCACAGCGTCTTCGTGCGAGTTCTCTGTGCCCTGAAGACGGAGCAGCCCTAAGAAAAATACAATTATAAGGAACTACTTTGTGAACCAAATTATTTTTAGGTATAGTCTGTCCTCTACTGAGTGTTTCTGTTTTAGTTTATAAATGTGTGAATTATGATTTATTTATTCAACACATTCTAACAGACGATGACGAGCACGAGGGATTCGCGTGTGGTGAAAATAAAGTTGTCTTTGTCTCCCTCGTGTGTCCAGTCTCAGTATTACAATAAAGTTTTATTAATTTTCTTTAACCTCTTCATGGGCTGCATTTTTATAAACAGATAAATAAATACTTTCAGCATTTTTATCAACAAAAAAGTCTGGATTGTCATTTAAGATGTATATTTTATTGAGACAAGTCAATAAACATGAAGATTTATGGAAACGACAGAATATTCAGAATATTCAGGTTTGATGGTGAAACGTGATAAAGACCCTAAAGCTGTTAACTTGACTTTATTGTAAATGTTTTTCAAATGACCCAACATATAAATAAAACTGAAGATTGCAGTGATTATGAAATTACTAAAACACAGAAGAAAAAATAATAAACGAGAATACATTTTTATGACAACATGTAAAATAAAATGAGTGAAATCAGAAAATGGTTTGATGCTGAATGACGGCTGACATTTGGCTAAAGAAGCTAAATGTTTAAGGCTTAAAGAAGTGCTAACCAAGGTTTAGTTAAAAGTAGCAAAATGCTAACTTAAAGTAGCAGAACTGTAGCTAAAAGCTAAAAGGAACATTAGAAAACAAAATAAAAGACGGTTGGAGAAGCAGGTTGTCAAACGAACAATGTTTTTGAATTAACTGACATCTAAACATATTCATGCAAGGAAAATATTTATAAGTTAAATATTTTATAAAGTTTGAAAGTTAAATTAAAAAACATCACATTTATCTCCTGAACGAGCTGAAAGTCTCGCTACGTGAATGAGTGAAATGACCCAAAGTCCTGCTGAAAGGTGACGAACTTTAATTTAGTCCAGTTGTGATGGGACAGGCTGAACAGACGTCCTGGAGGACATCGTGGTGTCTCACAGAGAAACAGATGGGGACAAGTCTCCTCAGGCAGTCTTTGTCTCATTGTCCAGTTTGGCCACAGGAAGAGGAAGGTTTTAAAAAGTGAAGCCCAGAAGCTTTTTGACAGACGCAGGTCAGAAACCTGCAGCAGTTCTGACCCAGTTAACGTGGCTTCCTCATCTCCACGTACACGGAGTTCTCACTCAGCTTCAAGTATTTCTGTAAGATCAAACGATAATAATAAAATATTAAAATAAATAATGAATTGGACATCTTTCACAATGTGTTCATCATTATCATTAGCCCCCTGCCTTTGTGCCCATGTGTTTGTGTGTCTGTTAGCAAAATATCTCAATACTACAACTCAGAAAGTAATCATTACATGCACATGTAGTATTGATTAACTTTGAAAAATAGCCTAATTCAAAATGGCTGCATCAGATGACTGACCTTTAAAAAAAACACAAAAACAGCCCAAATTTGATCAATTTAAAAAATATGGAGCTAAAACTTGGTCCAGGGGCTACTCATGGTTTGAGATCGTCGACTTTCTCCCCATAAAGACCACACCTGAACCATAGGAACTAGACCTTAACTGAATAAACCATGTCTGCATTTGAATTCAAAATCTTACTTCTAACCTACAAAGCTCTCAACAACCAAGCTCCATCTTATATTACAGATCTTATTGTTCCATATTTTACTAACAGAGCACTTCGCTCTCAGACTGCAGGTTTACTTGTGGTTCCTAGAGTTTACAAAAGCAGAATGGGAGGAAGATCTTCCAGTTCTCAGGCTCCTCTCTTGTGGAACCAACTTCCAGTTTCTGTCCATGAGGCTGACACATTGTCCAGTTTGAAGACTGGGATTAAGACTTTCCTTTTTGATAAATCCTATAGTTAGGGTCGGCTTGTTATGCTGCTATAGACTTAGACTACTAGAGGACAAACTGACCTCATTTCCTTAAATTAATTGTTAAAACTGAACAGTTTTCATTTGATACTATTTCTATCTTAACATGTGATTCTTGACCTGCCATTGTGTATCTGTTCCTACCAAACCCAGCCGGTCGAAGCAGATGGTCCTCTTGTCCTGATCCTGGTTCTGCTAAAGGTTTCTTCCTCATGAGGGAGTTTTTCTTTCCACTGTCGCCTTCATGCTTGTTCAACATGAGAGTTCAGTGATGGAGTTAAACTCAAAGCTGCTCCTCAGATAAATAATGTTCAATTATTATTTTATACATGAATGTTTCTGTTAAATTATTATTTTATAGATGAATGTTTCTGTTAAATTATTATTTTATAGATGAATGTTTCTGTTCAGTCCCTGAGACGATTCTGTTGTGACTTGGAGCTGAAGAAATAAACTGAACTGAACTGGACCATAGAAACCACATTTGTGCCATAGAAACCTGAACAAAATAACACCTGAACACCACTACACCCCCCCCCCCCCCCCCCCACACAACCCACCACACAACCACACACACACATAGTGCCCATCAGATTATCTACATTTAATGATTTTATATTTTAGTTCTGGTAAGTAACTGTTTATTTCAAACAGATTTATTTATTTTTATATTTCTATTGAAGGTGGAGGCAGAACTTCTGTTGCTTTTTACAGGACATGGAATAAACTGAATTATAATTATAATTATTATAATTACTATTATAATTATTACAATATTACTTTGTATTATAATTATTATAATACACTGAACTGTTTCTTAGATTACAAAAAGCATTTTGTTGTGAATTGTCACTACAGAGATAGTAACTAACTAACTAACAAACTAACTAACTTACTACCTACCTACCTACCTACCTAACTAACTAACTAACTAACTAACTACCCCACTAACTACCTTACTAACTACCTAACTAACTAACTTACTAACTTACTAACTCACTTACTAACTGACTAACTAACTAACTTACTTACTAATTAACTACCTAACTAACTAACTAACTTACTTACTTACTAACTAACTAAATAACTACCTAAATAACTAACTAACTTACTAACTAACTAACTAACTAA
>NC_056510.1:1719225-1723789 GCF_014905685.2 Nematolebias whitei
TATACATATATATATATATGTATGTGTATATATATATATATATATATATATATATACATACACACATATATACATATATACTTTGTGTATATATATATATGTGTGTGTGTGTGTGTGTGTGTGTGTGTGTACCACTGTTGTCATCGTTGTTATTTAACATTAAAGAGTAGTTGTCTTTATTTTACATTACATTTAGTTACATGTAGGTACAGTTTTACTGTCTCACAGTTACATCTGTCTGTTTGAGGGCCACTGTTACTCTGATGTGGCCCTCGGTGAGAATGAGTTCGACACCACTGCTGAGCGCTCTCCTTCATCATCAAGGCTCGTCTTAACTTCAGGAAACGTGGCCAGAAGCTGAAAGGGGTCTGCGTGACGGGGTTGAATTCTCTGGAGGTCTAGTGGTTCATCAGCTAATTACCGATGAAGGACGATGTCCACCTGATGACCTTGGTGACCTTCTTACCCTCCTGAACATTAGTCCTATTTCACAGTCTTTTCCAAGAGTTCAGACTTTTTGCAGGAACTGAAACAGTTAGCTCCACCCACAAAAGAAAGTTACATTTCTGAATAATTGATGTTGAAAGATAAATACTGAAAACTTACATATGACTTTCAGAGACAGATCGTAAGTTTACACCTACTTTTATTTTTTAATCTATTCATGTCATTAATTTAGACTGTTAGGCACAAAGTTTATACCAGCATGAACTTCATGGAATAAACATTACATCATGTTCAGCTGTTCTTCTCCACGTAAAGTTTGCATCAGTGGATGAGTGGGATTAAATGTTTGTTGTTTTCTGACTCTCAGATTAGTTAGCACCTCTGATTGGAGAGGCTCCACCGAGGCGCCTCCACCGTCAGCTGCTCCGGCACGACGACGTGGAGTCCTCAGAGACCGCGTCCTCAGAGAGCCATTAGTGCACGGCTGCTGTTAAACCGCTGCCCGTGCTTCAGGGACTCAGACACACAGGAAGGAGTGTTCTGTGTTGTCTGTTGGTGTGTTGTGTGTCGGTGTGTCGGTGTGTTGAGTGTTGGTGTGTTGGCGTGTTCTGTGTTGTGTGTTGTGTGTCGGTGTGTTGTGTGTTGGTGTGTTGAGTGTCGGTGTGTTGTGTGTTGTGTGTTGGTGTGTTGTGTGTCAGTGTGTCAGTGTGTTGAGTGTTGGTGTGTTGGCGTGTTCTGTGTTGTGTGTTGTGTGTTGGTGTGTTGTGTGTTGGCGTGTTGTGAGTTGTGTGTTGAGTGTTGGTGTGTTGGCGTGTTGTGAATTGTGTGTTGTGTGTTGGTGTTGTAGTGAACTAGGCCTCCAACATCAATCTGTCTCTGAAGACCTTCAGGGGACAGGAACTGTTTTTTCATTGATTTGAATCCAGAAATACAAATTATCTCATCAAGAGACTATTTAATTGTATCCTGAATTAATCAATTGAAAGAACACTCTGCTTTTTACATTATCATTACTATTTTACAATATCTTGATAATGATGAAAGGGACAAACTCCGCCAAGTTCTCATGAAATATGAAAAGTCATTCTCGACTGACTCAATGGATTGTGGGTTGACCTCGCTCCACACAGTGAGCATCCCAACTCCGCCAAACTCACCGCCTACATTTGTCAGACAATACAATATTCCCCTGGCAGCACATCAACCTGTCAAGGAAATCATTGATGACCTTTTAGATAAAGGCATAATCAGACATTGTAATAGCACCTACTCTGCACCTTTATGGCCAGTTTTGAAACCAAATGGTAAGTGGAGACTTACCATAGACTACAGAAAGCTAAACAAACAAGTTCCTTTATCTAGGTGGCCAATGACCCAGATCCAACAGGAACTGCCCAAGGTCACCGATGGTAAGTACTTTTCCACCCTCGACGTTGCCTCTGGTTTTTGGACCATTCCTGTGCGCGCCGAGGATCAACACAAACTAGCTTTCACTTTTGGTAGCCGACAATACACCTTCACCAGGTGTCCCTTTGGCTACGCTAACTCACCAGCTGAGTTCAACATCTTTTTGAACAAAGCATGTCCAGACGCCCACGAACGTGGGACACTGATCTACGTGGACGATGTCCTTTTGAGGCAGCCAACACTGGACTTACACTTGGCTGAGATCGACCACGTTCTGAATCAACTGACTACTGCTGGTGCTAAAATCTCACTGTCAAAATGCCAGTGGTGCAGGACCAAGGTGGACTACGTTGACCTACTAGTGGGTCCAGATGGAGTACAACCACAATTGACTCGCACCCAAGGCCTAGACAATCTCAAAGTCCCCACCAATCTCAGAGAACTCCAAAGTTTTCTGGGTGTGTGTAACTACTCACGCCAATTCATAGAGAACTATGCAGACCTTGCGAAACCACTGACTGAACTCTTAAAGAAAGACGTCCCATTTGTCTGGACTGATAACCAACAGCAGGCAATGAACGCTGTCAGGGACAGACTCAAGTCAGCCCCATGTCTAGTCTATCCAGACTACAACAATGAGTTTCACTTGGCAGTGGGCTTCTCAGCTCACTGCATAAGTGCAGGTCTGTACCAGATGCACGACAAAGACAAGCATGTGGTGGTCTACACCAGTAAAACAATGGTAGGCCCCGAATTAAAGTTCTCAGACTGTGAGAAAGCTCTACTGACCACTGTGTGGGCAATTAAACACTTCTCCAGTTACATCGGTGGACAGAAAATCATTGTTGAAACACAACACCAGCCAGTAACTTTCCTGAATAGCCAACGCATCAGAGATGGTGTGGTGACAAACTCACGGGTAGCCACGTGGCTCATGGCGCTTCAAAGTTTTGACCTAGACATCGGCTACGGCCAAAACAAGAAGTCACATTTGGGCACCGACCTGGCACTCTGCCAAGAATGTACACAAGATGTACCAGCCACCCAACCGCCAGCTGCAGGAAAAACCCTCAGTAAGTGAGGACCCGAAAAACTACTACTTTGATAGCAATATCTGCAAAGCTATGACAACACTGTACGTGGATGGATGCTCATTCCACCACGAACAAACCTGCAACTCAGGTGTTGGAGGGATCCTCCTCCAGAACCAAGAAGAGGTACTTTTAGCTATAATTTAGGCTCTCAGTCTTCTCAGTACGCTGAGATAGCAGGAATCCTAATAGCTCTCCAGATGGCAGTAGAACACTCCATCCAAACGCTAGTCATCTGCACGGACTCTAATTACGCTCGACTTAGTTTCTTGTGTCATCTCGCTCTGTGGAAACAGAACGGCTTTCTCACAAGCAACAAGAAAGTGGTCAAACACAAAGAGCTTTTCATGGCATGTGATCGCTTGGTGACATCACATGACCTACAGGTCTACTGGAAGAAGGTTCCAGGACATTCAAAAGTCCTAGGAGATGACAAGCGGTATAATGACCTCGCAGACTTCCTAGTCAAGGACGGAGCTGTGGATGGCCCTCCGTGGTCCTTTGACCCCTCCTGGCTGCTCGCAACTCTGTCAGTACAACCTACAGCCGAGGTAATGGCAGTCACACGTGCACAGGCTGCAGCTAAACCGGCTGACAACACAGTCTCTGTACAACCCATGCTGACTGACCCAGACATCATCCAACTTCAGAAGTTGGATCCTTCTATAAACTCGATGATACTGTACTTGACTGACCCAGACAAAAACACTCCGTCCGAAGCCGACCTGGATTCCAATCCAGACCTTAAAGTCCTCTTTCAGCTGCGCAAACAGCTAAAATTAATCAAGGGCATCCTAACTTTTGCTCATGGACCGACGTCCTCACCCATGTTCATGGTCCCCATGACCACAGGGGGGTGATGTTAGTTCACGTGCATGACCTCCCATCCGCAGGACACAAGGGAGATAACGCCACGCTGAAAGCATTAAAACAAGTTGCTTATTGGCCTTGAATGAAAAAGGATGTCAAGGACCACATAAAAGGGTGCCTGGTCTGTGGCCAGTTTCAGCTATCCAGACAAATCCACAGAGCACCACTGCAAAGTAGAGGCATTGCATTCCCATGGTCCGACCTCCAGATCGACTGGGTTGGACCACTTACTAAGAGCACTAGAGGAAATAAATATTTTCTCATAAACTGGTTCAGTCAGATGACCTGACTTGGATTGTATGCCTGGATTATTGAGCATGGACTGGTTTTTGGTTTTGAACCAGTTTGACGTGACTGTCAACAAGGAAGATACATTTTTCCTTTTGGACTTTATTATTATGTGCATGGATGCATGTCAGATGTGTAGCTGGCTGTTCTTTTTGTTGGAATGGTTTAATATTGTTGTAAAACAGAAGACAAAGCTTTTACTGTTAGTCACATGACCACATGACCAGGAAGTGAATCATGCCACTATAAGAGAGAAGAGTTAGTGCAGGGACGAGTAAAACATTCAGTCAGTGCTCTTACTTAAGTTTCTGCAACTTATCAACCAGGCAAACATGGTAATCCATCCATCCATCCATCCATCCATCCATCCATCCATCCATCCATCTATCCATCCATCCATCCATCCATCCATCCATCCATCCATCCATCCATCCATCCATCATCCATCCATCCATCCATCC
>NC_056510.1:1723889-1724537 GCF_014905685.2 Nematolebias whitei
TCTGATTGTAGATCTAGTAGAGAGATGTCTGATTGTAGATCTAGTAGAGAGATGTCTGATCGTAGATCTAGTAGAGAGATGTCTGATCGTAGATCTAGTAGAGAGATGTCTGATTGTAGATCTAGTAGAGATATGTCTGATTGTAGATCTAGTAGAGAGATGTCTGATTGTAGATCTAGTAGAGAGATGTCTGATTGTAGATCTAGTAAAGAGATGTCTGATCGTAGATCTAGTAGAGAGATGCCTGATTGTAGATCTAGTAGAGAGATGTCTGATTGTAGATCTAGTAGAGAGATGTCTGATTGTAGATCTAGCGTGTTGTAAAGAGCTTTGTGTGTGTGGCTCAGGCTGACAGGTGATACGCACGGTCCATTTACCTGTTTTAGACAGATAACATATAAAATCCAGACAACAGTAATTTAACAAAATCAATTAAAATGAAATGAAATAAATTATAAACGGCCAAATCAAGATGTTTTAAAACAAGTCAAACACTACAAAAATACAAAAGTATCACGCAGCGAGTTCCAAGAGTCGTGAGCTTCAGAGTCAACCGTCATGTCCTCCCAGACTCAAGTCCACTGATGTCAGGCCTGAGCTGCTGCAGTCGTCATCGTCCGGAGGTGGTGGAGCTGAGAGGGTGGTGGT
>NC_056510.1:1724637-1724917 GCF_014905685.2 Nematolebias whitei
GGGGGGGGGGGGGGGGGGGGGGTAGGCGTTGGTTCTGTTGACAGGGCAGGTGGAGGAAACACTGCCCTACACCCACTAGTGTCGTGGCTGTGGTCCATGAGGGCCACGGTCCTGCACGATGCATCGTCTTTTCCAGAGTCTGAGTCGCTGCTGACCCGTCATGTTTGTTATATGTCACATTCAACATATATCACATTTAATATATGTCACATTTAATATATGTCACATTTAATATATGTCACATTTAACATATGTCACATTTATTAAATGTCACATTCAA
>NC_056510.1:1724927-1725743 GCF_014905685.2 Nematolebias whitei
CATATGTCACATTTAACATATGTCACATTTAACATATGTCACATTTATTATATGTCACATTTAAGATATGTCACATTTAATATATGTCACATTTAATATATGTCACATTTAACGTGTCACATTTATTATATGTCACATTTATTATATGTCACATTTATTATATGTCACATTTATTATATGTCATGTTTATTATTATTTAATGGTCTAAACAGCTTCGTTTCACCTGGGTGGCACAGTGCCATCCATCATCCATACCATACCACATTATTTATAGATCACTTAAAACAGCTACAAGGCCAACCAAAGTGCTGTACAGACAGAACAACAGGTAACACACAAAGCAACATACAAAATGAGGTAAATCAGAATAAAGACATAAAAACGATGCAGGTAATGACGACAAACCAGTGTGGAGCATACAGGATCAAAACACAGATCCTCTGGTGTTGAAAGATACTGAATAGTAGTGAGTTTTTAAACAGGACTTGAAAACCGAGAGGGAGGGGGCCTGTCTGACAAGCAGAGGTAACTCGTTCCAAAGTCTTGGTCCTGCTACAGAGAAGGCCCTGTCACCTCTGCGCTTAAGACGAGTTCCTGGAACTTTGAGGAGCAACTGGTCCGCTGACCTCAGGGAGTGTGGTGGCATCCATCATCCATCCATCATCCATCATCCATCCATCATCCATCCATCATCCATCATCCATCCATCATCCATAATCCATCCATCATCCATCCATCATCCATCCATTATCCATCCATTATCCATCATCCATCATCCATCATCCATCCATCATCCATCATCCATCCATCATCCCA
>NC_056510.1:1725843-1729628 GCF_014905685.2 Nematolebias whitei
GTGTGTGTGTCAGTGTGTGTGTGTGTGTGTGTTTCCTCCGTGGTCTGATGGAGGATCCAGATGAGGTAACAGGCTCCCTCAGTGTCTGCTCTGACCCAAACACAGCAGCAGTTTGTGGATCTTCTTCGGAGTGTTCTGAAGGTGAACGCACACGTGCACACGTGCACACGTGCGCCGCCTCCAGGGTTCAGGAGTTGGACGTGTTTCAGACACGAATGTTTTCCAGTAACTTGTCAGCGCGTTGGCATCGTGTCTGTTCATGTCAGGTTAAGGTTGTAGCAGCACTCTGGTTGTTTGATCAGAGAACTTTCGACAGTTCAAGCTCTGAGGCAGCTGTCAATCAAGTGGCTGATGACGTCATCAACTGTCCGTTTTTTTCTTTGGACCGTGACGTTTAAAACAACAGCGTGTAGCCTCCTCTGTGCCTTTTCATTTCTTGTTTGGTTGGGCTCCTAAAGAGGAAAACAGCTGGAGTTTTATTGAAGGCAGAAGGGCGATAATGTTTTAGCTAGTGTTTGTGTGTATTTCTTTGTCTTTTAGCAAAATATCTCTTGAACCAGTGAATGTGTTGTTATGGAAGTCTCAAGTTTTGGATGTACGGTATGTCTTTAGAGTCAGATACGTTCAAGATGGCCGCCACAGTCAGTGACGTGAGCGAGCACAAACGTGGCTGCAGCTCCGACAGTTTTACAAACAATGTGCTAAAGTTCGGTGTGGTAGTTGCTGATAGTAACTCACAGCTAGATCTGAAAAATTCTAGAAATTTTCAGTTGGAAACTGGGATTTAATGGATTTAATGGAAAGTTTGTACGAACAAACGGCAGTTTGTGGAATACATGGAAATAAACCTGGATCGTACTGTGATTAAAGAGGATTTGTTGCTAAAACTTAAACTGTCTCAATCTTTTGTGTGTGTTAGACGGTGGGTCAGTGGGTAGAGATGTTGACTCTCAGCGAGAAGGTCGCCGGTTCAAATTCCAGTCCGGGGGCCTTTCTGGGTGGAGTTTGCATGTTCTGTCCGTGCATGCGTGGGTTTTCTCCGTGTACTCCAGTTTCCTCCCACAGACTAAAAACATGCATGTTGGACTGATGGTGACTCTGAACTGTCTCCAGGGAGGATGGCTGTGTGTTAGTGGTCCACTGAAGGAGTGTACTGCTTGGTGGAGAAAACAGTTTACTTGGGACTCCTCAGACTGATGAAGCCCTCTGGATAGACAAAAGAGAAAGTGTCCAGATGACCTGACTGAGCGTTTTGTACCAGGATGACTGCGCATGAACTTTGATGGAGTTTCTTGGTTTTAGTTTGTGAGACCTGAGAGATCTTGTGACTCTCAATCGCCAGCGTCCTCCATCAGAACACCGACAGTCAGCGCGCCGTCATATGGTTGCAGGACGTTCACACGATGACACACACATGCAGAGCTCCTGGGAAACCGCTGCCGGATACGTCACCACACAGCTTTTTTGTTTACCTCCGTCCTTACGTCCAATGTTTGACAAGTGTTTCATGAAGAAAGCGCCGCACTGTTCAGCAGACGAACTCCTGCACGAACATTTTCTGCTCGATCTCCACCCAAGAGCTTTTGGTCATGTGACTGTTTTAGTGTTTGAAGAGTCGCACCGCTGAATGTCCGAGCTCATGTTTGCATTAACAAGCACTCCACAAGCTTCTGACCAGTCACACGATACGTGGCACGTACTCCTGTGAGCAAAGTTTGATCCGGGCCTTGTGCTGAGAAGGGGCGGAGCTACTCTGAGAACAAAATGAGGTGATTTTTGTGAACTATGTCAGGGAGAGATGATTTTTCAGATGGGGTGGTGTATGCAGGGCCCTTAAGGCTGATTCAAGCCCGGTCCTTACTCCATGAGAAGTGCTGAAATTGTACGACAGTAGTGTCATCTTTTTCCTGTCACCTCCCCTGTCTGTGCATGGCCCCATGTCAGGTGTATTGTCTTGCAGGATATGCGCCAAGTTTTGCATGGTCGCTCAGAACTTTGTGGGCGTGCGTACGCAGGCTGAAGTGAACTACAGTGGTCCTAACATACTTGAAGTGCTCCGCTGAGCAGCAGATGGCCGAGGCTGTTAGAGAATACAGCCCTGTCAGCGTTTCCCTTTGGTTACGTGCACTGGGAGGGCGCTCGTCTCTTCTGGGTTTTTGTCAACGAAGAGGAGCGGTAAAGATTTGGTAGGTGGGGTGCTCGGTTCTGTTGACAGGGCGGGGCGCCCTCCCTGAATGGGCGGCTGTGGCTGAGTGGTTAGAGGGGTTGTCCTCCAATGGGAGAGTTGGGGGTTCAATTCCAGCAGCGGTCACATGTTGAAGTGTCCCTGGGCAAGACACTTGTCTTCATAAGATAGAAAGGAGCTGTATATTTATATATATTTAAATGTTTTATTGTGTTTTTATGTGTTGTGATACATTGTTCTTTTTTTAGCTCATGTAAAGCGACTGAGTATTTAGAAAAGTGCCATACAAATAAAATGTATTATTATTATTATTATTAAATAAGTACAGTAGTCTGTCGTTTATCGTGGGGGTTTCCGTGCCCTGAAGCCCCGTGACAAGTGAAAAACCACGAAATAGGAATAGTAGTACAAGTAAGTAGTAGTTTATTTTAGTATTTAGTATAAAGCATTTTAAACTCTTTCCTCACGCTCTAAAAGTGCACAGCATGTCATGATCTGCGCTCTCAGCCACCTGCCAGTGCTTTGGCCACGCCCACTTTTCCTCTGCAGAGCAGAGATCTGACATGGTGCAGCAGGAAGTTGCTCCTGCAGTGTGGGCTGCACACAGGTGCAGCAGGTGCTAAATAATTTAAAATCATTAAATAAATTCCATGCAGATCGTGCAGCTCCTCCGTCAATCAGCCACTTGTGTGTCATGTCCACTCTTATTTTGAAAAACTGATCGAGCGAGTCTGCGATTAAACGAAGTGTGACGTATCGAGGGACTACTGTACAAAACCTCACTTTATTTGCTGTTCTCCGTGGAAGAAGCTCCATCAATGAGCTGTTTCACATCGTACTTTGGGGGTAGAATAACGTAGACCCCGATTTATTTCTGGGAGATCAGCGATCGGTCGATACTCAAAACTGATTTTATGGATCGATTTAGTTTTAACATCAATTGTCTGAAGGTCATTTACTTCAGAGCTCTGCCTCATGGCCAGTTAAAACAAGTTTGTATTGTTCCAGGATGTTGTTCAATAAAATATTGTAAAGTTGAAGGTGCGTTGTGACCTTTGACACCTGACAGCGTCTCTTCTGAAACTAAATCAGGATCGGCAGGTCTGAACTTTTAGAGATCGGTGCTCAGTGATCCATCTACAATAAAGGTCTTTGTGCACCTGTGGAGTTTATGAGTGTTAAGAAAGAAATGCTTTAGTGGGATTAAGAGGATCTGGTCGTCTTAATAAAAGTTCAGATTCAGTTTTCCACAGTCGCAGCAGCAGAACTGTTTCTTTCATTTCACACACGTGCACGTTTTCTGCTGCTGTCAGTTGTTTTTTCTTGGAAACTTCACTTCATGTATTCACTTTCTTATTTTTACTTTAGACGTGCACCTCTGTCTGTCTGTCTGTCTGTCTGTCTGTCTGTGTGTGTATGTGTGTCTGTCTGTCTGTCTGTCTGTGTGTCTGTGTGTGTGTGTCTGTCTGTGTGTCTGTGTGTCTGTCTCTCTGTCTGTGTGTGTCTGTGTGTGTGTCTGTGTGTGTGTCTGTCTGTCTGTGTGTGTCTGTGTGTGTGTGTGTGTGTGTGTGTGTGTGTGTGTGTGTGTGTGTGTGTGTGT
>NC_056510.1:1729728-1731844 GCF_014905685.2 Nematolebias whitei
ACACCTGGACAGGTCTCCAGTCCATCTCCGGGACACCTGGACAGGTCCCCAGTCCATCACCGGGACACCTGGACAGGTCTCCAGTCCATCACGGGACACCTGGACAGGTCTCCACTCCATCACCGGGACACCTGGACAGGTCTCCAGTCCATCACCGGGACACCTGGACAGGTCTCCAGTCCATCTCCGGGACACCTGGACAGGTCTCCAGTCCATCTTCGGGACACCTGGACAGGTCTCCAGTCCATCACCGGGACACCTGGACAGGTCTCCAGTCCATCACCGGGACACCTGGACAGGTCTCCAGTCCATCTTCGGGACACCTGGACAGGTCTCCAGTCCATCACCGGGACACCTGGACAGGTCTCCAGTCCATCACAGGGACACCTGGACAGGTCTCCAGTCCATCACAGGGACACCTAGGGACAATTTAAAGTTACCGGTCAGTCTAATGTGCGTGTTTTTGGTCAGTGGGAGGAAACTGGAGTACCTGGAGAAAAACATGCAAACTCCTCCCAGAAAGGTCCCATGCTGGGATTTGAACCGGCAACCTTCTCCCTGAGAGGCAGCAGCTCTACCAACTGATCCACCGTGCTGCCGACTTAGGAACTTTTTTCAATATGTTGAAAATCATTAACTACCCGTGCATCCACATGAAAACATTTTATGAAACTCCAAATGTGTGTTTTATTTTCAAACCAGGTTCCAGTGAGGAAAATCTTAAAACACCATCTTGTATTGTCGTGTGAACAGCCAAAACACAACTTTTTGAAAACAATGATGTCACAGTCCCAGCTCCTGCCCACCCTCGGCCCCAGATGGAAACATTTACAGTTTGTGCCACAGATGTTGGCGTGTCAGCTCCGTCCGAACCTGGTGCTGCAGACGAGGCTGAAGAACGACTTGACTTTAGACTCTCTGTCACACCCCCACCCTGAAAAAGTTCATCTGCTCTGTAACTGTTCACATAATCAGAACACATTAATTAGAAACTGTTATATTTCATCACAATGGAACATAGTGAACATATTAAATGTTAAAGACATTTCACAATTTGTAAAGACAAATTAATTTTTAGAGTTGCTGTCAGCAACGAAACATCTGTAAGAGCTAGGTGAGTCAGGGGTACAGCAACGAAACATCTGGAGGAGCCTTTTGTAATTAACCAGGTTAATTATCAACGGAGGCCTGAGATGGGCAGAGGTTCAGCAGTCTGAGAAAATCTAAAGTCAGAATAATTTCAGGATAAAGTTCCTGAATGAAAGACTTTAATCTCCATCATCTCCAGTTCATAACCTCATCAACAGGTTAGAAGAATCTGTAGAAATCGGAGCTCCAAGGACGAGGCTGAAGGTGAATATTAGATCTTGGGGCTCTCAGGGGTTCAGACTGAAGAAGTCCTTAGGATAAAAGATGAAATGTTTCTGTCCAGAGGACCTGAGTCAAGCTTGTACCTGGAATATTGAGCAGCATCAGGACCCGTGTCAGGATATATTTTTATCTACACCTGGCTGGACCAGTCTGTGATCGTCTCTCTCCTGTCCTCCAGCCCCAGCCGCTCAAGGCTGCCTGGACTGGTTCTGGTTCTGCTGAAGTTTCTTCCTGTCCAGCAGGCGTCCAGTGTGTGTCATCTCTTCCTGTTGGTGAGTTGTTGAGGTCGGCGCTGCTCGCTGCAGATGTTGTTTCTGGCACCAAGCGTTGTGAGTGCAGACAGATGTGGAAACATCCAGGACTGTTTTCCTTCTGATCAGGGTTTGGTTTGGGTCTGACTGTGTGGAGCAAAGTTGGCCTCTTGAAACCACAGGGTCAGAATAGAAGCTAAAAGTAGTCTTTGCCTTGGGGGGGGCATCAGCACTGTGGTGGCTCTTTAAACAAAGTTTGGATACTAGTTGACACAGACTCTTACAATCACACAAAGACTTTAAAAACATCCCGGGTGCAGCGCTACTGCAAAAATGACTCCTTGTTGTTCATAGATATCTTTAAATATGTTTGTAAACAACAACAAAATATACATTTTAAAACTGAACGGTGTCTGTCTTTGATTTAGAAAATACAGTAAAAACAAACGGAACAAAACACACACACACATACATATACAGTATATACAGTATAT
>NC_056510.1:1731944-1734009 GCF_014905685.2 Nematolebias whitei
TCAGACCGGAGGCAATGTGTTCAACATAATGGTACTTCCTCCAGTTATTTAACAGTCAACAATGGTGTACCACAAGGCTCAGTCTTAGGACCCACCCTCTTTACAATCTAGATAGGTAATGTAAGTCAGAGCATCCCTAATGCATCCATACATTTCTATGCTGATGACACAGTTGTTTATTGTCGAGCTAAAACTGTTGCTAAGGCTTTCCAGCTTTTGAAATCTTCATTCAACATCATCCAGACTGATTTGTTCCGTCTCAAACTTGTCCTAAATGCCGACAAAACCAAAGGGATTCTTTTTTCCAATAGGAAGTTGGTCCCAGCAGTTCTTCCTCTGATTTTATCCTCAAATGGTGTCCCCATTGAGTTTGTTGATTCCTATAAATATTTGTGTATCTTGGTCAACTTGCATCTCTCTTTTAAGCTCCATGTGGAAAACTTGGTAAAGAAACTGAAAGTTAAACTGGGTTTCTTTTTCAGAAACAGATCCTGTCTAACCCTGAATGTTAGGAAACACCTTGTATCTGTGACTTTCCTTCCCTCCATTGATCACGGTGACATTATTTACATGAACGCTCCTACAAGAACCCTGCAGATGTTGGATGCTGCAGATGTTGGATGCTGCAGATGTTGGATGCTGCAGATGTTGGATGCTGTCTATCATGGTGCACTAAGATTCATAACTGGCTGTGATTATCGTACCCACCACTGCACCCAGTATTCAATGGTTAACTGGTCACCATTAACTTCTCACAGACTCTCCCACTGGTATATTTTCATCTTTAAATCACTTCCTGGTCTGCTGCCTTCATACATCTCCTCCTACATGTCTCTGTGTGAGTGCAGCTACAGCGTGCGCTCTCAGGACATCATTACCTGCAGTGTTCCCTCAGTGAGGACTGAACTAGGCAAAAGGACCTTCTCCTACTCCGCTCCTGTTTCCTGGAATATCTTGTAAAAAGATCTGAAGCTCTCGACCTTTGACCTCTCTAAGTGTCTTTAAGAATCTGTTGGACTCCTGGCAGGGACCAATGCAGACATGTTCCTGTTTTTAGTTTTATACATTCGCCTCAGAATCCAGCTGTTATTGTTACTTTTTTAGCCATCCTATTTGTTTAAAAAAAAAATCTGTATGACTTTTTATAACTGTTTTGTTGTTGCTGTTGTCCATTGTTGTCATCTTTCTTTGTTGAAATCAGGTTTCTCTTGTAAATGAGTCCTCGAGGCTCAATGGGGTTTACCTGTTTAAATAAAGGTTGAATGAATTAAAAAAATATATGTGTATGTGTGTATGTATATATATATATATATATACATACACACATACACAGACACCTACACACACATGTAGAGAGAGTGAATTCTCTAGTTAGCAGTTCTCAGGTCAGTTTTAATAATTATTCATTCACACCAGACGTTACACCGTCTGAACATCCTGGATCTGCTCTTTCCTCTGCCAACATCTGGACTGCAGCGCTGCTGGCTCATCCTTTTGTTTAACGAAACAAAAATCTCTGGTTAAATAGAACTTCAGGGTTAGTTCAGTGTTCAGCAGCCAGTAATCTGACCTGACTGCTCATCTAATCTGCACTGTCCTCGTTTGCTTGGTTGCAGACTGGTTACTGGGCAGATTAGAAATTGTTTCATCTCTGTGTCTGCACAGTGTCAGTTCACTTCACTTTACTTCTGCAGCTGCAGCAGAAGTCGTCTCAGAGCACTGAAGACAAACATTCACAGACGTTACAAAAGTAAATCAGTAAAAGTTCTCTCTCAGGAAGCAGCAGATTGTGTTGAGTCTTCGCTTCGTCACAGTCGCTCATCCTGAGCAAGAACAGAGGAGACAGTGGGAAGAAAAACTCCCTTTAACAGGAAGAAACCTCCAGAAGAACCAGGATCAGGACGAGCGGCCGTCTTTTACTGTTTGAGAGGACAGGAAGTAGGGACAGAGAGGACAGGAAGTAGGGACAGAGAGGACAGGAATGAGGGACAGAGGACAGAAAGGAGGGACAGAGAGGACAGGAAGGAGGGACAGAGAACAGGAAGGAGGGACAGAGAACAGGAAG
>NC_056510.1:1734019-1739170 GCF_014905685.2 Nematolebias whitei
CAGGAAGGAGGGACAGAGGACAGGAAGGAGGGACAGAGAACAGGAAGGAGGGACAGAGAACAGGAAGTAGAGACAGAGGACAGGAAGTAGAGACAGAGAACAGGAAATAGAGCCAGAATGTCAGGTCCAGGTGTACTCTCTATAGGAAGAAAGATAAAAAAACATTAAGATTGAAATAACTACAAATACAGACAGGAAGAGTTCACATGCAGGAACTGCAGACAGTTTGTTGTGTTGTCCTCCAGCAGGGACGTTCTAAGGTTCTTTAGGTGTCCTTGATGAACGTCCTTCAGCTGTTGCAGACTGAACTATGTGCTCAGAAGGAGCGAGCTGTTCTGAAGATGTGTCTGTTACTGTGAGGACACGTCTCTGAGCTCAAAAAGCTTCTGTTTCATGTTTCAACTCTTATCAAAGACAAAACACAAACAGAAGGGCTGATAGCACGGACAAAACTAGGACACTTCAAGTTCTTGTGACGTGCATCTCATACAAACACAACATGTGGAATAAAACATCTTCATATTGAAGAAATTGGCATAATACACACATTTTGTCACTTAACTGGCACATTTTCTTTTGAACTTGGCACAGCCAAATGAAACAGGAAGTGACATCAAAGAGGTACTCTCTTTATGAAGAGGAACTTCCTGGTTTTTGTTTATTGAAACAATATTTGATTATTGACTCTAATAGAAAATCTAAATAATCTAAATAAACAGATTATTCTCTGCTGAGCTTTGATAGCACATGTTAGCATTGTAGCAATGCTTGTTTACATGCAGGTGTTCCCCTCTGACATCACTTCCTGTTGCTGACATCACTTCCTGTTGCTGCTCACGACATCTGTTCATCGCGGCAGCATTGAATTGTTTTTGCAATACGCTAATGTTATTTTTCCAAAAGTGCATTCATATTTATTGCCACCATGTGATGAAGCAGGAACGTTAAAGTTTCTCAAGTGATTTCATTTGAGTCTCCTGTGGAGGAGGAGGAGCTAAAATGTTCGTGGTGTTTGTAAAAAATCAGACCAGAAGATCTGGTTTCGTTAACTGGTTTTCAGCTTGGCCTTCAGATTATTAGGTCAAACATATTAAATAATATTGACAATAATAATATAGGCAAAACATCCCACATCTGTCTGAGCCAGGCTAACAAAAACCATAAAGACCTCAAGTGTGTGTGTGTGTGGGGGGGGGGCACAGACTCTAAAGCCCAGAGTATACTCAGGTGTACATCAGTCTGTGGAAGTCCCCGTGCACCGGATTAGAGTCGAAGCGGACGCCCACCGGGCATGTCCGTTCAAAGCTCAATTTTTATGACCACGTGCGTGCACTCTGTGTCACACAATAAACTGCTCGGCGATGGACTGTTTTGTTGCGACACCAATGTATTAAATTCTCTTCTTCATCCCTGATCTGGCCTTTTCTTTTGTTTTGTTTGTTTTTTTGCCAAGAGGCAGATCTCTTCCTCCTCCGTTGATGCCATGACTGAAAAGGTGAGAAATGGAGGAATTTGTCACGAGAGAATTAAACTCAGGTCCAGCGTGGCTGCAGGAGGGTCTGGAGAGTTCCTGGTGGGCTGGTCTGATGTATGGACTGCAGGACCAGCGCTCCCTGTTTTTAGAATATTTTATAACTTTTGATTAACAACATATAAACACAGAACATGGCTGCAGCTGGGGCTGCCAGCGCTCTTTTTCTTTTGCGACCTGTCATTCACTCCAGTAGGCGTGTCAGCAAATGACCAGTCGGCGACCTCTATTTGTCCCGAAGGTAAACGCCCCTTGTCTGCGAAGCTGCTCTGCAGCCGCTCAGGGTGGACGCTCGAGTATGAAGTGTGAACCTTCTGCAGACAGTGCGCACAGTTTCCGCGCGGCTGACAGGACGCGGGAGTATACTGGAGCCTTTATGACCCTCAGAAGGGAGGGAAGGGAAACAAAAACCGTAACGACCCTCAGGAGAGAGAGGAGGGAGATGATTCTGCAGCTACATAGAGGTTCAGGTTTGGTTCATTTGTCATATGCAAAAATCAACACAACGTCAACGATGCAATGAAATATTGAGCACGAGAAGAACCGTCTTGACTCGTCACAAAAGAAACAACAAGAAATATCAAAGCACGCAGCAAAAACACTAAAAACAAGGCGCCAAAAGTGTAAAAGAAAAACATGTACAGTGTGATTCAGTTAACAGCGAGGTTCTTTCAGCAGCATGGTTCTGGTCTGTTAGCAGCGTGGTCTTGTTAGCAGGTCTTGTTAGCAGGTCTTGTTAGCAGGTCATGTTAGCAGGTCTTGTTAGCAGGTCTTGTTAGCAGGTCTTGTTAGCAGGTCTTGTTAGCAGGTCCAGTCAGCAGCTTGATGGTAATAATGACTGCAGCAGTTGCCCTCCAGAACCGGGTCCAGCAGACAGAGAACATCCGAGGATTTCCCTGCGGAGCAGAACAGGTCTGTAGAGTTAGGTCCGTGCAGGCAGGTGGAGGATCGTGGAGACGGCCGCCATGACAGGCCAGAGCCCGAAGCTGGAGGGGTGCCGGGGACTGAACCACGATGGCAGGATGGCAAGGCAGACACACAGAAAACTCCATAGTGTGTCGTCCCCGTAGCGTGGGTGTGCAGTGTAGGCGCAAAATAAGTTAGAACAAGAGGAACAAATAAAAGATGGAGTCGAAGCGGAGCTCCCATCAGTGCGGCCGTGCTGTGGCGTCGCGTTAAAGGAGCATGTCCTTCAGTTTAATGCTTGAAACTCCACAATCTCCAGTTTTGAACTGAGAAACTTCTCCGGACGGGAGAAGAAACGTCTTGAGGTGCAGAGCACATGTCCAGTTTTTCTGTTTTCCTTTTTAAATCTTTTTGGAGACGTCTCTGAAAAGATGAAGTGTATGTAACTGTGATGCGTACTAAGATGATTGTTGAATCAAAGTCATGGAGCCTCCAACGAACTTGTGTGAAAATGATGTTCACATATTCAGAAATTATTTTAACTTCTGCACTCACGTGCAGGTTTGCCTCGTTGTTGAAAACATTTGTCTCAACACGACTGATGTGATTTTACGTGTTCTGTGAGATTCATGAAGGAAAATAATCAGAAGCATAAACCGTGCGAACAGTTTTACAGAAACATGCTTGAAATCTGTTTGTACGACTTCTTGTGGTTCTTTCAGAACATCTGGACTCTTCTGTATTTGGAGAACAAGTTTATTAATCCTCATTTGTCACGGCACTAGTTTACCACAGTTATTTATGCATGAAGAACATTAGTTGCTTCAGCGTGGCTGTAGACATCAGAGGTCGGTGCGTCGTGTTTGGTAAGCCACACGAGCTGTTGTGAAACACCTCACTGGTCACTTCTTCCACATACTGTCCTCTTCAATAATCTGTTGCAACACAACGAAATGAGGAAGAGTTCCTTCAACTCATCATCTTTTCTGAAGAAAGTCCCAACGGTCCTCCAGCAGGAGCTGACCATGCACTTCTTCTTTGTTTTTGTTGCCTTAGAAACTCCTGCCGACACGATTCTGTGCAGACGTCATGAAAGCAGTCCAGTCTGGTGCCAGTTCACAGCAGGAGCATCACAGGCTCTGTGTTCAAAATGAACAGGAACGACTGGGAGAAATGACAACGCTCTAGTTGTTTTGGTCAAATCACGTTAATGAGGTCTATGATCTCATGGACCATGCATCTTCCTGTGAAGTCAGCCAGATCCACTGACGGCTGTCGGGCTCGTTGTGCCTAACCTTTCTGCTGCTTTCAATGTTGGGATTCTCTGCTGGTCAACCACTCTGGGCGGGTCCCTCCTATCAGCAGCTGGTTTATTGGTGCTTCTAGGTGTTTATGGAGAGCTGCAGCCCAGTTCTTCATTCCTGAGACTGTCCTGGATGTCTGCCACTGTGTTGGATACTGGGCCTTGTTCAGATCTTGGATCTTGTAGCCATGGAGCATTATGATTGTAGGATGCCTCCACCTCCCATATGGTTCTCCAGTATTGCTCAGTCTCAGCTCTTGGTGGATCTTCTCTTATTTAGAGTCCACTCTAGATGTTGTAGTTGAGAATACCCTGCTTATTCTCCTGGCTTCTTAAATGTACTTCCTCAGGTGTGCATCCAGTACTTTGAGGCATTACTGAGCTGTCTCTGGAGCCCTAGATATGATCAAATTTTAGTATTTATATAGTATTTACATGACGCTCTGACATCTGGCTGCTCTCTTGCCTTGGTCTTAGCTTCCAGCCTCTTCCTTCATGAAGACCATGCTTTCAGTTAGTTTTAGGCTTGGTCTTAGAGGTATTTCATGGACCACTGTTGCTGAGGTGTACAGTGTATCAGTTTACTGGTCTCTGTTATGGTGTCAGTTGGGATACTTACCAATGCTGCGTTCACATCTTCTAGCAGACTTTCAGAGTGTACTGTGGGTGCACTTAGCCTTGGCAAGGAGTGCAGGTTATAGGTAGCTTGGTCACAAGCTTCATTCTCAGGTTAGCTGCCCTTGTATTCAGTTCCTCAGGACTTTTCATCGGGGCTTGGTACCCACACTCTGATTGTGGGACTGATGGTTGATCCTGCCTGACCTGTCGTCCTGGCTTCTCTTTGCTTTAGCTTCTTTGTCGTACCTCATCAATCTCTAGGTGTGATGGGAGATTTCTCTTTCATATGTTGGACCACTGGGTCCGAAGTTGTTTCTGAGTCAATCTGAGTGTTGGCTATGAAAGTTTCCACATTCTTCCCAGTTAGCCCCTCTCTCTAGGCTTGCTCACATAGTAACATTCCAACAGTGTTGAGTTCTCTGCTCTGGTCCATGCATGTCTTGTTCCAGTAGTTCTAGATTTCCAAACATCTGACGTGGAACTTGTTAATCCAGGCAAAATATGAACCGACGTGGCATCAGTACCATGTCTCTCACTTATTATGTAGCCAAGGTTGCTTAAATTTTTGCACCAGGATTTGAACCCCTAACCCCCGATCTTCCAACCAAAGTCATGTAACAAAACCACTGCACCAACCTCCCAGCCCATGTACACAAATGATGCATACATGCTTTCTGTCAAGCAATTTGTTCCTCCTTCCAAAATCTGTGTTTATGTGTATGTACACACACACACACACACACACACACACACATATATATATATGTATGTGTGTGTGTGTGTGTGTGTATAT
>NC_056510.1:1739270-1747428 GCF_014905685.2 Nematolebias whitei
TGTGTGTGTGTGTGTGTGTGTGTGTGTGTGTAATGTCTCAGTTTTTATTAACTGCTTCAGTTCTGTGGACTGGGATTAAATCAAATGGAACATGAACTCTGCTTTGTGTGGCTGACAACCTTCAGATTTGTTCAGTGCACATGATGAGACCCAGCAAGGGTTCTGTGGTTCTTGGTCTTTCTTCAGGGCTGAAAACAGAAAGAACTGGCTGAGGTAGTTCTGCTGGGCACTGGACCTGGACCACTGATGTACTCATGTGTCTGCTAACAGTAGAGCTCTTGTTTCGGCCCAGAGCTTTTAATCACATGAGAGCTGCTAATAATCTTCAGCGAGCGGAGGCTGAGTGGGTTTTTCTGTATTAGTTTGTTCGACAGGAGGACACAAACGTCCCTCACACACGTGTGAGAGAAGCTCACCTGAAAAAGTATCAGGGACCCCTCATATCCTCATGTTTATTCAAATATGTTGTCTCTTTAATGCAAGGGAAATATTTGTGCAATATGAATACTTAAAACTTGTTCTTTAATAGTGTGAATACAATTTTTATACTTTTAAACATGGGGTATTTTTCATTCAAGACACAAATAAACAAAAAAATTAATTTCAACTTCCACAGCTGACAGTTTTGATAAAACTAACAGCATCAAAACCACTTTGAAACTTTACCTCGTCACTTATGAACGTACGGTAAATGTATCGCCACTCCTTCAAATTATTACAGAAAACTGTCAAACTGAACAGAATCATCAGAGCAGGAGTCACACCAAGTAACAGGCGCCATTTGTAAACCGATCCATGCCGGAGCGCAAATAGTGGGCGAGCCAGTGGGGGGGTGCTGGGAGTCTGGGGGTCTGGGGGTCTTCCCCCAGAAAATATTGAATCAAGTACTGTAGATGTGATTTCCTGCATTTTGGTGTATTTTAACGGGTTGTTACGTGCTTGTAAAAAAAAATTAAAAAAATTTTGCGGACCCCCAGGCACTGGCTCGTGAACCCCCGGGGGGTCCAGGGACCCCAGTTTGAGAACCACTGCCCTAAACACACACACCTAGCAGCCTTCCACACACTCCTGTCTTAACTCTCCAAGTTTTAAGGAGACATCAGCTGAAGGGCAGCTCATAGATGTAAAACAAATTAAACAGAAGCCGAAGAAGAACAGGGGAGACTTGAGGAGACCGGTGGAGGAGACAACCACTGAGGACATGGACAATAAATACTGTGGCTTGTCTGTTATTTTTAGATCTCACACATCCAGCCTGCTCAGTGTGAGAACACACACTGGTGCCACCTGCTGACAGTACATGTGGTCTGTAGTGTGTGCGTGCACGCTCATTTTTAGCTGTTCTCAGTTGTAACGCCACTCGTGATAACCGGATGACATGGGGGGTCAGAACAGTTTCAGTTTTCATTAGAGCGGTTGGAATGACGTGGTTAGGGCTCATGTTTGGATCTGGTGAACAGACAAGTTTTGTAATAAACCACTTTAACCCACAGTCTGAATGGGCGGCAACTGCTGGCAGCTAGTTGACACATGTCATTTCTTCTCACTTCAAGTTTGATCACTTTAATGTTCAAAGTTTTGAACATACTCAGCAAAACTGTGCACCAGTTTTCAGAGCACCAAGGCCCAACCTTCAGCTACCACCCATGGCACCATGCACCCGACTCGTTTGGCCCTTCCTGCAGGTGGTGGGCCCATAGGAAGGCAGAACCATGTACCAGTAACTTGTTTGGGCTGAGCCTGACTGGGCTCCATGGGTAGAGGCCCAGTCAGCAGGCACTTGTTGACGAGCCCCTTCCCAGGCCTGGCTCCAGGATGGACCCTGGTAACCCAAGTTTGGGCAATGAACATCCAACTCCTTGCTGTCATCTGTCCTTTCAAGTATTCTCATTGAGATGAGCCACCTGAGGAGGTTCAGACCTCCTGGACGCCTCACTAGGGAGGTTTTCCAGGCTTATCCAATTGGGAGGAGACCCCAGGAAAGACCCAGAACATGCTGGTGAGACTACTTCTCAACTGGTCTGGGAACACCTTGGAGTCCTCCCAGAAGAGCTGGAAGAGGCTGTGGAGAGAGCTGTCTGGACCTCCCTGCTCAAGATGCTGCCCCTGAGACCTGAGGCCAGAACTGGATGGATGGATGGTTGGTTGGTTTGTTTGTTTGTTTGTTTTAAGGATGTGTTGGTGGAGTTCCTTGGCCTCACAGCCTCAGGGTAGAAGCTGTTCCTCAGCCTTGTTTGTGATTGCTTCTTCCAAGTCCCAAATACAATAATGGACCCAAACTGGACTTGGACTCTGTGCAGTGTCCTGAGATGACTTTAGATTTGGATTGATGCTGTACAAATATACTGAATTAATACAGTTCTGTTCCTAACCTAAACTTGTTGTGTGTCTGCAGGGTGACTGGATCAGCGCTGAGCTGTTGGCAGGCCAAAGGTAAAACTGGTTGATACCTCTGAGCCACACTGTGTTTAATATGATCCAGTGACTTTATTCTTCTGGTGTTTGCCTTTCTGACATTATTTGATCTTGAACGGTTCGGTCACTCAAAGAGTTTGCAACCGCACGTTTTAAAAACACCAAAATATTAACCAAAGGTTTTGATATTAAATACTGAAGTATTTGAAACGTTGGGATCAGATGCAGTTACAGTGCAGCTGCATTTAATTCCACTGAGGATTGAAGAATCACTGAGGTTTCAACTGTTCATTTTATTATGAAAAAGCACCAACCAACACTCTGAGAAGTTTCTGACATGTGACTTCACTCAACATGTCAACTCTCTGCACACATCAAGTCCATTTTTATTTTTAAATCAAATGCCTTATTTACATGTGATTATATGTTTTATCACTGATTTTAGTTGATTTTATCATTGATTTTAGTTGCACTCTGTAGCACTTTGAGATTTTTGTTAATGAAAAGTGCATTACAAATTAAATTCATTATTATTATTAGATGACAAAAAGGGGCTGAAAATGATGAAACACTTCAACTTGGCTTATGTTTAATGTCAAATTTTGACTCTGGGTTGTCATACAAAAACAGCGCCAGATATATATATATATACATATATATATATATATATATATATATATATATATATATATATATATATGTTTTTTTTTTTTTTTTTTTTGGAAATGGTGCCTTTTATATCGGTGAGTTATTTTGATGGAATGATCCATGTCCAATATTTAACTTTTAATGCCAATATCGGCCAAAACAATGCCAATAATATTGTGCATCCCTAGCTTCTATAGTCCAGGTGTGTTTTCTATGATCGAGGTGTCATTTCTATGGTCTAATTGTAGATTGTAGTCCAGTTGCTGTTTCTATCGACCGGTTCTAGTTTCTATGGTCCAGGTGTGGTTTCTATGGAAATATAAGCATGTCAATGATACAAACTGGATTCCAAAAAAGTTGGGACACTAAACAAATTGTGAATAAAAACTGAATGCAATGATGTGGAGATGGCAAATGTTAATATTTTATTCGTAATATAACATAGATGACAGAACAAAAGTTTAATCTGAGTAAATGTAACATTTTAAAGGAAAAATATGTTGATTCAAAATTTCACAGTGTCAACAAATCCAAAAAAGTTGGGACAAGTAGCAATAAGTGGCTGGAAAAAGGAAATTGAGCATATAACGAACAGCTGGAAGACCAATTAACACTAATTAGGTCAATTGACAACATGATTGGGTATAAAAAGAGCTTCTCAGAGTGTCAGTGTCTCTCAGAAGCCAAGATGGTAAGAGGATCACCAATTCCACCATTGTTGCACAGAAAGATAGTGCAGCAATACCAGAATGGTGTTACCCAGCGTAAAATAGCAAAGACTTTTAAGTTATCATCATCAACCGTGCATAACATCATCAAAAGATTCAGAGAATCTGGAACAATCGCTGTGCGTAAGGGTCAAGGCCGTAAAACTCTACTGGATGCTCGTGATCTCCGGGACCTTAAACGTCACTGCACCTCAAACAGGAATGCCACTGTCAAGGAAATAACAGAATGGGCTCAGGAATACTTCCAGAAAGCATTGTCAGTGAACACAATCCACCGTGCCATCCGCCGTTGCCAGCGAAACTCTACAGTGCAAAGAGGAAGCCATTTCTAAGCAAGCTCCACAAGCTCAGACATTTGCACTGGGCCAGGGGTCATTTAAAATGGAGTGTGGCAAAATGGAAGACTGTTCTGTGGTCAGATGAGTCACGATTTGAAGTTCTTTATGGAACACTGGGACGCCATGTCATCCGGACCAGAGAGGACAAGGATAGCCCAAGTTGTTATCAACGCTGCGTTCAGAAGCCTGCATCACTGATGGTATGGGGTTGCATGAGCGCTTGTGGCATGGGCAGCTTGCATGTCTGGAAAGGCACCATTAATGCAGAGAACTATGTTCAGGTTCTAGAACAACATGTGCTCCCATCTAGACGTCATCTCTTTCAGGGAAGACCCTGCATTTTTCAACACGATAATGCCAGACCACATTCTGCAGCAATCACAACATCATGGCTACGTAGGAGAAGGATCCGGGTACTGAAATGGCCAGCCTGCAGTCCAGATCTTTCACCTATAGAGAACATTTGGTGCATCATAAAGAGGAAGGTGCCACAAAGAAGGCCCAAGACGATTGAACAGTTAGAGGCCTGTATTAGACATGAATGGGAGAGCATTCCTATTTCTAAACTGGAGAAACTGGTCTCCTCTGTCCCCAGACGTCTGTTGAGTGTTGTAAGAAGAAGGGGGGATGCCACACAGTGGGAAAAATGGACTTGTCCCAACTTTTTTGGGATTTGTTGACACCATGAAATTTGGTAACAACAGATTTTTCCATTAAAATGAAACATTCTCTCAGTTTAAACTTTTGATCTGTGATTTGTGTTCTATTCTGAATAAAATATTAGATGTTGGCACCTCCACATCATTGCATTCAGTTTTTATTCACAATGTGTTTAGTGTCCCAACTTTTTTGGAATCCGGTTTGTAAAAGTAAAACAAACATGAACTGCAGAGTACGTAAAGACAGCAGTAGAGTGAAAATTGTGGTCAGTTTGTCCTCCAGCAGTTTAAGCCTATAGCAGCATAACTAAGGGACAGCTCAGGAAACCAAAGCTACCCTAACTATAGGATTTATCAAAAAGGAAAGTCTTAATCCCAGTCTTAAACTGGACAATGTGTCAGCCTCACGGACAGAAACTGGAAGTTGGTTCCACAAGAGAGGAGCCTGAGAACTGAAAGATCTTCCTCCCATTCTGTCTTTGGAAACTCTAGGAACCACAAGTAAACCTGCAGTCTAAGAGTGAAGTGCTCCGTTAGGAAAATATGAAACAATAAGATCTGTAATATAAGATTTTTGTTTTTATTTGACAGGAGCCAATGGAGAGAAGCTAAAACTGGAGAATTATAATATTTCCTTGTTCTCATCCAAACTCTGGCAGCAGCATGTCGGTCCAACTGAAGACTTTCGTTTGTGGACACCCAGATAATGAAGAATTGCAATAGTCCAGCCTAGACAAGATAAATGCATTGGCCAGTTTTCTGCATCATTTTGGGCCAAGATATTTTTAATTTAGTGATTTTGTTCAGATGGAAGAAAGCAGTCCTGGTAACGTTTTTAATGCAACAACAGTCAAATCAACAGTTTCTGTCTCCCACTTGTTCCCTTTAATAACCTGGATGGAGGCCGCTGTTGATCTGAGGCAGGGAAGCTGAGAGGAAATGATGTAATGGCAGCTGCAGGTCTCAGGGGAAATGATATCATTGTTGCGTCGCCTCATCGTCCCATTTCCTGTGACAGGAGCAGAATGTTTCTGCACTGAAAATAGAGCTCACGTTTGAACTGAACTGCACGTTCTTGTTGCTCTTGTTCTTTTTTCAGTTGCTCCCCTTTGTGGGGGTCGCCACAGCGACTGAGCTCAACTGATAGATTTAGCAGTTGCTTTACACCGGATGCCTTTCCTGATTCAAGCTGGACTCAAACAAGGACAGCTGGAGGGTTCAAACTTAGGAGAGCAGCAAAGGTGTGCTCAGTTTTTGTTATCGTGCAGCATCTTGGTAATCTTCCACAGCCTCTTCCAGCTCTTCTGGGAGGACTCCAAGGTGTTCCCAGGCCAACAGAGAGACGTAGTCTCTCCAGCGTGTCCTGGGTCTTCCTCTGGGTCTCCTCCCAGTCAGACATGCCCGAAGCACCTCCCTAGAAGGTGCCCAGGGAGCATCCTTACCAGAGTTCATGACCAGAGGTGAGGGGAGGAACGTAAACCGACCGGTAAACAGAGAGCTTTGTCTTACAGCTCAGCTCCCTCTTCACCACAACGGACCGGAACAGAGTCCACAATACTGTGGACACTGCACCAATGCATCTGTTAATCTCACGCTCCATTCTTCCCTCACTCATGAACAAAACCCAGAGATACTTGAACTCCTCCATTTGAGGCAGAACCCCACCCTCAAGAGAACAATCCACCCTCTGACTGAGGACCATGGTCTCACGTTTGGAGGTGCTGGTTCTCATCCCAGCTGCTTCACACTCGGCTGTGAACACTGTTGAGACGTCTCGCAAATGACCCGAGACGAACACCGTTCAGCAACTAGTCCCAGTCTAGTGATAAACCACATAAACCCGCTGCTCCACCGTACGGTCTGGCTGCAGGGGTGAGGTCACAGTGTGTGCGCTACACCTGTGTGGTGTGGGCGGAGCCAGCAGCACCTGAGGCTGTTGTAATTACACTCAGCAGTAAATATCACGGCCCGCTTCCTGCTGTCGTGTTTGGCGTTGGAGCTGGAACCGAACTGTCTCCTGACTTTGGATCAGTGGAACGTTGGTCCGCCCCCGGAGCACGACCGTTCCTGTGAAAATAAAATCATGCAGCAGCTTTTTATAGAACATAATTTGTAGCTGCGCTCCACAGAAAAGGACTTCAAGAGCATTCTGTGGGAACGAGCCCGGTCCGCTCTGTGGGAACTGGGAGCTGCCCAGTGCACAGCAGGGGTTTGCCCAGAGGCACTCAGGCAGCAGATGTTGAAGGAGCTGTTTTTATCCCGTCTCTCTTCTCTTCTTTTAGTTTTTATTCCTCATGTTCTTCCTCATCGTGCGGCGATTCATCGCCCGCGGCCTAAACCGAACGGGCGACGGTGTTTTCGCTTGTTTGTGCGTAGAGTCTTCAAAGAACCGCGCGCTGACCGGTTGTGCCGCTGGAGCTCCGAGTGTCGAGTCACAGAGTTTAATAAAAATATTCTTTACTGTTGCTCAACCTGCCAGAACCAAACGACCTCAAAGATCAGCAAAGATCTGAGAGTCCGGGCCGTGTGAGCCGCCTCTCCACCGTGTCACAGCCCGACTGTACGATGTAGTAAAGGTCAAAGGTCGTCTGGATCAGGACGGGAGGTGTTTGCTGTTCAGGAGGAACAGGAGCCGAGGAGTCATGAAGGAGTCATCGCTGGGACATGGAGAGACAGAGGGAGGAGGAGGAGGAGAGAAGATGAGGAGGTGGAGGAGGAGGAGGAGAAGGGAGTAGGTGGAGGAGAGAAGAGGAGGTGGAGGAGGAAGAGGAGGGAGGAGGAGGAGGAGGAAGAGGAGAGGGGAGGAGGAGGGAGGAGGAGAGAAGAGGAGGAGTAAGAGAAGAATGAGGAAGAGGAGGGAGTAGGAGGAGGAAAAAGAGGAGGAGAATGAGGAAGAGGAGGAAGAGGAGAAGGTGGAAGAGGAGGAGGAGAAGGGAGGTGAACAAGCTGCTGCAGGAGCCTCCTGCTGCTGATGGTCTGGAGGTTTTGATGAAAATATGAATGTTTGCAGGAGAAATGTTGAAACCATGAAACCAGATTAGGATTAGGATTTCTCTCCACCACCAGTCCAGACGAAGACTCCGAGTTTCCTGAAAGTTTCAAACCATCAAAACATTTTGAGCTCTCATGCTCAGAGTTTAGGTTGTGGATGACTCACAGCTACAACCACGCCAAACTTTAGCCCAAACTTTAGCTCAGTAACTGTCAGTGCTGAAACGAGGGGGTGCATCGTCCCCCTGCCTCAGCTTTGAGGTGGTTCAGTCCAATAGTGCAGCAGCTAAAACCAGCTAAACCAGCTAAAACTATCTAAAACCAGCTAAAACTATCTAAAACCAGCTAAACCAGCTAAAACTATCTAAAACCAGCTAAA
>NC_056510.1:1747438-1748186 GCF_014905685.2 Nematolebias whitei
CTAAAACCAGCTAAACCAGCTAAAACTATCTAAAACCAGCTAAAACCTTTTGCCCACTTGCGGTGAGTGGGTGCTGTCCTCCAGGTGCAGGGTGTGTAGCTCCTGCTGAGGTCTGACACACAGGTGGTGGTGGTGTGGGGGGGGGGGGGTCTCTCGTCGCCCTTGCTGGACCGGGGCTCCATCTGAGCTTCACCTAATCACACCATTGATTTCTGCCAAACAAAGCACATTTGAAATATTTAGTTTAGATACATCCTATGGTTAGTCAGCTTGGGTTTCCTGAGGTATCCCTTAGTTCTGCTGCTGTAGACCTAGACTGCTGGAGGACAAACTGATAACAACCTCAGTTTGGTGAGAGTTGAATTTTGACCAGACCGATGAGCTAATGGCTGGTCTGAACTCAGCCAAAAACTAGAACCAAAAGATCAAACCATGAGTCCAGTAAGGGTCCAGCACAGAGCTCCCTTTTATTTATGCACTTCACCAGTTTCCATCCTGAGCAAGAACAAAGGAGACAGTGGGAAGAAAAAACTGCTTTTAACAGGAAGAAACCTCCAGAACCAGGCTCAGGACGAGCAAACATCTGCTTTGACTGGCTGGGTTTGAGAGGACAGGAAGTAGAATCAGAGGACAGGAAGTAAAATCAGAAAACAGGAAGTAGAAACAGAGGACAGGAAGTAAAATCAGAAGACAGGAAGCAAAATCAGAGGACAGGAAGTAAAAACAGAGGACAGGAAGTAAAATCAGA
>NC_056510.1:1748196-1749272 GCF_014905685.2 Nematolebias whitei
AAGTAAAATCAGAAGACAGGAAGTAAAATCAGAGGACAGGAAGTAGAGACAGAGGACAGGAAGTAAAATCAGAGGACAGGAAGTAGAGACAGAGGACATGAAGTAGAAACAGAGGATGGGAAGTAGAAACAGAGGACAGGAAGTAGAAACAGAGGACAGGAAGTAAAATCAGAGGACAGGAAGTAAAATCAGAAGACAGGAAGTAAAATCAGAGGACAGGAAGTAAAATCAGAAGCTGGTCTTGAAGTTTAAAGATGATGCGACACATTTTATTATTGAGCTGCTGCAGATTAAAGCTGCTCATCATCAGCTCCACCTCCGTTCCTCTTTGATTCTTCATTCTGTGCCTCACGAATAAAACCAAACTGTTTTTCTGCTCTCCAGTCTGAAAACTGTTCCTCAGCTTCACAACACAGGAACAGTTTCCTGCAGTACCAACCACCGACCACCAGGTGGCAGAACATCCTCTGACTTGTTTTCTCCTGTGTCTCAGATGGACCAGCTGTCAGATGACGAGGTGGAGGTCAGGGGGGAGGAGGACGAAGAAGAAGAGGACAGCGATAAGGAGGACCAGGACCTGGACAAGATGTTTGGAGCCTGGTTGGGGGAGCTGGACAAACTCACTCAGGTCCAGAAGCGACACGAGTCACGTTAATCTTCTCTTTAGTTCTTACCAGAATATAATGGTGTCCCTGTGTCTCCTTCTGGTTCAGAGTCTGGACGATGGACGTCCAGAGCCTCCCCCGCAGCAAAAAGCCCCCCTCAGGCAGGAGACCAACATGGCCAACTTCTCCTACAGATTCTCCATCTACAACATCAACGGTCCGACACGACTTCCTGTTGGTGCACACACTCGTTAGTTGTCCGTCTGATGGTGTTGTCCTCCTGTCTGCAGAGGCTCTGAACCAGGGGGACAACGTGGACCTGGACGCTCTCATGGCCGATCTGTCCTCCATCGAGCAGGAGCTCAGCACCGTCAGCCCCAAACCCAGCAGCATGAAGAGGCTGGGCCTGACCGACACCAAGGTGCACACACCAGAACCCAGGTCCACACCAGAACCCAGGTCCACACACCA
>NC_056510.1:1749282-1754920 GCF_014905685.2 Nematolebias whitei
CACACCAGAACCCAGGTCCACACACCAGAACCCAGGTCCACACCAGAACCCAGGTCCACACGGACGGAGCTGAAATGTGTGGCAGTAGCTGAGTCAGGCACAGCTTATAATCTAAGTGCTACACATTACACTTTAATTAAAACCTTGGTGTTAACTGTTAGCAAAATATCTCATAAACTGCAATATTTCAATGAAACATTCGGACAGTAATGACTTGATGTTTGGAGTCAGGCCAGTTCAAGATGGCTGCCACAGCTAACTGACCGTAGCTAACACTGAGCACGCTGTAGTGAACGTCACCGACGAGCTTTTATTTGTTGTGGTGGTCGCTGAGAGTCACCCCCAACTCTCCGAGCTCTGAGCCGGCAGAGATTGCAGTATTTCCAAGGTTTGACCAAAATGGCGCCGTCATTTCCATCATATGATCTGGGTCTAACACTCATCGGGCGATCTGCTCCTGTTAACGCAGTGGTTCCCAGTAAAAATAACGCAGTGGTTCCCAGTAAAAATAACAATCCTGCATGTTGTAGTTGTTTCTCTGCTCCAACACACCTGATTCAGTGATTTCATTACTTCCTCGAGTCCTGCAGAAGCCTGCTGATCACCCGTTCATTCACATCAGGTGTGTTGGAGTGGAGAAGCAACTCTATGCAGCAGGATGGTGTTCCTCAAGGATGAGGGTTGGGTACCACTGCTTTCAGGAATTACGTTTTTTGAATCAAAACTTTTTTTATTGCGATAATTTACATTGAGTTGATATTTGTTGTCTCATACAAGTTTCATCACCCCATCTCCAAGGCCAAGGTCACAAATCAAGGTCAACATTTAGGCATGGTTATTGCTTCTCCAGGCCATTTGCTGCACAACAGTTTGTTGACGGTACTCTTGTTTGTTTGTGTTTGTAGGTTCGCCAAAAGCCTCCAGCTGGGCGCAGTAGCAGGCAGCAGCCAGCAGGGGGGCCCAGCGGCGAGAACAACACTGGCAGTGGAGGTGGCAGCACCAGGGTGTCGCCGGCCGGTACCATCAGAGCTCAGAGCGGGCCACAGGGGAGGCCGCCGCTGGCGTCTAACTTCAGTCTGGATGACATCACTGCCCAGATGGAGAAGGTCAGGACACGGTCTCACGATGACACAAACGTTGATTGTTCATTGGAACAATTCTGTCAACACAATAATCAGAACAACTTGTCGGCTCCACCACCAACGTTTTACATTTCATGTTTTGTTCCTGGTTCAGCCTTTTCAGATGGTTCCGTCCCAGCATCATGTATAAAGCTTAGACAGAGAACGACGGTAGATTGTTGACCTTGGTAAGACTTATCTGCATCCTAAGATCGGGGGATCAAGACCCATTGCTGAACCTGGACTCTGTACGACCCCGAGATAGAAATGGCCCCAGGATGTCTCGAACATCACGTGGACTGACCAGGTCTATGTCAGAACCAGAACATCTGATAACAAACGAGCCACTGGAACAAGACTTTAAACTTTGAGAGGAGCCTGAGAACTGAAAGCTTTGCTTTCCATTTTACTTTTGGAAACTCTAGGAACCTCAAGTAAACCTGCAGTGTGGTCCCAGTGTAAGTGGAAGCTTAGAGGAGACTGTTGGTGCCTGTAAGTTATGGAACGCTCTGCCTTTGCACGTTCGACCGGCCCCTTCACTGTCCATGTTTAAAATCCGTCTGAAAAGTTCTCTCTACTCATCGGGGCTTCAACGAACTGACACTTGATTTTATCTGTTTAACTCGTCGTTTATTGGGTTTTAATTCATTGTGTGCTTAGTTTTGTCACTTTAGTTTTATGCTTTCTTTGATCTTATTTGATGTTCAGCGCTTGGGTTCAGCTGTGGCTGCTGTTAAAGTGCTTTATAAATAAAGTTGATGATGATGAGAGCGACGTGCTCTGTTGTGAAATTCACCTCTGCTTGTGTTTTCCTTAGGCCTCTCTCAGCATGGATGAAGCTGCCCATCAGGGCTCCTCCCACTCACTAAGCTCCGCCTCCTCTTTCACGTCAGCCTCGGTGCGACGGCCTGGCTCCTCTCATCGCCAGCATCGACGCACTGGATCAGTGGGCACAGTCAGTGAGCACGAGGTGAATGATGCTGGGATCTTTAAATCACTGAAACGGTGTGGCACAACATGAACCAGCAAAAGAAAATGTTTACTGGGGGCGGAGCTTGCAGAACATAAATACGACTAATGTGAAAATCTGTCAGTCAACATTGAAAAAACGGAACAGATTTGAAAATCTGCCGTTTTTCACTGTGATCAAATATTCACTGCGTTTCTCTGCAGGTCCGCTCTGCGGTCCACTCGTCCCGCTCCTCTGTCACCTCAGCGTCCGGGGTCTCCGTGAACTCCGCCTCCTCCATGGACTCGCTGAACAGCGTCCTCAACTCCGAGTCCGATGGACAGCCGGGCGCAGCTGAAGAACTGGGCCGGAGTCAGCAGAACACAGAGGTGCACGTTAGCTTCTGTTTCCAGTGTCTGAGTCTGTGCTCATGCTCTGCTTGTTTTAACTGGAAAAACTCCGTTTTAGCTTCATCAGCTAATTTCAGCTGTTATAAAGCAGCTAACGTTCCCGCTGCAGTTTAGCATAAAGTCTCGCCAAAGCAACATTTAACCCTCCTTCGGCTGATTGAAGTCTTTCACACGAGCCGAAACAATCAGGATTTCAGTTGGTCTGTCAGTCAGCTGTTTGAGAATATTTCCCATAATCCCTCAGGGCTGGTTTTCAGCAGCGTGGCTGTGTTTTGTTTAACGAGCCTCTCAAACAGCTGCTGAATAACTAGGATTAAGCAGCTGTTCCAGCATGGCAGTCTTTGAACACTTTACTTAAAAGTTACACGTTGTATTAAATATAAGACGAGTTTAAAGTTTCAGATTAATTCAATCATATTTATTTGTCAAAGTTTTAGCTGCTTTAATCCAAGCATGAAAACAACGTCATGCCATAAGTGTGAGCTCAGACTGACTCTTGGTCTGACTCTCAGCTACTACCACACTCAGCTCGAGCTGAATCTCCGTACACAGACGTCTGTGTGGCCTAATGCTGGTTAGGTCTGGCAGCCATCTTGAACTCGTCTGGCTCTGAAAGAGAACGACTTGTAGACGTTTTTCAGGAAGTTTCAATAAAATCCATGCAGAAGGTCACAAGATATTTTGCTAACAGAAAAACAAATGGCAAAAACATTGTCACCCTTCTCCTTGAGAAGTGGAGGTTGAAGCTCCTGGCCAATCAGAAACGAGGACTGTCCTGCCCCGCCCCACTCAACACGTTGAGCTTTTATTACAAACGTTAACTAAAACCTCTCTGAGCAGCTCATCCAGCTCCACTGGGCGTTCGGCTGCTCTCAGGCCAGACTTTAGCTGATATGAGACCATCACATCAGTTTAGCTCCAACGTTTCTTCGCAGTGAGAGGACGAGGAACTGGAAATACTCTGAGAAATTATTTTGCCGTCGTTTGTAAAAGGAAAACTCAGCAGATTTAAATATCAGGATTTCCCATCGTGCAGAAAACGTTGAGACAGATTAAATAAAAAATCGTTAGTTCTGATCAGAAAGATGCTGCAAAACATAATTCAGACGCATCATTCAAATGATCTGTAGATGGTTCTTTATTGATCATATTTAGATCAAATCTTCAGACGGCTCGTGATGGCTCACGTGTCAATTGAATAAACTAAACTTCTACTATTGAGCATGCATCAGGATAAACTTCTGGAGTTTCATTCGGCCTTTAGCTCGTGCCGCAGTGCATTCTGGTCTATTTCCACCTGCACAACTTCCGCACCTTAGAGCAGTTTGTAGGGCAGCGGTCTGGTCCTGGGTCTGGTTCTGTGAAGGTTTCAGTTGTTTCATGTCCACTTCCCCACCTCCAGCCCCATGAACTCACGTGACCTCTCTCTGTCTTTTTAAAGCACTCCTATCTGGACAGGGAAACCTCTCTGATTCTGAGAAACATTGCAGGGAAACCTTCACACTTGCTGACTAAGGTGACACTCTTCTTCCACCTCTGCACCCCCACCCCCACCCCCAAAGTCCTGTCTGTCGTGTAAAATGCATGTGATAATAAGCATGTGGTGATGTGCACGTTGTTACGTTTCTTTCCACACCTTCCTCCTTTCAGTGTGCACTTCTGAGGACCTCTGTCCCGAAGCTTCACGGGGCTCCGCGCTACGTGTGCGTTTATTTAAGTCAGCATCCTGTGAAGTCTTCTATCTGCAACTGGTCTTTATTTTTCTGTTGGGGGAATAAAAATCTATAAAATTCAGTTCCATGTTAGTTTTGGCCAAAGCTACAAAACGTCGCTCGTTGCCGCAGCTTTCAAACTAGAGCCCGACAGATATGAACATTTCTGATACAGATACTGGGCGAGGCAGGCTGATGCCAGTAACCAGTATAATATATACATCATGGCTGAAAATCTTTGAGCTTCGTCCGTCTCCAAGAATCTACGTAAACATGGAGTGGAGCGGGACTTGTTTATTTAGCACAGCTGTTAGCAACCATGAAGCTAAGCTAATCAGATCCACGCTATAACTGGTCCCACAGCAGGTTCACTGTGGAGCACTGGTCATAAAAACAGTCGTCCTAAGGTGTGGTCATGTTTTCTATCCTCCACTAATCACCATAAAGTTATCAAGTGTGTTACAAAAACATAAATTAAACAAAGAAACGTCTTCCTGTTCATTGTTTAAACAGTCGGTCTTGTACGTGAAGGTTTGATCGCAGCAGAGTTTAGTTTTATTTACAGAGAGGTAAAGATTTCACACGATGCATTTCATTGAGGACGACAAAGATAACGTTACTAACTGATATATTTTACCTCTACGTTAGATTTATTGTTCTGGATAAAGTTTTACAAGGCAGTAGCTGATGCTAGGTTATCTTAACGTTAGCTTGCTAACCTGAGAGGCACGTAGCTAATGACGAGCAGGTTGGAGGATTGAAGATAATTTATTGTTGATTTATTTTACAGATCAGTTAAAATAAACTCACCATGCTCTGTTCAGTCAAATACTCTACACAGAGTTGCTCTCTGCTTCAGCTGTGCTGAAAGTGAAACTTCAGTGAACGGCCATGACTTGAGTCTTCTGGCTCCCTCTGCTGGATACATTGTACAACTACAGCTGGTTCCAGCATCTTAGAGGTGGAAATTAGAAATGTTTGTATGGGAGCATGATGGGACGGTTATCACCGATATGATACGTCCCCATAGGTCTACATCGGCCTAAAATATCGGCCCTACCGATACATCGGTCAGGCTCTGTTGCATACCCCTGATTTAGATGGATGTCCATGTTTTGGTAGGTCTGCTGCAGCTGTGTCGTACTCTGTCCATTCTCTGTGCAGAGCGGAGAAGTGGGCGTGGCAAAGAGCGCTTGCAGGTGACTGAGAGCAGCGAGGCAGAGGAATCATGACATTCTGTTCTCTTTTGAGAAACATTGTTTAGAATATTGTAAGAGTGTGGGAACAGTTTAAAACGTCTTTATCTATCTATCTGTCTATCTATCTATCTGTCTGTCTGTCTGTCTGTCTGTCTATCTATCTGTCTGTCTGTCTGTCTGTCTGTCTGTCTATCTGTCTGTCTGTCTATCTGTCTATCTATCTATCTATCTGTCTGTCTGTCTGTCT
>NC_056510.1:1754930-1761034 GCF_014905685.2 Nematolebias whitei
TCTGTCTGTCTGTCTGTCTGTCTGTCTGTCTGTCTGTCTGTCTGTCTATCTGTCTATCTATCTATCTATCTGTCTGTCTGTCTGTCTGTCTGTCTGTCTATCTATCCGTCCATCCGTCCGTCCATCCATCCATCCATCCATCTATATATATATACAGTATATATAAACTACATACTACTTGTACTACTATTCATACTTTGCAGTTTTTCACTTATCGCGTGACTTCGGGGTACGGCTCCCCGGTGATAAACGAGGGACTACTGTATTTTGAAAATATTGCTCCATTTTCCTTCTACGTGTACTTTGTGTTGGTTTGCCACATGAACTCCCAGTAAAATACTAGATGTAAAGTAAAACATGCAGATTTTATTGCCTCAACTCAAACAAGGAGAACCAGTGTTTCTGTGAGGAACCCTCTGTAGGATTCCCCAGAAGAAGAAAGGGACCAGTCATGTTTCAGCTAACTGTCAGTCGGCTCCATTAATGACCCCGGGGCCATTAATGGCACGATGGTCGCCTGCTGTTGAGAAAAGGCATGTCTGTGTGTTTATGTGTCTGTTAGCAAAATATATCATTAACCTCTTGACTTAACCCTTGGAAGAACTTCTGGTGGAAAACTCAGCCACATGTTTATTTTTGATTGTTTTTTATTCATTCATTTATTTTAGTGCAGTCAATAAACTTTTTTTTCTAACAAAGCCTTAAACTATTTCTACTTTTTAAATTTTGTCAGAATTTGTTCAAATCCTCTCCTAACCTGACGGTAACTTTAGTATCTGAGGGGAAAAAATCATCCATGAAAATACACTGAAATACAACTTTTAGTCCCATATTTATCATAAAATAATGCATTTCTCTCAGTAATTATTTTTCATTTTACCCGTCCCTGCACTTTATTGTTATATTGGTTCACTAGGTGGTGCTCTGCTTTTATATTTGAGAGTCTGTAAAAATCTGTGGAGACGAGTTCGACTCACGCTAGAATCAGAACCAGAGTCCCACCTCTCATCTTGTCATTATTATAAAGCTGCTGCACATGCATGCAGGCTGCAGCATCAGCATGTTCTTGTCTTCACCCAGAGCAGGACACCATTAGCAGGTGCTCCGCGGTGTTTTTTTAGAGTTTATACCACGAGTAGAGTTCAAGAAAAATATAGAAATAATTTTGAAAAATAAGATTTTAAAAAACGCTTCACGTCCGACCACTGAGAGACACAAACAACTTTTGAATTGATTTCTACGTGATTTATTTATTTGTCTTGGACACGTGTGAGGACGTGGCTCTGCTGGATCCAGTTCAGTCCTGAGGCTTTGGAGCCCAGACAGTCGTAGTAATGGAGCTCAGGGACCGAGTGATGCCAGTCAATCTTAGTATTGGGACCAGTTGGGCCAACGTTGTTGTTTCCTGAACAGGACTGGGCTGCTGGCAGACACCAGTCCTGGAACCAAATAGATTATTTAAAATGATTTTTAGTTCTTCTGCCCACCATCAAAGAGACATTACCAGTGATGTTTTTATCTCCAATAAGATGATGGGGCAATAAATACTTCACTCTTTTTATTAACTTTTAACGTCCAACACACAAAAAGAAGAACTGGGGGGTAAGAAGGAGCTTCCAGATGACTGGACTACCACAGCAACAGTAATTAGAGAGACAGGTAGGAAGGTACTTGGTGTGTCACCTGGACAGAGAATGGATGATCAGGAGACCTGGTGGTGGAATAGAGAAGTGCAGGAAGATGTTCAAAGAAAGACGTTAGACAAGAAGAAATATGACAGAGAGAGGAGACAGTGGGTATATTGGTAAGATGTTAGAAATGCAGCTGCAGGAAAAAGACAAAGAGGAGACATATGGATGCAGTTAGAGAGGACATGGAGGTAGATGGTGTGAGGACACAGAGGACAGATTGAGATGGAGGACAAGGACTCGCTGTGGAGACCCTGAACAGGGATCAGCCTAATGAAAAAGAAAAGCTGGAGGACAAATCGTGTGTGTGAGATACTGACGAAGAGACGGTGAACTTTGTGCTACAGTCCTGGTTCCAGCTGAAGACCTCGTCTCCACGTCCAAACAGAAACAAACGATTTTAGAGTTCAGTAATTTGATGTTAATCTAAAGACTCGACTCCATCAGGCTTTATATCAGGCTGTGTTATCAGCATCTGGAAACATCTGCTTTTAATCTGAAGGCTTCTTAATGTGTGTGTGTGTGTTGGATGATGACTCGGATGAGGCCGTCTGATTGGACGTGCAGAGACAATCCTCTTTGGCGAGCAGAGCTTCTGAGCGGCAGCACCTCTAATGCAGCAGGCAGACAGCTGAGCTGCCTCGTGTCTTCTGAAGGAAGTTCTCAACAACCAGACTGAACCGTCCTCCCTCTGAAAACTGTCTCATCATTCACACGACTGTTTTCCTCTTTGTACTTTCATCAAACTGACGTGTTTTAAACCGTCTTTATTCCTAAAATGTTTGGGTGGGGTAGCTCAGTGGTCGGTGCTGCGGTCTGGTATTCCTGAGGCTGCAGGTTTGAGCCCAGGTTGTGTCAGGAAGAACATCACCAACCCTTCCCATGAGTCGGCTCACTGCAGACGGGAGCGAAACATTCAGCTCAGGTGGACAAAGTTAGCCCAACATATTTAACTTTATTATATTTAACTTGAACATTCATTTATAAACACAAAACATTTATTTCAGTTCCTTCAAAAACTGTGGTCTTGGAGCTTCAGCTCCTGGCTCTCTTGTTGCTTTTAGCTGTTAGCTATAGTTTTACCATCTGCAGTTTAGCTGAATTTACCAGTTGGTTTTCTACGTTTCGCTCGTTTAGGTTCTGTTTAGGAACTTTTAGCTACTGTCTAGCTAATTATTGTGTCTGTTTAGCTCATTTTAGCATTCGTTTGGATCTTTTTAACATTTGTTTTGGTACCTTGAGCTACTATCTAGCTCATTTGAGCACATTTTGCTAATTAGAGCATTTGTTTTGTTAAATTTAGCTATCATCGTCCAGGTGTCCCCCGCCTCTCACTCAGTGATGGCTGGACATGGGCACCAGTGACCCCATGACTCAAAAAGGAAGAAGTGGGTCAAGATGATGGATGGATGGATGGATGGATGGATGGATGGATGGATGGATGGATGTGCACCTGATTAGGACGTCTGTCATTCAGACAGAAAACCCTCTGAGCTTTTTGAGGGTTAAAAAAAAAAAGATTGTTTCAATTTGTTGTTTCAGATTAGAGCGGGGGAGGGGCTGCGATGGGTTTGAGATTGCAGGGAGATTACGGGCTTCGGAGCCAGTGTAATTCCTGCAACAGCGATTTGGTTGAAGGCACAATTATGTGCTCTTATTTTAGACTTCAGGGATCAGCTGTGTGTGTGTGTGTCAGCATTACACACACGCAAACAAACAAACAAACAAACAAACACTGCTGGCCAGCTCCTGCTGTTTACAGTCATTCACATCCGTGTGATTTATTTATTTATTTTAGCCTACGGTGGCACAGGAGGGACACATTTCTCCTGTTGATCTTCACTGGACAGGAACTCATCTTCGTGTTTCTAAATATTTCTCAGATGAAAACAGGAAGTGACAGTGGAACAAACAGGAAAGAGCTGGACAGCCAGAGGAAATGATCCATATGGTTCTGAACACATTGGTGACGAGAGTTAGATTTAAAAAAAATAAAATTTAAGATTTAAAACGCTAACAAACGCTGGTTCCAATATTTAACCAGAAATACTGTAATAAGTACTTAAGTACAAAGTACTTAAGTATTTAACCAGAAATACTTATAATAAGTAATAAGTACTGGTACATGTGTAGCAGTACTTAATGCTTATCACCCACCACCTCTAATGTCAGTTTTAAATCAAGATCATTTCATGCTGGAAAATATCAGAGTACTCGCCATTGTGTCCTTTAGTTCTACTCTTTCTTGTGGTGTGCCACAGGGCTCTATCCTTGGTCCTCTCATTTTTTCTCTTGATCTGCTGCCACTTGGATCAGTTATAGACAGACACCACTTTTCTTTTCACTGTTATGCAGATGACTTGCAGATTTATTTGCTCATGAAGCCTAGAAGTAGTAACCTTCAAACTTCTTTTATTGACAGTATTTCCAACATTAAGCAGTGGCTTCACCAAAACTATCTGTATTTAAATGAAGGAACAACAAAACAGCTAGGTCGTAAGGTTGTTTCCCCTACCATTATACAAGCAAGGCACCCCGCCTACTGAACCGAACAGCGTCGATAGACAGACAAACAGACAGACAGATAATATATTTTATATATAGTTGTTATAGTTATATAGTCGTCTGTTGTTTCGGTACTTGAGGACGGTCTCCTGGAAGTCCTGCTTAGGTTGAATGTGGGGATGAGAAGTTTTCAGCTTCAAGAATTGCTGCTGTTCTGTTCTGGCTGTCTGCTGGTGAACGGGGATATGATGGTTCAATTCCAGAGGAGCAGTGTTGCTTCCATCCTGGTTGTGGAACAGTAGACCACATCTTCATCCTTGCAGAATTGCTGAGGGGGGTCATAGGAGTTTAGTTACCTAGTCCAGCGTGTAAATAGGATCTGGAGAAGGCTTATGACCATGTCCCACGAGACGTTCTGTGGGGGGTGCTCCTGTAGGGGGTGCCAGGATCATTTATAAGGGCTGTCTGGACTCTTAAGAACCAAACCAGAGTCTTCATCGTTGGCTCACAGTCAAGCTTGTTCCTGATGCTGGATGAACTCAACCAGAGCTGTCCCTTGTCCTTGGTCCTATTTGTGGTGTTCGTGGATAGGATCTGAAGGTGCAGTCTAGTAGAGGATGGCTATGGTTTGGGAACCTCAGGGTCTCATTTCTGCTGTATGCAGATGATGTTCTGGTGTCTTCAGTACACCTTCAGACCTTGGATTGGGATGAGAGTGAGCTCCTCTAAGTTCGAGGCCATGGTTCTCAACTGGGAAAAGACTGAATGCTCTCTCTGGATCAGGGACGAGTTTTTCCTTCAAACAGAAGATTTCATGTATGTGGGCATCTTGTTCACAAGTGACAGCAAGAGGATTGATGGAATGTCTTGTCTGCAGTGATGAGAGTGTTGCTCCTGTCAATCATGGTGAAAAAAAGGTTAAGCTGAAAGACAAAGCTCTGAATTTACTGGTCCATCTACGTTCCAACTCTCATCTGTGGTCATAGGCACGACAGATTAAGATAAAGAGATCAGTGCACGGCAACAAGCCCCTCCCTCAGCCCAGATAACCTTCCTTCCCTCCCTCTGGGTCCTCCGTCTCTGAACCAGGGAGGGGGACAGTCTTTCTGTGAATCGATGCGTTCCAACGTGATGGCTTTAGGTCGTGGGTGTCAGACGGTTCGCCTTTTTGTGCGTTTGAGCTGTGCCACAGTCTGATCCTGTGCTGGTCCTCCTCTGCTGGACCTCAGTGGTCCTGCTGAAGCTGTGCGTCATCACTCGGTGGGACACGACTTCGTTCAGGCTCTTTGTGCTGCTCGCATGGAAAATATGGTTCTTTTAATGAACAGAAGCAGAGAAATGCTCAGGATGTCTTCTCACTCTGTGGGCTCTGTGGACCACGGGTTCTGGGACTAACCTGTAAGGACACGAGGAACTGGACTGGACCCTGACTTTGACTGAGGTCCCACTTTGTTTTTACCTTGATGTGAAGCAGAAACTCGTCTGACAGGATCCACCATGACTTCCTGCTGGAGGGCTCAGGTATGCAGGTGGAGCAGCCCTGCGAGCGCCGCAGGTTTGGATTCCCTCCTGGTTAACACGTGTGTGTGTGTGTGTGTGTGTGTGCGTCTGTGTGTGTGTGTGTGTGTGTGTCTGTGTGTGTGTGTGTGTGTGTGTGTGTGTGTAGGAGGAGCAGGCTGCCAAGTTCAAGGCAGAGAGTATTCGAGTGGCCTTGGAGAAGATCAAGGAGGCACAGGTGAAGAAGGTAGGTCAGCTTCAAAACTTACATCTGATTATAATGTTTATACTGTGTGTGTGTGCGTGTGTGTGCGTGTGCATGTGCTTGACATCACATGTGTGAAACAGTTTTCTGGGTCAGGTCAGTGTCACTCCACGTATGAAAGCTCCAGTCAATAACAGCTGTGGTCAACA
>NC_056510.1:1761434-1771173 GCF_014905685.2 Nematolebias whitei
CCCCCCAGCTTCAAGGTCAAGGTCACATATCAAGGTCAAAGTTAAAACAAGGTCTTGCTCGTGCATTACTGTGTCTGTTGACAGAAGTGTAATGTGAGATCAGCAGCACTCTTGTTCAGGAGACGACGTGAAGCTGTTCAGTCCTGTTGCTAAACATCTGTCTGGGCTTATTGGACTGCAAGTGGTCGACAGTGGTGCCATAAAGGGGGTCGGGGGGGGGGGGGGGGGCAATGGTCACCCATTAAAAGTTGATAGTTCCCCCCCCATTAACCACCAATAGTTTTGTCCTCTAGAGTTTTTGCCTGGTGAGCATTTTTAATTTCCCCTACCTGATTTTGTTGAATAAACTAGTTCTGAGAAATTAGGAGTTCAAAAGATCCAAATCTACTCAGGAGTCTACACACACTACATCTCTCCACGATCCTCTGAATCTGTAGCATCAGTGCAAGAGACAAACCAGTTACTAAACCAGGTTATAAGTCAGTTTCCATTGAGCCTATGTCCAGGGCTCCAGACGACCCCCCACCTTCACGTCGGTCATGTTTACACACAACACAGATACGTTCAGAATACTGTTCCTACACCTTCAGGCAGGTCGAAGGAGGTTCATGCTGATCTTCTCCTCTCTGGGTGTTCTTCTCAGCTGGTGATTCGGGTCCATCTGTCTGATGAGAGCTCCAAGACCATGATGGTGGACGAGAGACAGACGGTCAGACAGGTATGACGTCCACAGAATGTTCGTCTCTCTTCAGATATTTACAGGGATTAGTCATTTTCAAATGGAACAGTCCTGGTGTTTTAGGGTTTTCTGTTCCTCCATAGGTCCTAAACTCATTAACGAGACACGACGTATCGCTCTGTGGGATTAGCTGAAAAAGACGGGGTTAAGATTCAGTAATGGTGTGGACAATCTGGTCCACATAGTGTTCTGTCTCCTGTAGAACCTCCTTCAACAGCAGAACTCTCAGTGGTTTTCTGTAGGACTTTATCAGGTTGTGGAAGAGTTCTGGACCACTCTTCTTTCCATTGTTGTGAAGCAACATTGAAGAGCCTCATTGAGGTTTCTGCTCAGCTCTCTGAAGATCCCACTGCAGCTGAAGGTTGGACCCAGTTTGGTCCAACCTTCAGCTGTTGGGCATTTGACTCCAGAACCCTGTGGTCTACAGAGGATGTCATGGTCCACTCAGTGACTGCAAGGAGCCCAAACCATCAATCCTCCACCACCGTGCTGACAGTTGGGAGGAGCTGTTTGCTTCTGAGGATCATGACCTTTGACCTTTAGCCTGCTAACTGAGGTCTGTAGGGTGTCAGACAAAGCTCTTGGGTTTTTGCTTCTTATTTGCACCCTGAACCGTTCGGGTTCAACCTTCTGCCACCCCCCTACCCCTGGGCCTTAGGAACTCTGAACTCCTGCAGTGTCTTCATTGGTGGTTTTCACCGTGTACTTGTATCTGGACTGTACACAACAATAAAAGTAATTCTGTTCCTTTGGCTTGGCTCTGCCAAGTCTGACAGTCCTGAACATTTTTCACACTTGAAGATGTTTTTAATTGTGGACTAATGGTCTCCAAATAGTTTGCAGTGACCTTTGACTCTTCCCAGTGATCTCTTTCCACCTTGTGTTGTGTTAAAACACACCTGCCTGCCTCAGAGCAGCAAACTGACAGCACTCCTGCTTTTCTACAGGTGGTACCACTCAGTCAGTACATTTGATCAGTAATATGTCATGACTTGGGTGTAAAACACGTGAAGGACCCAACGTATCCTTTAACCTTTCTGTTGAGGGGTTTGGTAACAACACATATTACTCAGAGCATCATCGTGAGCTGAAGATTGTGTACTGCCAGTGCAGGAAGTATCCGTGTTTCTTGTGTCATTCAGGTTCTGGACAGTCTGCTGGACAAATCTCACTGTGGTTACAGTCCGGACTGGTCTCTGGTGGAAACCATCAGCGAGCTACAGATGGGTGAGTTAACAGCTGAAACATCTGCTGGAGTGTGTTCAAGTCTCAAGTCCAACTGTGTAATAACAAATGTACATGAAGGCACCAGTTGCATTTTTCCATTTTGGGTTTAGGCCTAATCATTTCACTGAAATTGCCACAGAGTTTATGGAAAAGATAAAGAACAAAGGCAGAGTTTTTAGGGTGTGCTCCTTAATTTATGCTAAGTATGTTACACTTACTAATGGACTCAGAAATAATTTTTTGGGGTTCTTTAACTTTGTGAGTTCCGACTTTTTTTTGTTTTGTTTTGTTAAAATTTGAAATTATGAATCTGAATTTTTATGTGTTTCAACTGGTGTCCCACAGGGTTCTATATTGGGTCCTGTTCAGGTCAGGTCTCTCTTGTAAATGAGTCCTCGTGGCTCAATGGGACTAACCTGTTTAAATAAAGGTTGAATAAATTTTTACTGAAACCAAAGAAATGGTTGTTAGCACGCTAACAGATGTCAAGGGAAAACTTACAAGCTTGCTTCTCAGGTCTACAACTAGATGTATCGGATTAGGAAATAAACTACAACTTTTCCCAGAAATTAAATATTTAGGTTTATATCTACATTCAAATCTTAGGGTGTGTGAGACAGACAGACAGACAGATTGATAAAACTTGCAGAAACATGCATATGCAAGCCTTGTTTTGTGTGATGTGCTTTCTTTTTGTTTATAAGCACCTTTTGTAAATGAGGCCCCTGTTCTTTGAGGCATTGATTTATAAAAATGCATTAAGCAGGTTTTCTTTAGCTACTAAAGTCACTCAACCACTCATCCACACGGGCAGCTGTGGCTGAGTGGTTACAGTCCTGCAATTGGAGAGTTGGGGGTTCAATTCCACCAGCAATCACATGTTGAAGTGTCCCTGAGCAGGACACTGAACCCCTCGCTGGCTCTGATGTGTGACCCATCGGTGTATGAATGTGATCTAAACAGCGGTCCTCAACCCTTTTTGCACCACGGATCGGTTGAATGTCAGACAGTATTTTCACAGACCGGCCTTGACGGTGTGACGGATAAATACAACAAAATAAAATGATATGACCGGCATAAAAACTGGTATTTCATTTATCCAACCTTTATTTATACAGGCTAATCCCACTGAGCCTCGGGGATTCATTTACAAGTGAGACCTGATTTTAACAAAGAAAGATGACAACAGTGGACAACCATAAAGGATGCATACAAATTGAAATAAAATGGTATTAAAAAACTGTAACAAAAAACGGCTAGATTACGAGGCGGTGTAGAAAACTAAAAACAGGAACATCTGCAGGAACTTAACAGATGTTTGAAGCCACTTAGAGAGGTCAAAGGTCGAGAGCTTCAGATCTTTTTACAAGATATTCCAGGAAACAGGAGCGGAATAGGAGAAGGTCCTTTTGTCTAGTTCAGTCCTCACTGAGGGAACACTGCAGGTAATGATGTCCTGAGAGTGCACGCTGTAGCTGCACTCACGCAGAGACATGTAGGAGGAGATGTATGAAGGCAGCAGACCAGGAAGTGATTTAAATATGAAGATGTACCAGTGAGAGAGTCTGTGTGAAGTTAATGGTGACCAGTTAACCAGTGAATACTGGGTGCAGTGGTGGGTACGGCAGTTACAGCCAGTTATGAATCTTAGTGCACCATGATAGACAGCATCCAACATCTGCAGCATCCAACATCTGCAGCATCCAACATCTGCAGGGTTCTTGTAGGAGTGTTCATGTAAATAATGTCACCATAATCAATGGAGGGAAGGAAAGTCACAGATACAAGGTGTTTCCTAACATTCAGGGTTAGACAGGATCTGTTTCTGAAAAAGGAACCAAATTTAATTTTCATTTTCCTTACTAAGTTTACCATGTGGAGCTTAAAAGAGAGATGTGAGTCGACCAAGATACCCAAATATTTGTAGGAATCAACAAACTCAATAGGGACACCATTTGAGGATAAAATCAGAGGAAGAACTGCTGGGATTGACTTCCTGTTTGAAAACAGCATTCCTTTGGTTTTGTCAGCGTTTAGCACCAGTTTGAGGTGAAACAAATCAGTCTGGATGATGTCAAAAGTCGATTTCAAAAGCTGGAAAGCCTTAGCAACTATTTTAGCTCGACAATAAACAACTGTGTCATCAGCATAGAAATGTATGGATGCATTAGGGATGTTTTTACCTACATTATGTATGTAGATTGTAAAGAGGGTGGGTCCTAAGACTGAGCCTTGTGGTACACCATTGTTGACTGTTAAATAACTGGAGGAAGTACCATTATGTTGAACACATTGCCTCTGGTCTGAAAGATAGTTAGAGAACCAACCAATGGTGTGATCTGAGAAACCGATTTCTGAGAGTTTATGACACAAGATGTTCTGATCCACAGTGTCAGAATCTTTAGACAGGTCTAAGAAAAGTGCAGCACAATAATCCTTAGCATCCAGTGCTTCAACAACATCATTAAGAACCTTCAGTGAAGCAGTGGTTGTGCTGTGTTGTTTCCTGAAACCAGATTGATGTGGAGGTAAGATGTTAAATGAGTCCAGGTCATTTTTGATTTGAGAGTTTATCAGTTTTTCTAGAACCTTGGCTAAAATGCAGAGTTTAGAGATTGGTCCATAGTTGTTCAGTGAGGGGGGGGTCTCCTCCCTTCAGCAAAGGAAGAACAAAGGCTGTTTTCAAGTGTCTGGGATGGAGTTTTGTCTTATGGAGAGATTGAAGATGTGGGTCACAGGGACTGTGATGATATGAGCAGCCAGCCTTAAGAAATAAGGTGGAAGTTGGTATGGTATGGTATGGTATAAAGTTTATTCATTTAAAAAAAGTACAAAACAATTCCTTAACAATATATAAAAAGATACAAGAGATTTAAAATGAAAGGCAGCAGAAAGAAGAAAAAATCTTATTATATCTGCCCCTTTTTTCAAACAATTATTTCAGACAATTATCTTCAAGTAACAGAACAAAATGAATAACTTTCTAATTTTTCTAATTCTAATACAAAAAACACACACTAATCTACTTCATATATACTTTTTTAACAATTCAGCTTTGATCTTTTTCTTAAATGTACACATTGACTTGGCATTTTTCACATCACTCTCTAGACCATTCCACAATCCAACTCCTTGGATTGAGGTAGACCTTCCCTTCAGACTAGTTCTGAATGTTGGTTTGACAAATATCTCTATCCCCTTAAGATTGTAACAACTTTGTCTTTTAACAACATTTATTTGGATATTTAATGGTAATGTGTTATTTTGAGCCCTATACATAACTGATCATACATACTTTTAAGGCCGCTGTCATTTGCTATCTCCAGCAGTTAATCTTCTTCTTGCATAGACACACTGGATTCCGCTTACTGGCGGAAGGTGACCGCTCACCGTTCACTCCGGTGAAGCCAGACGTGTCTCCCTGGGCTCCTCCCCGCTTCCCTGCTTGCACGCTTTCATCCTGTGAACCTTAAAGAGCCTCTTTTTTTCTGCACACCTCCTAATTCGAAGGATCAGCTGGTCTCTCAACAAAATTGATCAGCTTCTCCCGACAGGAGTCAGGGTAAGGAAGACCCTCTTACCTCGACAGAAACAAATTGGATTCATGATGACAACTGGTTATTTTGCTGTTTGGCTGGTGAATTCTGGATTATCTATAAATTCGTGTGGATGTGTCAAAGCTTGACAGCACTCAGGCTGAATTATGTGGAGCTGCAGCAGGGAGCTGCAGGGAGCTGCAGCAGCTGTTATCAGGACTGCTGACTCTATAACAGCACACATGAAGGTGGGAATAATCTTGGAGAAGCTGTGAGTTCGACTTTTGGTGTAAAGGATCAATTCGGCTGTTTGGAGTTTCCATCAGAGGAATATGTACCAGCAAGACTTTAAAAAACGCAGAAACAACAATTCATGAGTTCTGCCTGACCCAAACTGTGGCCTTGACGCCGGACTTATCTCAACTCCTCCTGGAATGTTTTGAAAACTACAAAGATGCTTTGTCTGTCTCCTCACCCCTCCCTTCCCCAAGGACATGTGACAGAACCTCAACTGAGCTGAAGATGAACGTCACCTCTTATCTGGACAATGGCTGGGGGGGGGGGGGGGGGCCTCTGGACTATGGTACGACTTTCCCTTAATGTCTTCACGGCCTATATGTTCATGTATAACGTCTGTTCATGTTGCTTTGCTGTGGGAGGTTTGTTTGATGCCTCAAATCGTGCCCTGTCTAGGACACGGCGTGAGAGATCTTTTTTTTATACCGTCTCTCCTCATGTTTTCTTTCCTTTTCTCGTCTAAGCAAAATATTATTCTGAATAAGAATAAGAGGCTGCGCTATTTATAGCAGCACCTTCATGCACTCCGCCCATCTTTGGGATGACTGTACGTACATCCATCCATCCATTTTCTTCCGCTTATCCGGGGTCGGGTTGCGAGGGTAGCAGCCTAAGTAGGGAGGCCCAGACTTCCCTCTCCCCAGCCACTTGGGCCAGCTCTTCCGGGGGAATCCCGAGGCGTTCCCAGGCCAGCCGAGAAATGTAGTCCCTCCAGCGTGTCCTGGGTCTTCCTCTGTACGTACATGTTCTCGTTGTATCTCGGTGCAATGATAATAAAGTTTATTCTGATTCTTTAAGAAGGTAGCCATGTGACCGAGGCAAGCATCTTGACCTGCGTCAAGAGTGAGTCATAGACAGATGTGGCGGAGAGAATCCGATAATTTTACAAAATAAAACATCATTCAGAATCAGATACTAAATAAAACAGAAATAAAGTAAGATATATATTCTTTCTATGTGGCCTGGTACCAGTTGACCCACAGACCGGTCCATGGCCCTGGGGTTGGGGACCATTGATCTAAAGCTCTGATTAGTCTCTACAGATTCAGATTATCTTTGTAGAGATGTAGTAGAGTGTTGTATGAATGTGTGTATGGAGATAAATCAGGGCACAAATTGTGTTGTAAAGCGCTTTGAGTATCTTGATTAGATAGAAAGACGCTATATAAGTATAGTCTATTTACCATTTTAAATGTATGTATATTGCCACATTTAGTGGTGATCACACTGTGGCAACAAAAAAAGGCAATGTTTGGTTTGCAGTGGAGTTTGAGGCACATGTCTCCTTTTGTGAGGGCTTTGAGAGGTAAGCAAATTCACTGAATCTAAAACCATTGCTATGCTTTGGTGATTCTGGGTCTCTGTGCGCATCAAGGTCTCAAACATCCACACACTTCCAGCCTGATAGTCTTTGATACAAACACACACACTATGAGTTTGTGTGTGTAGGTCCAATGCAGCCAGGCGTGTGATCTAACCTACATCCACAGGACTTCTGCTGAATGGCTGTGTTGAAAGAAGAACCCAAGACAAAAGTGGGGCTGGCTTGGTCTCATTGGACTGTCCAAGCCTGGTTCGGACCTGCTGCAGGCCGCGGGTCTACATTAGATGGGTTTAAATCTGCCTCGGGGTAATCGAGGGATTTAGTTGAGCAAGGGACACGCACAACAACAGCAGCAGCTCTTTGTAAGCTCTGGAATGACATTTAAAGTTTTTGTAAAAATAAAAAAAAATGAATAGAAGAAGAAGAAGAATTTATTTTTATCAGCTTCATGTTTTTATCAGAGTGTGTGAATAAATGATATTGTGTTATTGGTTCTAAAGAACATTTGGTATGTTGGTGCTAATTTTGCAAAACGTTTCATAATTATGAATTTGTTGGAGAAAAACTAACAAATTAAGAGTCAATACTACAACAGTATCAAGTTTAGTCCAACCACTTTTCAGATCTACAGGTCAGGTCACAAGGAAACAGTTTCACCGGATCATTAGGAATTAGGACCACGTCACATGTTGTGATTACTAATCTGGCGTCTGTCTGTCTCAGTCCTTGGACCATCGTCATTATAAGAATTTCTTTTATATATTTTTATTTATTTATTGTAATCCCCAATTGAGAAATTATTTCTCTGCATTTTTTCCATTGCACGTGAGCACACACGTGAAGCAGAGGGCTGCCATCTAAGGCGCCCGGGGATTGCAGGAGACATTCAGCCATTTCAATTTTGCTCATCAGCTTTTTTCATCATAAAGCTAAACAAGACAAAAAAGAAAAATGTTCACCCACAGCTGTTTAGAGTAAAGTTTTCTTGTCCTTTTTCTTTCAGTTATACTTTTTGTCTGACCGCTCTGTATTTTTATTTTATTTTATTTTTCCAGGGTGCGGTCAGAGCCATCCTGTCCCACACAAAGCAGCTGTCTGTGAAACCTCTGGACAATATCCTCCCTCTGCCATTTTAATAAACTAAGCACTCCACAGAGAGACCTCATTTCTTAACAAAGAGGGATGACAGCAATGGATAACAACAACAATAGACAATCACAAGAGGCATACAAATTTAAATTTCTTTTTTTTTTTTTTTACAAATCAAAACAAAATAACCAAAAGGACAATCAAAAGGAAAAGTAGCGAGAGAAAAAAAAAGAGCTAGATTATAAGGTGATGTAGAAAACTAAAAACAGGAACATGGCTGCATTGATTTTTGCAGGAACTTAACAGCTGTTTAAAGTCATTTAGAGACTCCTATATTCTCTGTAAGTCTCCGACTATACAGCAAAGTTCCCCGAACTTCCTTATATTTTGATAGCCTCTGACTATCTATATTAAAAGTTCTTTCGTGGCCTATGCCTACTGCAAGTCCCTTAGTGCTCCCTATTGAAAGTCCCTTCATGACTTCACTACTTTAAGTCCCTTAGTGACTGCTCCCTATTGAAAGTCCCTTCATGACTTCACTACTGCAAGTCCCTTAGTGACTGCTCCCTATTGATAGTCCTTTCCTGACTTCACTACTGCAAGTCCCTTAGTGACTGCTCCCTATTGAAAGTCCCTTCATGACTTCAATACTGCTAGTCTTTTTATGACTGCTCCATATTGATAGTCCTTTCCTGACTTCACTACTGCAAGTCCCTTAGTGCTCCCTATTGAAAGTCCCTTTGTGACTTCACTACTGCAAGTCCCTTAGTGCTCCCTATTGAAAGTCCCTTCATGACTTCAATACTGCAAGTCCCTTAGTGCTCCCTATTGAAAGTCCCTTTGTGACTTGACTACTGCAAGTCCCTTAGTGACTGCTCCCTATTGAAAGTCCCTTCCTGACTTCACTACTGTAAGTCCCTTAGTGACTGCTCCCTATTGAAAGTCCCTTCATGACTTCAATACTGCTAGTCTTTTTATGACTGCTCCATATTGATAGTCCTTTCCTGACTTCACTACTGCAAGTCCCTTAGTGCTCCCTGTTGAAAGTCCCTTTGTGACTTCACTACTGCAAGTCCCTTAGTGACTGCTCCCTATTGAAAGTCCCTTCATGACTTCACTACTGCAAGTCCCTTAGTGCTCCCTATTGAAAGTCCCTTTGTGACTTCACTATTGCAAGTCCCTTAGTGACTGCTCCCTATTGAAAGTCCCTTCATGACTTCACTACTGCAAGTCCCTTAGTACTCCCTATTGAAAGTCCGTTCGTGATTTCACTACTGCAAGTCCCTTAGTGCTCCCTGTTGAAAGTCCCTTCGTGATTTCACTACTGCAAGTCCCTTAGTGCTCCCTGTTGAAAGTCCCTTTGTGACTTCACTACTGCAAGTCCCTTAGTGACTGCTCCCTATTGAAAGTCCCTTCATGACTTCACTACTTTAAGTCCCTTAGTGACTGCTCCCTATTGAAAGTCCCTTCATGACTTCAATACTGCAAGTCCCTTAGTGCTCCCTATTGAAAGTCCCTTTGTGACTT
>NC_056510.1:1771183-1778858 GCF_014905685.2 Nematolebias whitei
TGCTAGTCCCTTTATGACTACTCCTTATTGAAAGTCCTTTTCTGATTCACTACTGCAAGTCCCTTAGTGCTCCCTATTGAAAGTCCCTTCCTGACGTCACTACTGCTAGTCTCTTTGACTGCTCCTTATAGAAAGTCCCTTCGTGACTTCACTACTGCAAGTCCCTTCTTGACTGTTCCTTATTGAAAGTCCTTTTGTGATTTCCGTACAACATGTTGAATAAAATCAGCTCCGTGCCCTCTGTGTATGTGGCTCATCTCCGTTCGGATTTCCATCACCTCCCTCGACTCACCAGCAGACCTGGCCTCAGTGAAATCTGCAACTCAGCCGGAGGACTTTCCGTTCAGGAGATCAAAACTCCTCTGTGCATGGATTTCAGTCCAAGCCTGGTGTTCCCAGGTCAGATGTTGGAGCCGGCAATCAAAGGACCAAAATGTTGGAGAAAAACATTTTCACTTTATCTTACTTACTCAAAAAGGAACCAAACTTGACAGCAGATTTTTAACCGGTGTTTTTTTGCAAGGTCATATTTTCAGGGCAAGTTACATAAATATGCATAAAGTACACACGTGACAATCAATCACAAGAATCTGCCGCGAGCGGTCTGTGAAGTTTGTTTTTATACTTATCAGTTCAACCAAGCTCACATACTCGGAGATGTCCTTGAAGTGATAGCTGCACGTTGCAGCCTCACCCAGCTCTCTCTGTTGACCCAAACATATGGTTCATGGGCAGAGCCAACATTCTCTGCCATATTAATGAAAATATCCATAACCTTTGACCCAAAATTCCCAAACAGAATCCAAAGGTATTCTGACTACTTGTGAATGAGAATGTTTTATGCTGACTGCTAGATCAGACCTTCTGTTCTGTTCAGGCGGACGAAGGTCATGAAGGCGGGTCTGTGTGTGGCTCTGGGGTCACTGATTCATTCGACCTTTATTTAGACAGGTTAATCCCACGGAGCCTCTGGGACTCCTTTACAAAGGAGAAAACATCTAGGTTGTAAGGCGATGTAGAATACTCAAAACAGGAATCAGGATCAAGAGAGCCTCTGGAGGCTGATTGTCTTGTCTTCTGAATCTGCATGAATCATGAAGTTCTATCAACATGCTCTGTTTGGTCTGGGTCGCAATTCCTGCAGATCCGTTCGACAGTTTGATGATTTTCTGGTGCCGAGGGTACCAGAACATCATGGTTCTTCTTTAGGGCCATGCTTTCAATTCAATTTAATTCAGTTTATTTAAACAGCGCCAATTCACAACAAAGTTGTCTCTGGGCACTGAACAGAAACATTCACATTCATTCAACCTTTATTTAGACAAATAAGACACATTGAGCCTAGAAGACTCATTTACAAGTGAGACCATACATAGCAAAGCCAGTGAGTAAAGTTCTCCTTCTAAGGAAGCAGCAGACATTGAATCTTCACTTCGTCACAGTCTGCCATCCTGAGAAACCACAATGGCAACAGTGGATCCTCCACACATCTGTCTGCTCCAGATAGAGGAGGTCCCCCTGATGAGGCTCAGTTCATCAGTACTTTTGATCAGCAGATGTTTGGTGTTACCAGACACAGCTCAGGGTTCAGATCTTTTACAGAGCCATGGGACCTGGTCCTTGTCACATTCAAAACTATTTTATTATTTTCAGGCACAAAATTTTGGGATTAAATCGCTTCTAATCAAATTTCTCCATCTGCAGAGCGAATCTTTGAGGATCACGAGAACCTGGTGGAGAACCTTCTGAACTGGACCAGAGACAGCCAGAACCGTCTCATGTTCACTGAGCGCATAGAGAAGTACGCTCTGTTCAAAAACCCTCAGGTGAGACACACGTGCACACCTGAAAAGATAGTCTGCTCATGTTCAATGGGATATTCTGTCAAATAGTTATCAATAGTTATTAGTGCATTAACAGAGTAATCTACACATCGATTGCTAGAACATCTATCGAGGTTAAAAATGTAACGTTGAGTATCCGTAGTGACGTCATATTACGTGACCACCGTATGACCGTAGGGGGCGGTGTTGCACTGTTGCAGATCACAGAGTATGGTGTAACACCGGGTCCAATCCACCGAACCAGAACCAGTTTCGGTTTGTTTCGTTTTTGACGTGCTGCGTTTCTTCACGTTTGCAGTTTAATAATAAAAACTAATAGTTTAGTTTTTCCTGTGACTTATTTGCACTATGATAAATGGGAGGAGCATAATATACGCTCCCAATGTTTTGTTGGTCTTTTTTTTGTAAATAATTACTTTTTTTGCGGTTTTATTTATTTATTTATTTTTGTATCTTGAGATCTATGACCTCATCAAATACTCAAGTTCTACTCGGGTTTCATTATGTTAATGTCGAGTTTAAAAATTATATACTCGTTCAACCCCTAATAGTTATCAACCTTGACATCGGTCGAAGAGCAACGAGTGAAGAGGAAAATAACTTTCTATGACTGATGATGGTACAAACTGTAAAACATCACTACAAAAATGATAAAATTATTAATAATGTTGTTGTTCCAAAATAAATATTGAATTCAGAAAATAACAGGAAAAAACGATTTCTTAAGGTTCTATTTAAAGTACATACCTGCAAACTTGTCACTTTTTGGCAAAATTTGCCTATTTCAATCAAAAACATGTCATTTACGTGAATCTAGATCCAAACAGTTGGTTTTTTTTGTGAGGGGGGTCAGAGGCACAGTAGATGGCATAATTTCCAACTAACTGGACTTGTGTAGCGCTAAGATATCGCTACACAAGTCACGCAGTCTATCTTGCAGCCTATGCTCACAATAAAGCTCGCACTAGCTCCTAAGCTCTAAGCTAGCACACTTAGGTAGTGCTAGCTTAGCACCAAGTGAGTGCCGGCAGTTGTCGACCAGTGGGGGGTGGAAGAGAAGCGGAACGTTACGTCTGTAGCATCTTGGCCAGCGGTCTGTATTGCGCGCTGCTAGCTCAGTACTACATATTTAAGAAATTAGTTTTTGCTATTAGCAAAAAGCGCTGCTATATTTAGATTCTCTGGTTGGCTTGCTGCTGTTGTTGTTGTTTATTTATTTGTTTGTTTGTTTTTGGTTGACGCCATCTTTCTTATGCATGTCCTAATTAAATTAGGACATGTTAGTAAATGTCTTCTTTTATCTGAAGCATGTTGTCTTTTCCATTAATTTTATTCTTGGAATGTACCAGAATGCTTAATTTACATGTTAAAAATCACAAAATCTTTTGGAGACACATAACCCCCTGGATGACACCCCCCCACACACACACACTCTACAGGCACTAGGTTGGTCACCTTTTTCATCCCTTGTGAGTTTGCAGGTATGAATGTAGAAAATGCTCTTTTTTCCCACCTGTCTGCTGCAGAACTATTTACTGGGGCGGAAGGAGACGTGTGAAATGGCTGAGAGGAACAAAGAAGCTCTGTTAGAGGTTCGTTTGTTGGATCTTCCTCAGACTTCATGTTTAATCACAAACCCTTGAACCAAAGACAAATCTGAGCCTCTTGTGTGTCAGGAGTGTTTCGGAGGCAGCTCCGTGTCCGTCCCCGAGATGGAGGGAGTCCTGTGGTTGAAGGAGGATGGCAAGAAGTCCTGGAAGAAGCGCTACTTCCTGCTGAGGGCGTCCGGTATCTACTACGTCCCCAAGGGCAAGGCCAAGGTGTGTGGTGATAAGAATCTGAGGAGAGCAGAACTGCCATCAGACGGGCCTAAACCCAGTGTGTTTGTTGTGCAGGCCTCCAGAGACCTGGTGTGTTTCCTCCAGCTGGACCATGTGAATGTCTACCTGGGTCAAGACTACAAGAGCAAGTACAAGGCTCCAACAGACTACTGCATGGTGCTGAAGGTGAGACAGGACTGCTGCCACCTGGTGGTCACAAACTGACTAGCTAACTGTCCATCTTATTCCTCGCCCCCATGGTGCCTTGTTTGAATTATGGGCGTGACTTCTGGCGTGGACCAGAACCGTTTGTTTCTGTGTGAACAGTACGAGCTAATGTAGTGTCTCTGAGCATCGTGGATTTAATTTAAACATGTAGGAACACCACCTGTCAAAGCTCTGCTGCTGAGGACGAGCTGAAGAAGTGGCTGCAGATTACATCTACTAGCATATTTAGCTACATCGTTGACTCGGTTCTTCTGACAGTGAAGCGATGAACAACCTGTAAATCTCTGAGGTGCATCAGTGTCTCCACAGTAATAAGGTCGTTTTGTAAAAAGAGTTGGGACACAATGTTCTTGACCTTAAATCAGACACAGAGCCAAAGTCTTAAAGTCCTCCTTCACTGATCTTGGGTTAATTACAGAGAAAATCATAAAACTGAAGATGAACGAATAATATAAAGCTGTGACCTCCATACACCTGAAATCATCCCTGATGGTCTCGTCACTGTTTTCAATCCTTCTGAGGATCCGGCGTCTCTTCTCCGGTGGTTTATTGTCGTCCAGACACAAAGTAGGATGCAGGTTTTCCTCTGTCGGCCGTTTGTCAACAAAGTGAAATGAGCTCACATGCAGAGTTTTGGCTGGTGAAGATTCTCAGTCATCCAGGACATGATGAATTCAAAAAACGTTCAAGACAAAAACAACTGGACTTTATTTGTAACATAAGACGTTTCGCTTCTCATCCGAGCAGCTTTCTCAATTCAAAGAGCAGAGAGTGAGAGATTCAGGTTATAAGGCTGAGTGAGATAAGACACACACACATGTAGATTGGCAGTTCACACCTAAACACAGTAAGAGTCTTTTGTTCCTCTAATTCACAGACGAGGCCCCTCTGTTCCCATCAGGTGTGAAAACCGGCTGGGAATCTGTTTTAAAGTTGCATTATATGTTTTTGAAAGTGGAAATCTGAGGCCTCCTCCTCTGTTAAGAGACGGCTTTTCTCTTTTTACATAAATTGCTTCCTTCACCCCCCTCTCAAACCATCTGTGTTCTCGGTCCAAAATGTGCACATGTTGGTCCTCAAAGAGTGTCCCTTATCTGTGAGGTGGAGGTGAACAGCTGAGTCTTGTCCAGAGGAGGTGGCTCTCCTGTGTTGAGTCATGCGTCTGTGAAGAGGCTGTTTAGTTTCTCCAATGTAGAGGTCTGGACAGTCCTCGCTGCACTGGACCACAGACACTACACCACTCTGTTTGTGTATGGGTGTCTTGTCCTTAGGGTGGACCAGCCTCTGTCTGAGAGTCCTGCTGGGTTTGAAATGTACTGGGATCTTGTGTTTGTTGAAGATCCTTCTGAATTTCTCTGATACTCCAGCAACAAAAGGGATGACAATGTTTTTACGTCTGTTGTTCTCCTTTTTCTGTTTATTGGTGTGTTTTGTAGATTTCCTCTCTGACTTGACAAAAGCCCAGTTAGGATATCCACATGTTTGAAGAGCTTCTTGAACGTGTTTCAGTTCCTTTTCCTTCCCTTCTGTCTTCGTGGGGACGCGTTCGCCCCGATGCTTTTGGGTGTTCTCTTCAAGTTCACATTTTTCAGCCACGTTCTTCTTAATTCCTCATCTGTAGGTGGGAGATGGAACTAAACCTCTTTTCACAGGAACTCTTTTAGTTTTGGTCTGTGTTCAGACTCTGTTGTTGGAGCCACTGATTTAGTTTGGTCTGGTTGTTCTGCAGCCCTGAACACAACAGGTACCTGAACGCAGCACGGCTACTTTAGTCAAATATATAGTTGTTAAATAAATGTGAACAAAACAAAAACAGAGTTTTGTCTGTTAAACTAATGTAAATTACTTTTAAATAAACCGCGGTCCGTGCTCCACTATCATGGTTAACCAGTGCTGACTGCTACTTCCTGTCTGACAGGAAGTTGTACCAGAATCATTGATACAGCAGCGCCCCCAGGAGTTAGGTGGATATGAAAATGTAAAATTATCTGACTGGTCTAAATATTGGAAAGTTTATGTGGCTTTAACCCCGCCCCTTTCTTCTTCGATGCTCAGACTTGACACTTTCATGACTTTGTCAGGAGATGACAGCATGTGAGGGAAAAAACATACCTGCTCCTTCTCCACCGGATGATTTCATGATGTGGTTTCAGGAAGCTGCAACGTTTCTCACACTGGAACGGTCTCCTGTTAAATAAATGTATCTCATGTTTGTAGCCCAGAAGAAAAGATGTTGTGTAAAACTTTAACTTCTGTGAGTGGGTTTAATGGGAACAGGTTCGCTGCTCCTGACTAGACAAAGACCTCTGTGTGTGTGTGTGTGTGTGTGTGTGTGTGTGTGCGCGTGTGTGCGTGTACGTGCGTGTGTGTGTGTAGCATCCTCAGATCCAGAAGAAGTCTCAGTACATAAAGTACCTGTGCTGTGATGACATCAGAGCCCTCCAACAGTGGACCAACAGCATTCGCATCGCAAAGGTACCGTGTCTCAGTTCCCATGATGCACCACGTCTCATCCAGGGTTCATCAGTTTTAGATCATGAAAACCTTCACTCTTCAGCACCGCTTCATCAGCGTGATGTTTGTTGGACTCCTTATTGATACTCTCTGAAAGTAGCTACCAGTAACACAAATACTACAACTAATACTGTAAATATTAATACGAGGCGCTTCGTTAACATAATTTAATTCTTATCGGCAGATATTTAATCTCAACTTGTCCCAACGTTTATTTTAATATTGTCTGTTTATCAATCTCCTGATGCATGCTCATTCATGTTTATTAATAACGGTGTAAGTTTGGGGAGAAGTGGCTTCATCTCATCGACGCTCGTCTCTAAACTTCTGTCTTCCTGTCCATCAGTACGGGAAGCAGCTCTATGTCAACTTCCAGGAGGCCACGAGGAGGTCGGAGGCCGCCTACGACTGGTCCTCCCTCTCCTCCTCCTCCATCAAGTCCGGCTCCAGCTCCTCCAGCCTCCCAGGTCGGTCCACCAGCTTCACCTCTGATTAAACCAGAACTGTTCAGCCACGGCGGCCATGTTTAACCCACAATCTGCTCCTGGTGCTCACAGAATCACAGTCCAACCACTCCAGCCAGTCAGACAGCGGCGTCTCAGAGATGACATCATCAGGACACGCCCGCTCCCAGAGTGTGGTCAGCTCCATCTTCTCTGAAGCTTGGAGGAGAGGAACTCAGGGAGAGGTGTGAAACACACACATACACACACCTACACACACAGCCAGTGCTCACCTGCACTGTGAACTACGTTTCCCATCATTCCTTTCTGCTTTCCTACCAGTGCTCAAAGGTGAAAGGTCGTATGGAGGTCCCTCTTTGTGGAGGAGGAGGAAGCAGTGGAGGTTAGACAGGAAGTGATGTAACAGGCATGTCAACAGTTTGGCTGCAGCGTTTAAAACGGGTCAGTTCCTGTCTGGATCAGACAGAGTCCATCTTAGATTCCACTTGATGAGACAACTCGGTCCTGAGGACGGACGACCAGCACGGTCCAGTTAGACATCAGGACAGCTTCAAATGAGACTCCAGCCTTTTCAAAGCAGGGTTCTCTGTAAACGTTATGAACAGGTAATATCTTACCTGTTGTAGATAGATCTCCGAACAATCCCAGTCTGGAGAAATACTGTACTGGTAATTCTGAAGTCGTATTTCTGCTGAAATAAATGAGTCTGGATCAGACGGACTCACTAACACACTGGGACTAGACATTAGCTCTACTATAGTAACGTTCGTACTTGTACTACAGTAAGGTTCGTACTTGTACTACA
>NC_056510.1:1778868-1786540 GCF_014905685.2 Nematolebias whitei
TCGTACTTGTACTACAGTAAGGTTCGTACTCGTACTACAGTAAGGTTTGTACTCGTACTACAGTAAGGTTCGTACTCGTACTACAGTAAGGTTCGTACTTGTACTACAGTAAGGTTCATAGTGATACTACTGTGATGTTTGTACCTCCTCACTGTCACTCTGCTGTCAGAGGATCCTGACGTGATGTTTGTCCTCATCAGATCAGCTGTACCGGTGGTAAAAGTTGTTTTATCTTAAACGCGTACAGGGATTTCTCTGAATCTTCTCTCTTTGGTCCATCGTGGGTTTTAGTTGTTATTTTGAAGTTCTTTTCTCATCCACTGTTGAGGCCATGTTCTTAAAACAACAAAGGATGAAGCGCACATGGTATAACTATGTCCCAACTCATTTAGTCCAGTCGGCTCCAGTTCAAACTGATGCTTCACGTCGTTTTCCAGTTGACGTCCACCTTCACTTCTGCTTTAAAACGTCCATATTTCCTGTTGGTTCTGCCTCACAGAACTCATCAGGTCCATCTCTGGTTTTAAACAGCTGCAGCTGAACCGTTGCTTCTCTTTCTAACCTCAGGGTGTGATGAATGTACTTAAAACATGTTTAACTGGGCAGTTTGTGTTTGACCCGAGCACACTGGGTCTAGAACAGCGCTGAGTGCTCAGTATTCCCTACTAGCAGAGTAATAGAGTACCATTTTACAACCTGGCTGGGTCCCCAGTTTTTATGCATGACTGCATGAGTTTGAAACTAATTATTAATTAGTCAACAAACATTTTTAGCCCAACAGTAACAGAATTCTGGAGGGAGCCTTCAAAATGTCTTGGGTTTTGCAGGGGATCTCAATTTCCTCACATAATTTGAAGAAGCTTGCAGTTTACTCACCTGAACACAAACATAACTGAAACGTCCAGTCAACAACAAAATGCCACATGAACATTAAACACCACCACTCCAACATTGAAATGTGACAACACTGTAACTCCACGCCAACTACCGAGTGTGTTACCAACACGAAACACCACAACGACAACAGGACGTCCGCCAACGTTGAATTGCAAGTGAACACTGAAACACCGTGTCAATGACAACACGAACAACAAAACACCACACCAACATTAAATGTCACTCCAACAATCAAATGCCTTGCCAATGACAAAACAATAAAATGCTTTATCAACTACTAAACACTACAAGGAAATGCAACACCAACATCAAACACCACACAAAGTTTGTAATGCCACACCAACAACAAAACTCTCCATCAACCACGAAACACATGAAACTGAAACACCCAACAAAACTCTGAATGCCACACCAACATTAAAATGCTACAAACATGTCAACACAACTCTGACATTAAAAGGTCAATACAATAACAATGACCATCCAAAACGTCACGTCAACGACTGAATACATTACCACCATGGAACGCCAAAAACCTGCTGAATGCTGCACCAACAATGAAACGCCACATGGACAACAGAGCGCCACGCCAACATCAAGTCCAAACACCACGCCAACAACAAAATGCTCACCATCAATAAATCGGTACACAAACAACAGAACAGCCTGCTATGGCTACATGAAATGCCAACAATGAAACACCACCCCAACACAAAATTAACAATTATTATCGTTATTTTTGTTATTAACCTTCTTTTAACCTGGCATATTCCAGAGATCACAGATCTTTTACAAGGGAAGCCTGGCCTGAAGGCAGCCTAACATGCATGTTTTTGGTCTGTGAGAGGAAACCACGAGAACATGCGAACTCCACAGAGAAAGACCCCATGTTCAGACTGGGGAATGAACCCAGGACTTTCTTGCTGTGAGGCAACAGTGCTAACCGCTTAGTTGTCGTACTGCTCAATAATTAAAGATTAAACCAACATGAAACAATAAAATGCTTTTACAAACCATCTTGATTCATGCTCAATAATCCAAGTAAAAAATTCAAGTTCAGTCAGGTCCTCTGGATGGTTTCTTTATGTTGAAACATTTTATCTTTCATCCAGAAGACTTCATGAGTCTGAGGAGCCACAACAAACTCAGTCTTATAAATGGCACCTTCACATAGTGGGTCAACCAGTTTGATGGTGCTCAGATGGTTTCTGGAGTCCGCCCTCTCCCCTGCCGACTCGTTTAAGGCAGTCATGGCCGTGGTCAGTCATGAGGCTTTACAAACTACTAAACACTACAAGGAAATGCAACAGCAACATCGAACACCACACCAACAACTAAATGTCTCATCAATAACAAAACTTATGGGCCCACCACCTGCAGGAGGGGCCATATGAGTCTGGTGCATGAGGCCATGGGCAGTGTCTGAAGGCGGGGGCCTTGGCGCTCTGAAAGACCACACCAACACTAAAATGCTACTCAATCATTGGAATGCCACATCAACAAATAATAAAGATGCAACAAAGTAGAAAAAGACTTGCTAGGAGCATCTCCAGTCCATCTCTGACAGAAAACATGTTCAGGTCTAAAAACCATAAATAATAATCATTTTTTTAACAGTTCCAAATCGATCCAATTTTCATTTCTCAAGTGTACTTCAAGAGAATAAATCAAATGTGGGGGCCGCTGCCAAGGTAGGTAGAAAACAAGCAGATGGGATATGGTCAACACGTTTCCAAGCCGTGCATGAACACAGGCTGCTCTAAATCCAGTTGCATGGTTCTTTGTTCACGTACACTCAGAGTTCAGTGACGACTCAGAATGTCCCGATTTCTTCAGTTTGGAGGCCCTGACTAGCCTCAAACTGTTGCGGTACAAAGGGCTACTGAGTTTAGACATGATCTTCACCGTTCTCCTCTTCTTCTCTGTGCAGATGATGAAGATGGACCCTATCAGTAGGCCTATTCCTCTACAGATCCCCACCCTCGCCCCTCAGCCTTCCTCCCACTTTCAGCCTCAGACTCCGCCTTCCCGGAGCAGCTACACCGAAGCTCTTCTTTCATCTGATGAATCATCCCCATCACCTCCCTCACCTCCTCCTCCACCTCCTCCTCCTATGGCAAGTGTGGCTCATCAGACAGCACCCCCATGCTCCTACGTGAAGTACAGCACTCTGGCTCGCCTGCAAAACCAGAACCAGTTCAGGACGCAGCAGGGAGGCGGGGTTGGCCCACACTCTCTCCCCATGCAGCCCAGCACCCAACCAAACTACAACACTCTTCCAGCTACATATGCCCCTTCCCCACCATCCCCTCCCCCACCTCCCCCTCCTGAAGCTCCAGCTCCCAGCTCGGCTATGGCTGCACTGAAATTCAGAACTCCCAGTCCCGCTACTCTTCTACCACCACCCCCACTAGAGGAAGAGACACATGAGTCCGCCTACCTTCTACCTCCTCCACCAGAAAGCCTTGAAACCAATGGGTTGCCCCCTCCACCCCCTCCACAGCCCCATCCTAACTCCTGCCTTCCGCTTTCCAACGCAGGCCTTCAGCAGTTCCTGGCACAGAAGTTTCCCAATATGGAGTATGACTTTAGCCTGGCGGTGCCTGATGAGAACTCACCCCCACCTCCTCCACCTCCCACTGAACTCTCACTCCCAATCTCTCAAGTTCTTCGCCCTCTGTCCCCTAATGCTCCCCCGCCTGCACCTCCCAAAACTTTCACTGGTGGCTTTCCCCCACAGACTGCTCCTAAACGCTCAGGTCCCTCTTCCCTTCCCATCATGTCCCCTGTGTCTCCCACCCAGCCCCCTGCAGGACACGGGCTAGTCAAAAAGCAGCAGAGCTTCTCGACAGGACACTCCCCCAATCAGCCCCCTCCCACTCTGCCGAAGCAGCACAGCCTCTCTTCCAAAAACCTGGCCATCTCTCCTTCTTCCTTGTCCTCGTCTGTCTCCATTGCGGCTGCTACCTCCTCTTTGGTCAAACAGATCGTCAATCAGTTCCCAGGAAATGCCTCCAACCCTTCTGCCCCCCAGTCCCCTCCTGCAGTCAAGGCCAAACCAAAATGGCAGATGGGAGGTGTTGTGGCTCCACAGTCACCAGAGTTCCCTCCACCTCCTCCTGACAGCTCCCTGGGGGATTTTCCTCCTCCTCCCTCTTCATCCTCTTCCAAGATAGGTTCGCCTATCAAGAAGTCACCATCCACATCATCCACAGGATCCACAAAGCGGGGACCTCCACCCACCCCACAGAGGGCCTCCTCAATGCGAGATGGCCAGGAGGAGAGGCCAAAGAAGGTGGAGAGCCTGCTCAGCAAGTTTGGCCAAGCTCCTCAGACGGCAACGTCATCGAGCTCCTCATCAGCAACTGGTTCTCCTTCCAAAGACTCCTCATTGCTTCCTGCTCCGCTCCCCAAGCCAGGTAAGCTGAACCTGGCCAATCTGCCATTGGCACTTCAGGGCCTGCAGACCACCCAACACCATCAGCCGTCAGACTTCCCATCACCTCCTCCCCCTCCTCCACCCTCCCAGCCCATTCATCCTGAGCCGTCATACGACTACTTCCCCCCTCCTCCAAGTGAATCTGAGCTTTTCCCTCCTCCCCTCCAACCATCGGAGTTCCACCACCCTCCAAAGGTGGCCGTGGTGAACCCCCAGCCTCAGATGCAGCCACCCTCACAGACGTCAAGCATATCATTGTCATGGAAACAAAGCTCGCTGAAAAGGGGGGCGGTACCTCCACCGACACTGAGTCGACGAAGCAGCAACACAGCTCAGTACGACAACACAATCTCACTGCCCCTCTCACCCCCACCTCTGTCCCAAAGCCCACCTCCTTCCCTCTCCTCTTACTCATCTTCTCCTGTCCCCCCAACCTCCCCAAAGTCAGCGGGGCCAGGCTCTCTGGCGCTCAAGCCTCACTTTCTGGAAGACCTAAATCGCACCCTGAAGAGGAAGTCCGTGTCGCGTCACAGCTCCTTGATCTCCTCCTCCAAGCTGGAGCCTGTGGGCACCATGGATGACATGGCACTCCTTCCACCCCCTCCCCCTGAGCTCCTGGCGCAGCAGCAGGGTGTCCGAGGACATGCTCACACTCTGTCTCGCCACCACACGCGCTCTCACTCCACCAAACATGGCAACATCTCAGGCTATGCAACTCTGCGGCGAGGTCCACCCCCCGCGCCTCCAAAACGGGACCAAAGCACCAAACTGACTGGTGAGTGGTAGGAGGAGCAAGGTTTGGGGTGCAAGAACACTAGCTGTGGCTCCAAGAACTAAAGCGACCACCCAGGTCTGCAAGTATTCACTTCTCTTTACTCCTCCATCTTGGACTCTAACCAGTTTATTGATGTGCCGTAATCTCAGAATATTATTATTCCTTTACTCATCTAAACTCATTATCTTTACAAGTTTAATCCAACATGAGTCAAACTTGTGTGTACATAGTTCGCAAGGCAGCAAAAACCCGGCTGCAGCTTTTTTTTTTACGTCTACGCAGCTTTGCTTTGAAACAGAAATAGACTCAAACAGTTAAAGGACATTTGGCTGCAATAAAAACAGGTACTGCATGGAGCCGCCAGTTAATGACACTATGGGAGGGGGGGTGTACAGATGATGTAAATTGCGATGGTTTGGGCGGAGGGGCACTCCTAGAGGGAGTGTTGCCATGTTTCTTTCAACCTTTTTTTTAATATAAGATTATTTAATACTAAAATATATTGTTTAATTATTTTAAAGTTGAAGGAGCGTTGGTGAAGGATGAGTTTGACTGGGTCCGGGTCTGTGTTTGGATCGTGGCAGTTTGACTAACTTGTTGGTGACTCCTGCCTTTTGTCTTCAGAGACGAGGTGTCCCTTTGCTTTGAAGAGATCAAAAGGTCAGAGGTCATTCAGCAGGGACAGTTTTCCTGCCTGTGGGAATGAAAACCGCAGCGCACGGTGTAGTGGTGGAACCTGAAGGCACCTCAGATTCAGAGACTGCAATGTCTAAAATGATTATTATCCACTTCACCGCATCTAAAGTCAGACTTCAAACAAAATCTTGAACAGAACATCTCTGGTCTGAAAGAAACTACGTGTTCGCTCTATGCTCCAGCATGAACCAGGTTTAACAAACACAAGGTCCAGGTCATGGACAGAAGATTCTGTGGTGACGGATGACCATGTTCCATCTGTCTGACCTGCTTTCCTCAAAGTTTCCGACGCTTTGTTTTTGGTCTTGTAGAGCGTGGGGTCTGTGACCACCATGTTCAGTCGTGACATCCTGGAAACATAAAAACCGTTGGCGTGATGGTCCTCTGTTAGCAGAAGGGTGTCGCTCGTCGTTTAACCTCAGAAGCTGAAGTTCTTCCAAACACAGTCTTTCAATGCAGAAGGAACCGTTTGTATGTGTCAACCATCTTGACAACCATCAAAGGCGCATTAACACCAAAATGTGTTCTATTAAAACAAGAAACTCGAGCTGGCACCATAAGAACGTGCATGCCCAGAGCTTTGTTCAGATCAGAACCGGTGCAATACACCTTCACATCAGTTCTTCAGATGGATCCTGTCCGGTTTGAAGTCCACACCAGGTTTAAGTAAAACCTTCTGTCATATGAGTTCAGCCTTACTGCTTAGTAACAATCCCTTAGATCAGTGGTTCCCAACAGTGGTCCTTGAGGAACACCACCCTGCACGTTTTGTTGTTTCTCTGCTCCAGCACACCTGATTCAGTCATTTCATTACTTCAAGTTCTGCAGAAGCCTGTTAATCACCCATTCATTCAAATCAGATGTCATAGCAGGGAAACAACTAAAATGTGCAGGATGGTGTTCCTCAAGGACCACGGTTGGGAACCACTACCTTTGATTATCAGTCCTAGAACCAGTGCTAGTACCTGCCGGACAGAACTTGGCCTTCAGGTTGTCTGTTCAATCACCGTCAGTCACTGTTTTTAGGTTTTAAGGTTGTGTGTCGTTAGTTAAGACATGCTCTGGAAACAAGTGCCTGAAAACAAACTGCTCTCCGTGGTGGAAACAGAGTTCACTTGGGACCACATTTGAGAGGTCCTCAGTTCAGAACGTCCAAATGTAGGACAGCAGAGAGAACACGTACCTTAAAGCATTCCTGTCTCATTACCGGGATCCTGACAGTTCTGATGGCCCCAAAGGTAGAGCTCCATACGTTGAGTACCTGTGTGAACTGGACAGGTGGAGTCATGGAGATGAATCCAAGTACTGCTCCGACGGAGCTTCTGGGTTTCACACAAACCATTTGGACCACAGGAGCTTTAAGGGAGGGGTTCTTGGCGATAGTCGATCTGGTTCTTTCAACACTTGACTTTATGATTATTACTTTATTTTACCAGGAAAAAAATCCATTGAGATGATCAATCTATTTTACAAGGATGTCCTGATTGATACATTTGGAAACTCACGCTGTCGCCAGAACGACCGACACAACACTAAAGACTTCAAGCCTGAGTGGCCTGATTTACCTTTTGACCTCAGCTGAAGTGTAGCAGAACCAAACTTAAATCCTGTAAAAAAAAAAAAAAAAAAAAAAGGGTGCACATTTTAAGGTTAAAAATTTATTTGGTCCACTTGTACTTTGAAAATGTTTTTTCACTGAGCAGGGACTGTTGGAGACCAGTTTGTGAACATCCATCCATCATCTTTACCCGCTTCTTCCTTTTCGGGTCGTGGGGGGTCACTGGTGCCCAAATCCAGCTATCACTGTGTGAGAGGCAGGGGACACCTGGACAGGTCTCCAGTCCATCACAGGGACACCTGGACAG
>NC_056510.1:1786550-1811826 GCF_014905685.2 Nematolebias whitei
GACACCTGGACAGGTCTCCAGTTCATCACAGGGACACCTGGACAGGTTTCCAGTTCATCACAGGGACACCTGGACAGGTTTCCAGTTCATCACAGGGACATATAGAGACAAACAAGACAAACAATCATTCTCTCTCTCTCACCTAGGGACAATTTAGAGTTACCAATCAGTCTAACATGCATGTTTTTGGTCTGTGGGAGGAAACTGGAACACCTGGAGAAAACACACGCATGCACGGAGAGAACATGCAAACTCCACCCAGAAGGCCCCTGGACCGGGGTTTGAACCAGGGACCTGCTCGCTGAGAGGCAGCAGCTCTACCAACTGATCCACCCTCAAGACCTGTCCAGGTGTTCCCCATGACCTGAAAAGAAGCTGGCAAAGATGATGGATGGATGGATGGATGGATGGATGTTCAGAGCACAATCACACACAAAATTTAATTATTCAGTAACAACAACAAACAAAATTTAAAAACTGCCCATTTTCTCTGTATTATGAGTCATGTACTGGTCTCCAGTGGTCCCAGTCCAGATGAGCCAACACGTGATGGTTTTCGTGTGAAGAACCGTTAACGCCAGCTTCACTCAGTTTTCCCGTCGTTTGAACCTCCGTCTGTCTGTTGACGTCAGACAAGTTCAACGGTCCTTCTACAAATTATTTTTTATTTTCAATAAGAATGTTTGTGTCACTGAGGTCTGATGTTTGTTTGTTTACCATCCGAGTCTTCGCGTGTTCATCCTGCTCTGTGCTTTTGTGTGTACAAGTACACAAAGTATTTACTGTAAACTGTACAGTTTATGGTCCGTGCAGAAGTTCCTGGTCCATCTGAAGGTCTGTTAACAGTTCTGACTCCAGATCAGCTCAGAAGGTTTTCTTAAAGTACTTCCAGTTTGGTTTTTGGTCTTTGTCCCACGAAGCTGCTCCTGGTCCTCCTGATGTCCCGACTGGTCCAACATGACTAGAAATGTAAACTGGCCCCGTTTGAATCTGTCCATGTAGTTTCTTTGTTTAGGATATTTATTCTTATTTTCAGTGCAGTGCCAAGTTCTGACGTTTGTTCTGTTCTAATGCCAGTCAGGAGGACTGAAGACGTCCCCTCAGCCCAGGTCCTGGTGGTTCCAGGCCAGCGGTCTGGTGTCAGATCTGTTGATGCATTTCAAATAAAAGAGGAAGATGAAAAAACAAACCTGTTGTCTGCTTTTCTTTTTGCCCCAGTATCTGCTGTGTTTGTTCTTCTGGCAACGTCTCCTTCCTTGTCAAGACTTCTTCTCTTCAAGGGTCTCCACAGAGAGTCCTCCTCCATCTCAATCTGTCCTCTGTCTTCACTCCATGTCCTCTAACTGCCTCCATACGTCTCCTCGGTCTGCCCTGGAATCTGCAGTTCCACCGTCGTCCTGATGCTGCTCAATAATCCAGATTAATCCAACACGGTGGAGTCAGGTCCTCTGGATGGATTCTTCTCGTTGAAACGTTTCATCCAAAGGACTTCTTCAGTCTGAGGAGCTGCAACAAACTCAATCTTATAAACATCACCTTCTCATGGTGGATCAACCAGTTTGTTGTTGACATCCAGAACTAGCTGTTCACATGGAGGACCATCAGCCTAACAACTGATCGTTAGTGCCCTGATGGCCGCTTGCTATTCTTGGTTTGATTTCAAGGTCATGGGGTCAAAGGTCAAGGTCACATATGACGCCTTTGTTAAACCTAGTGTATCATCCAGGTTGACACCCCGATAATAAATGTCAAACCCTTTGTCCTGTACACTGTCCCAGTCTGTGGCGTAACCACAAATGTTTAGGACAGGAAATGTCCTCAGACCATGTCTCCACGTTGGATCTTCCTTTGATTCAGACCACTTCCACCAAGAACTACTGAGCGGTTCTGGTTCTGGTAAAGTCCACTTCTCAGATCCTAAAATGGTTTGGGTCAGCTGGCAGTCATAAGCAGGTGAGTTCACTTGATAGCTGCAGGTTCGCGTTTGTCCCGTCGACCATGGACAATGTCTTGAGTGAATCCGACCTTTGACCCCTCCACCATCACGCAGACTCCTGAAAGACTTGGGTTTTCATCACTGGTTTACCGACAGGTGTGTTATGAGCTGTTGGTACTCGTTAAAAGTAGGGCTGGAAATCTTGATGACGTCATCAATGACATCACTCCAGACCAGTAAACAAAGTCAACCTGGTACCAACGTAAGAAAAACCAGCTGGTTTCCAGTTGTTAAATCACCCAGTTTCAACAAACCACAGATCATTTGGAAAGTTTTGGAAATGTTCAGAAACCGGCACGGTGTGGAGGACACCGAGCTCTCCTCAGATTAGAAAGACGTAGAAACAGGAAGTTCCAGCCCATCTCCTCACAGACACGACCAAGTGTTAAGAACGTTTTAATAGTTTCTTCTTCTGCTGTACAAACATTTAATTACATGACTGGAGGTTTCTGAGGCTCCACTCGGCAGCAAATAAAAAAATAAGACTGACGTACGGTGGGGGGTTCAGAGGGACTGGACCTCACAGCAGCACATCTGGACTTAGATCTAAAGAGACAATGCAGCTGTGGGACGACGTCACCGACAGGCTTCAGTCGGTTTCTGCTCAGCAGTTGGAGCCCAGCCCGGTCCAGTGGTCCGGCACCATCAGGAAGTACTTGTCCATGGCCTCACAGAAGCGGGCCCGGTACAGTTCTGGAGACACCACCGTGGGCATCTTCCCTGCAGGTGGACACAACAGAAATTTAGCAAACGAATCAGAACCAGAGTCACAAGGAGAAACTGTATTAGCCCTCAGACGGGTCTTCTAGGGTACTGTCAGCTACTACCACACCAGGACTCACCACCTCTAAAACTGACCGCACCATGGGGAGTTTTAAGGTAGAGCTGTCATTTATAACCCGGGCCCGAAGCGGTGTCGGGCTTTTGACTGCGTCAGCGGATCAGCCACGATCCAATTATATGATGCCAAGGCCTGCCATACATCCAATTATATGATTTCCATTTCACCGGCTCTGAAAGAGGTGAAACAAAGTTCAGTCAAGCTTCAGATGGACTGTACTGCCAGGCAGCGACCCATCAAAGCCCAGATGGACGTTCAGCGTGCACTCAGCGTGCACTCAGCGTGCACTCAGCGGACGTACGCGGCCGACGACCCAAACAGGTGAGATCCTGAAAGGACAAACACCCTCAGCTCTGATCTTCTGCCTCTGTGTATCTGCCGACCGTTAACAACTACATAAGCAGTCAAAGCTTAATTAAACGTGTTGTGTGTGTGTGTGGGGGGGGGGGGGGGGGGTCGGACCTGTAATTGCTGTTAATTCGTCGGGTCGGGTTTGGAAGTGATGTCTACGGGCTGGGGCTGGGGCCGGGGCCGGGTCGTTTGGATTTTTTGGGCCCAAATGCAACTCTGTTTTAAGGTAGACCAGGCAGCCATCTTGGATTGCGTTACAATTGCAACTCACTTCTAACAGGACGAACGTACATCGTGTTGGTGTTCATTAAAGGGACATTCAGGGGATTTTAAACTGAGGTTCTAATCAGAACAGGATTTCTTTGATCTTCATCGTACTCTGGGATTTTACATCTTTGTTTAAAACAAGTTGATGGACGTTACTTGTACAGCTCCTCTCTAATCAAGACAGAGCTCTTTACAACACACTGTGCCCTCACTAACCTCCACACACATTCAGACACTGATGGGACACACATCAGAGGCATGAGAGGTTCAGTGTCTTGCCCAGGGACACTTCAACATGTGACTGCTGGTGGAATTGAACCCCCAATTCTCCCACTGGAGGATGACCACGCAGTTTTAAGTGTGAGCAGCTCAAGAAGAAAAGACCTGAAGAAGGTTCGCAATATTTCATGAAAACAGTTTCTCGAGATTTCTTCGTCAGTCCTTAAGCTCCAGGAGATGTTTTCACATGAAACTCACAGAACTAGAGCAGAACACTGATGCCCCCTGTCACTGAGGGATCTGAACAGTGAAAGTTATTTCAAGAGCAGAGGACAGCCACCGGTGCTGTTGACAAACAGGGTGCCGGAGGAAATTGTGCTGCTGTTAGTTGAAGACCACGGGGAGGGAAACGAGTCAGGAGACAGAGGAGAAGAGGAAAGTGAAGAATGTAGGACTGAGGGTTGCAACTCTAAATGTGGGGACAATGACAGGCAAAGGTAGAGAGCTGGCTGACATGATGCTGAGAAGGAAGGTAGATGTTTTATGTGTCCAAGAGACCAAGTTAAGGGCAGCAAGGCTCGCAGCATTGGAGCAGGGTTCAAACTGTTTCACCATGGTGCGGATAGAAAGAGAGAAGGAGTAGGGGTGGTCCTGAAGGAGGAGTTGGCAAAGAATGTAGTAGAGGTGAAAAGAGTGTCAGATAGGGTGATGTGCCTGAAGGTAGAAGTAGAAGGTCTGATGCTAAATGTTGTCAGTGGTTTTGCTCCACAGGTTGGATGTGATGTGGAGGAGAAAGATCTGGATGAAGTGATAGAGAGTATTCCCAGGGAGGAGAGGGTGGTGATGGGAACAGACCTGAATGGACATGTTGGTGAAGGAAACAGAGGATGAGGAAGTGATGGGTAGGTTTGGTGTCAAGGAAAGAAACCAGGAAGGACAGATGGTGGTGGATTTCGCCAAGAGAATGTAAATGGCTGTAGTCAACACCTGTTTCCAAAAGAGGGAGGAGCATAGAGTGACCTATAAGAGTGGAGGAAGGAGTACGCAGGTCGACTATATTCTGTGTAGAAGAGGAAACCTGAGGGAGACTGGAGACTGTAAGGTTGTGGCAGGGGAGAGCGTGGCCAGACAGCATCGGATGGTTGTGTGTAGAATGACTGTTGTTGTGAAGAAGAGAAAAAGAGTAAAATCAGAGAAGAAGACCAAATGGTGGAAGATGAAGAAGGAAGAATGTTGTGATAAATTCAGAGAGGAGCTGTTAAAGGCTCTGGGTGGTAAGAAAGAGCTTCCAGATGACTGGACTACTACAGCAACAGTAATTAGAGAGACAGGTAGGAAGGTACTTGGTGTGTCATCTGGACAGAGAATGGATGATAAGGAAACCTGGTGGTGGAATAGTGAAGTGCAGGAAGATGTTCAAAGAAAGAGGTTAGCCAAGAAGAAATATGACAGAGAGAGGACTGAAGAGAGGAGACAGGAATATAAGGAGATGGGATGAAGAACAAAGAGGGAGGTAGCTAAGATAAAGCAGAAGGTGTAAGATGAGTTGTATGGGAGACTGGACACTAAGGAGGGCGAGAAGGACTTGTACCGATTGGTGAGACAGAGGGATCAGGCTGGGAAGGATGTGCAGAAGGTTGGGCTTGTTAAATATAGGAATGGTAATGTTCTAACAAGTGAGGAGAGTGTGATGGGAAGATGGAAGGGGTACTTTGAGGAGTTAATGAATCAAGAGAATGAAAGAGAAAGAAGAGCAGAGGTCATAGAAACTGTGGACCAGGAAGTGGGAAAGATTAGTGAGGGTGAAGTCCAGAAAGCTCTGAAAGAATGAAGAAGGAGAAGGCAGTAGGACCTGATGACCAGTGGAGGTTTGGAAATGTCTTAGAGAGATGGCAGTGAGGTTTTTGACTCAAATATTCAATGACATATTTGAGGGTGAGAAAAAGGACATTTCCAGTGACTGCTCTTGGCTCTGGACAGAAAGCTACCAGAGCCAGTCAGTGAGGACTCATGTACCAGGTCCACTGTAGGACAGAACATTGTCTCAGTGGTAGCATCCTCAGTACATGAACACATACAGATCTCAGAAAGTTCATCTTTTAATCAGCAGATCAAGGTCCAGGTTATCGCTGATTTCCTGAGCTGCTGTGACCCCAGAACCACCTCAGTGCCGCTCAGGATGGAGGTCACCTTGATCTGCTGGTTTCCTTAGAACAATGGTTCCAAACCGTGGTACTTCAGGAACACCATCCTGCAGGTTTTAGTTGTTTCCCTGCTTTGACACATCTGATTTAAATGAATAAGTGATTGGCAGGCTTCGGCAGAACACGAAGTAATTAAGTCACTGAGTCAGGTGTGTTGGAGCAAGAAAACAACTAAAACATACAAGATGGTGTTCCTCAAGGACCACGGTTGGGAACCAATGCAATTTTTAAATGGTTCTGGTTGTGATAAAAAATGAGATCATGGATACAGGAGATTGAAATGAGTTTCCTCTGCAGGGTAGCTGGACTCTCCCTTAGAGACAGGGTGAGTTCAGTTATCAGGAGAGACTCTGAGTAGAAGCACTGCTCCTCCACATCCAGAGGAGCCAGTTGAGGTGGTCCGGGCATGTCCAACTGGGAGGAGACCCTGGGGAAGACCCAGGACACACTGGAGGGACCATGTCTCTCCAGTGTGTCCTGGGAACACCTTGGGCTCCCCTCAGAAGAACTGAGATGTCTGGACCTCTCTGCTCAAGATGCTGCCCCCGAGACCTGACTTCAGAATAAGAGGAAGATGATGGATGGATGGATGGATGTGATATGATCGGATTCTCAATTTAAACTGCTGTGAACAAATTAAAGTGATGGAGGGTAAAATCAACATGAAACTGGAAACGGTTCAGTCCAAGTACTGAGACCAGATCCTGCGATCACCTTGGCCTCCCAGGATTCCCGTAGACTTGACCACCATCTCCAGCTTCTTGTCCCACGTGAATGTCCGGATGTAATCTTTAGGAAGCAGCAGAGGGAGAACCATCAGAACCGTCCTAATGGACTCTGACCGACCCCCACCCCCCTCATCCTCACCTATGATCCCGACCACCAGCTGGTCCGTGGCGTCGTCCCGCCCCACCAGCAGCGAGTAGTCGATGATGAGGTGGCTGGACAGGAAGAAGGCGTCGCTGTGGATGGCGGCTCGCAGGATGGTCTTGCAGTGGGAGCGGATGTAGAGCGGGTTGTCGTGAATCAGCTTCAGCAGGTTCTCGTCCAGCAGAACCACCTCACAGCTCTCTTTACCCGAGTCGGTCTTCACGTTCCGGTTCCTCAGGGAGCCTTTCAGGTCAAACACCTGCAGAAGAACCTTCAGTATCAACCCGACACACCTCTGAAGGATGAATCCAACCTGTGGAGAACGCACCTGAGCCATCTTACGGCCATAGAACAGGTTCTCCATGACCAGAAGGTCCAGTTTTTTCTCTGTGTTGTTCTGGGAGTTCTTGTACCCGATCCTGTAGACCCCCAGGATTTTGGCCAGCGCTGTCGGCCTCTGTGGAGCAAACATGGAGGTGAAAATCCGAGCTGTGAAGACCGAAGCCTTAAGGGCAGGAGACCCACCTTCTGCTGCACGGCACCGCTGATGTAGGTGAAGTAGTGCGGAGCAAAGTCCAGGAAGGACTGGACCTCCAGTCTGGGCATCTGCTTCAGGATGAAGCGGTCATCTGACAGGAAGCAGGAGAGGTCAGCAGGTCCAACAAAACCGTACCATCAAGAAGAACAAGTCCACCTGCAGATTTCTGCTGGTTTTGATTCTTCATCATCAAGCTCTTTAATTATCAAATATTTTTACAACTACTTTGCAAACTTCATTGATAAAGCTGCTCTGCTAAAAAAGAAAGTAATCAATCAGAAGAGAATAGCTCCTTGGTTCAATTCTGAGTTACGTACTTTAAAACAGACATCTAGAAAGCTAGAATGAAAGTGGCGCTGCATTAATGTTGAGGAATTTTACTCATCTTGGAGAGATAGTCTGCCAACGTACAAAAAAATGCTCCGTAAAGCTAGAACTTTATATTATTCATCTTTAATTGATGAGAATAAAAATAACCTCAGGTTCCTTTTCAGTACCATAGTTAGTCTAATGTAAACTCTCTCTATGATAATTCATGTGTCCCTACAACTATAAGCAGTGATGACTTCATGAAATTCTTTATAAATAAAATCGTTTTAATTAGGGAAAAAATTCAAACCAACATTCCTACTATCACCTCTGGTTCTGTGTCAGATGAGACAACTTTAAAAATGTCACTAGAACCTGATTTATGTTTGGACTGTTTTGATCCTGTTGAGCTCTGAATTGTCAAAAATAATAGCTTAATCCAAACCATCCACATGCCTGCTAGATCCCATCCCATCCAGACTGTTTAAAAGACATATTTCCCTTAATTAATAACCACATGTTGGATCTGTTAATTTGTCTCTAATAAACGGTTACGTACCACAGAGCTTTAAGGTTGCTGTAATTAAACATTTACTTAAGAAACATAACCTCAACCCAGGAATCCTAGACAACTATAGATCTATATCTAATCTAACTTTCATCTCAAATATTCTAGAGAAAATAGTTGCAGGTCAGTTACATGATCATCTGCAAATAAATAATCTGAAGAGTTTCAGTCAGGGTTCAGAGTTCACCACAGCACAGAATCTGCACTGGTGAAAGTCACTAATGATATTCTCATGGCCTCAGACAATGGACTTGTGTCTCTACTGGTCCTGTTAGACCTCAGTGCTGCATTTGATACAGTTGATCACAATATTCTGTTATATAGGCTTGAATATGATGCTGGAATTACAGGAAGAGCTCTAAATTGGTTCAAATCATATCTATCTGATAGATTCCAGTTTGTAAATGTAAATAATGAATCTTCTTCATACACCAAAGTTAGTCATGGAGTTCCTCAGGGTTCAGTGCTTGGACCAATACTCTTTACCTTGTATATGCTTCCATTAGGTAAAGTTATTAAACAGCATGGGATAATTTTTATTGATATGCTGATGATACACAGTTATATTTGTCCATTAAACCCAATGAATCCAATCAGCTACTTAGACTACAAGCATGTCTTAAAGACATAAAAACCTGGATGACACTAAATGTTCTGCTTTTGAATATAGACAAGACTGAGGTTTTGGTTTTTGGACCTGAGCACCTGAGCAGTTTTTTGCCCTCCTTGGATGGCATTAATCTGGCCGGGGAAGACCCAGGACACGCAGGAGACACTACGTCTCTTGGTTGGACTGAGACCTTAGGGTCCTCCCAGAAGACCTGGAAGAGGGTGTTGTGGAAAGAGACGTCTGGGCCTCCTGCTCAAGCTGCTGCCTCTGAGACCTGACTTCAGAACAAGCGGAGGAAGATGATGGATTGATGGATGGATGTGTGTGGAGGTGACACTCAACTGAGCCTTTAAAAACCTCCTGATTTAACAAGGATTACTTTTCCACACCTGATCAGGTTGGTTTGGAGATCCTCTCCCTCTTGTAATCTAGCTCATTATTTAAACCTTTATTCTGAAAGTCTGAAACGTTTAGTTTTTACAGAAACAGAAGAAATCTGCCTGTGGGGGGTACCAACCCTCTGTAGCATAGAAAACGGCTCCAGACTTCCCTCCCCGGGCCTGCCAGTTGACACAGTGGGACAGCGAGCGGACAAAGTCCTCCTCGCTGCTCTCCATGATCTCCTCACGCATCTGGTGGAACTCTTCGGCGTAGTAGATCCGACAGTAGAACTTGGCGTTGGCGTCAGAGAATTCTGCGGTGAGAAAGAGACGGGTCAGATCTTTGGATTTCTTGGCTCGTCGGATGAAACGGAGACTCACGCAGCTCCACGTGTGGATTCAGGGTCTGTTTCTTCTGCTTGTCGGCCAGGTCGGCGTCCCCTGAAAAACAAAAAGACAAACGTCCTCACTGACTCTGTCAGGCGGTGTTTGTTGGACTGCAGAACCTGGAGGACACGTACTGAGAGGATCTCCATCGGCGCTGCTGCGACTCTGCTGGGTCGACAAAGATTCGCCGGGCCTGGCCGGGCTGCTCCTGGACCGACTCTCTGCGCCACTAAAAACACACACAAAGTCATCAGAACTGCAGGCTGGTTCAGGTCCGATCAAACATCAAAACAACGAAACAGAACCTATGTGTGCTGTTTATGTTTCCTGTAAAAACAAGGCCCTGTCAGACCTGCTGGTCCCCTCCAGGTCCAAGTTAGAATTTAGCAGAACTAAGGACTTTGCGTACCTGGGGGGCTGTGGAGTCTCATCTCCTGTGGCATTTGAAGCCTTGGACAGATCTTCCAGAGCTGTTTTGTATTCTTTGCAGCTGGTGGAAAACAAGCAGAACATTACTGATGCTAGATGTAGGGGAACAAGGAGAACAAGGAGAGCAAAGAGAACGAAAGTGAGCGCTCACCTGAGGGCGAAGGCAATGATGGAGCTCGGCTCGCGCTCACACACTGCAATGGGAACCCGCTCGTGCTCGTACATCAGGTAGTGTTTGTCTGGATCACTGTGGACACACAAGTTGAGCTGTTAGCACTCAGACTGGGCGCTGAGGATCACAGTCAGCTACTACCACACCATTTCTGTATTTGACTAAGTAAGCTGTGGCGGCCATCTTGAATGAAGTCGACTCCAACAATAATCAGTTTCGTTTGTGTAAAGATCTTGAAATATGTTCAGGAATTAACGAGATATTTTACTAACGGACAAGAATTCTGTTAGCAACATCGAACGTCCGCTCAAGATCTCAGAAACTTTGCTCATTTTGGTATTTGGCATCAGGTAGCTGTGGCGGCCATCTTGAATTGGGTGGACACAAAAAGACAGTCAGCCACGTCCGGAGATTGCTTTGTGAGATTTGCAGAAAGATTTAGGAGAAGGTGAAGGACTCTCTGTGGTTTTTACAAGATTAGAGGGGGTTGTTTCTGGTGAATAGCGTTGTCGTGGTAACTTAGGCCACACTGACAGTAATAGGCACATATTTGATAACAGAATACCAGACGAGTCATAAAACCTTGACCCCAGTGGTAGGAGCAGTCAGAAGGAGAGGTTTAGATTGTGTATGAGGGCCCGGCAGGCTTCCTTCAGTCCTGCAGGGTGTGACTTACAACGGGAAGGGGATGGGGTTGAAGCTGTTTCCAGGCAGGAAGTTGGCAAGGATGGCCTTCATGGTGGACTTCTCCTTCACCTGGCTGTCTGTGGAGCCCAGGAGGTGTCCGTCAAACACGTCTGAAAGCAGTGAAGGCCAAGTGTGAGGAAACATCTGGATCAAACTTGATGTGTGTGCATGTGCATGTACCTTCAGGGATGCTGACAGAGTCCTGCTCACTGAAGGAGGGTCCAGCAGAGACCGTTTCGACTCCGGGGTCTCCAGGTGATGAAAGCTGGGAGGAGGTGGTTGAGGGCAGCGTGCAGAGGTGACGGTCTTCTGTCAGGGGGACAAAACGGCATCACAGAAAGCTGCACACAGACCTGGATTTAGTTCTGAAAGAACCCCAGACCCCTGCAGTGAGTCAGTTGTGGTTGTTGTGTTGACCAAAGTGGTTAAACCCACCTTTGTCCCCATTCTGGACCACAGGTGAGGGGTTTCGAGGAGAGGAGTCCAGGGTGCTCTGTGAAACAGATAAAAATCAAATAACCAGGAAGAATTAGTTTCAAGTCTGCACTGCAGCTGCTGTTTTTAGGATTTTAATAACCAGAGGGGTTTCCTCTTAAGCCAGGTCAACCAAACTGGGTTTTCTTCTCTTAGCCTGATTTGACTGAAAAAGTTACAACAATAACAGCTCTGTTACTTTGTTAATTCAGACAATCGCCTCTTCTACAGGTGTGCAGTGGAGAGCATCCTGTGCTCCAGCATCAACGTGTGGCATGGAGGCTGCACAGCTGCAGAAAGAAAAGCTTTGCAGAGAGTGGTGAAGGCTGCACAGAAGATGTTGGAGTCAGCCTCCCCACCATCACAGACATCTACACCTCCAGATGCAGGAAGAGGGCCACCTGCATCATGAAGGACCACACTCACCCAGCACACACACTTTTTGACCCACTCCCCTCAGGAAGGAGGTTAAGGAGCATTAAGTTTAGAACCACTAGACTGAGGAACAGCTTCTACCCTGAGGCTGTTAGACTCATGAATCTCTAACCAGAATAATCACTGTGGTGACACTTTGATTGGAAATATGTGACTTATCTGTGCTGCTGATTATCTATGCTGCTGATCTCATGCTGCTGATCATCTCATGCTGCTGTGTTCATTTATACCCCTCTGCTCACTACAGACTCATATTCAGGCTGCTGTTTAGTATACTGTATTGTTTTACATTATTAGCGTTTGGCGTTCGTTTAGCGTATAACTTAGTTTATGTCTTAGATCCTTATTTACTGTTTCTTTTTACACTTTACATTTTTGTTATTATTGGATGTAATGAAGGAAGGAAGGAAGGAAGGAAGGAAGGAAGGGAGAAAGGAAAGAAGGAATAAAGGATACAAGGAAGGATGGATAGGAAGGAAGGAAGGGAGGGAGGGAGGGAGGGAGGGAGGGAGGGAGGGAGGGAGGGAGGGAGGAAGGAAGGAAGGAAGGAAGGAAGGAAGGAAGGAAGGAAGGAAGGAAGGAAGGAAAGAAGGAAGGAAGGAAAGGAGAAAGGAAAAAAGGAAGAAAGGATACAAGGAAGGAAGGAAGGATGGATAGGAAGGAAGGAAGGAAGGAAGGAAGGAAGGAAGGAAGGAAGGAAGGAAGGAAGGAAGGAAGGGAGAAAGGAAGAAAGGATACAAGGAAGGAAGGAAGGAAGGATGGATAGGAAGGAAGGGAAGAAGGGAGGAAAGAAGGAAGGAAGTGAGGAAAGAAGGGAAGAAATGAAGGAAGGGAAGAAGGGAGGGAAGGAAGGGAGGAAGGAAAGGAGGGAAGGAAGGAAAGAAGGGAAGAAATGAAGGAAGGGAAGAAGGGAGGGAGGGAGGGAAGGAAGGAAGGAGTCTCTGTGCTTCAGTTTCTTTACAGTAAAATAAATTGATAAGCAGCTTTGATCTTTGACCTCCTGGAAGGACACCTGTTACCACGACGACAGGTTTTAGACACGGTTACTGGAGCGTCAGCCACATCTCTGGTACCTTGCTGTCGTCAGGAGCGCTGGGTCTGAGCCTGCCGGGACTCGGGGGAACAGACAGACGCTTCCTGCTCTTCTCCTGCTGGAACAGCTCCTGAAGTCTGCAACAGAAACCAGCCCAGAACCATCACCAGCATGTTCTGGTACAGGGGAGAGGGCACACTTCAAACTGCTTCTGGGTTTTGGTTTAGTTCTGCTTCAATATATGATCAGTGTTCATCTTTGTTTAGCCATCTGAGGAAGTGATGATGGTTTCATCTGGTCCTGATATGAAGGTATTTTACCCTAACAGTCAAGTTCTCTCTCTGCTACCGTGGTCTGATGAGCCCACCGCCCTGATCTTGACCAACATACTGGTTAAAGCACACCGACTGGTTCTGACCTGCTGTTCCAGGATTGCAGCATCTCACACAGACTCTGTTTCTTCATCACCAGGGATTCCAGAACCACCTGGAGCTGCTGAGGAGAATCCAGGCTGCAGGTCTGCAGCCTCACCTGAAGCTTGTCAACCCAGCTGCGCAGCTCTGCCTCCTCCATCTACAAGCACAAAGCAAGTGTCCAACAAAGACCACAAGTACAAAGATGAAGGGAAGAGGAACACCTACATCTTTCTGAGCAAAGAGGTCCTCCATCTTCTCCTCCCGGGTCTTGCTGAAGGTATCCGTCTTCAGGGAGGTGAGCCGGTCATCGATGGCCAGGTACACCTGAACCACTCTGTTTCCACAAAGAAACCAGGGACTGTTAATCAAGATCCCCAAAACCTGAACTTGGGAGTTTAAGTAGGATCAAGCTGAGCATTTTAAGGAGAACATGTGTCCTATCGAAGAGAAAAGTCAAAGTCAAGGGGGACATCTTCTCTTAGATCATTGGTGGCTCTTGGAACCATTGTGGCTCCACATAATGGAGGTGCTACATGACAAACGTGTGCAAAAATTAACATGGCGCTCTTTACGGTGGAACGTGAAAAGGTTGAGGTATTTCCCTTCAGAGCAGGGTCTCGTCTGATGAGACACCTGTCCTGTCTTTCTGAAGACCAGTTACGTGTCTTTATGTCTTGTTTGAAACAAATAAACCTCAACATTAAAAGATGAACACTCAACTTCTAAAAACTGTGGCTCTGGGGCCACTCGTGATGCTTTCGTCCCTCAGCAGTGCTTGCCAGCCAGTGCCCGCTAGTCTCACTTTAGCTTCACATGGACACCACCTCCACGTGGACACCACCTCCATGTGGCCACCACCTGTGAGGAGGTCCAGCAAGGTTTGTTGGTATGTGAGCCACGTAGCAGGCAAGGGAGATTGGGTTGACTCCAGGCAGCAGAAGTTGGCTCTAGAGACACGTTTTTGGTTTGTAAGAAGCTGGTGCTTGTGTGTGAGGTTGACCAGTACCAACTAGATGTAGTGAAGTGACCTTGTTTAAGCCAAAGTAGAATTATTCCCTACAAAGATATCATATGCATGTAAGGCCTTAGGGAAGTTAGAAACAACTAGACCTAGAAATAAGAAATGTTATCGGCGAGCCTACGTAGGAATTGCAGACTCCGTGAAGTTTGGGCTGGGGCCTTGGGTTTGAGTAAGGCTGATCCAGAGCGTTCTCCCTGATGAGAACATGAGAGATAAACTATCTGTAGTGATGCACAAGAAATGTATAAAGGGTCTGTGTGAGGCTGTAGGCATTGCACAGAGGGTGAATGCCAGGTTTGCTGTCATTCAGAGACTCAGTGTCATCTAGTTTTACTTTGTGATCAATGGGCTCACCTGTATGTGTAGTTTGTGCTTTGGAATCAAACTCCAGAAGACGGGCATTGGACAGGTCTGGGGATTCTCGCAAATGCCCAGCTAAGCAACTCCATGTTGGAGTTCTCCCTTGTGAACATGAGGGATGGCTCCCTACAACTTTGAACTGCAGGAAGGTTCTGACAGGTGTAAGCAACAGTTCAGATTACCCAACCATCTCTGAGTCTCTAAATGGTCTCATGGAGGTGGTGCTACCTGGGGATTCTATAGTATTCCTAGGGTACTTCAGTGTCCAGGTAGGCAATGACACAGCTATCTGGAGGTAAGTGATCTGAAGAGGAGAATGGACCAACCTGATCTGAACCCAAGTGGTGTTCTGTTACTGGCTGTCCATGGTGGGCATGGACGTTCAGAACAAACATGATATTCAAGGAGGGCCCATCACATCATGCCTCTTATGAATTGTGAAGCCCAGTCTGGCATGGATCAGACCAGCCCCAGTCTTCTCTGGATCTTAACAGCCCGGCTAGCTCAGTCGGTAGAACGTGAGACTCTTAATCTCAGAGTCATGGGTTCAAGCCCCACGTTGGGCGCTCAAGTTTTGGGGCAGTTGTGGCTGAGTGGTTAGTAGTGGTGTAACGGTACATGTGGGTGTATTAAACCATTATGGTACAACACGTTCAGTTCGGTCCACGTGCGTAGAGTTTTGGTTATTTTTCACTCACTCAATTTTATTAATGAGAGATTATGCGCCGCAGAACTAAAGTTCCTAAGCGTGTTTCAGCACGGCGCTATTATCTTGCAGCACGCGTAGCATTAGCAGCCTAGCATCTCGTTGCAGTCTCCTGTTGGGGAACATTATGGCTTTCTTGTTAAAATACAAGTGAACAAATGAAAGCTGCGTGTCGACGTCGTTTCACGGAGATTGGATCTGCAGCAGCAACACGTCTAATTTGTTAACGTGCTTGAAACGACATCATCCGAATGTGAACGTCTCTTCTAGCAGCTTGTTGCAAAGACCAATAACAGCAGCATTTAAACAACCTTTCTCAGGTAATTCAGATCAGACCAGAGCAATAACACAAGCTGTAGGAGTTTTTAAAGCTCTGGGTCTACGTCCGTATGTCGTTGATGCGCCGGCTTTAAGCATTTGATTAAAGTTATTGAGCCCCACTACGACATCCCATCACATCAACACTTCAGCAGAAAGTTGTAGCAGCACTTTAAGAAAAAACTAAAACTGATCATCAACAAGCCCTGGAGCAGCTTTAAAGCCCTGCCCTGATGATGATGATGAACGAGAGATTCAACCACCCTCCTAGCATAACAGTGCGGACTGAACTAGGCAAGAGGGCCTTCTCCTACTCCGCTCCCGTTTCCTGGAATATCTTACAAAAACAATTGAAGCTCTCGACCTTTGACCTCTCCAAGTGACTTTAAGAATCTGTTGGACTCCTGGCAGGGACCAATGCTGACATGTTCCTGTTTTTAGTTTTATACATTCATCTTAGAATCTACCTGGTTTTGTTACTCTTTTTGCATCTTATTTGTAAAAAAATAAAAATAAAATCTGTATGCCTTTTTATAACTGTCTATTGTTGTCGCTGTTGTCATCATTCTTTGTTAAATCAGGTCTCTCTTGTAAATGAGACCTCGAGGCTCAATGTGATCTACCTGTAGAAATAAAGGTTCAATGAAAAAAATAAATGATGACCATTCAAGAAGAGGTAATGTTATTGTATTATGAGCTAATTAACGTTTTTACATTTAAAATTATAATCTTATTAACTCATTTTTTACCTCTTTGTGTTTTATTTCCAGTCTGGGACAAAGACAGCAGCTGAGTCTTCTTCCTCTTCAGGGAAATCCACCAGAGATCACCTCCAGCTAAGAAGTCTGTGATGACTGAACTCTGAACTTTTCCAGGGACAGGAAGTAGCATGTCCCTTGTGGAGCAGGTCCTAGAAGAGGTTTGTGAGTACAGAGCTTCATGGTGCCCTTCCTTTGAAGCGGACCATTCTTTGGTGGAAAAACAATGAGGCCAAAACAAAAACAGCCACACTGCAAAATTAGCACAGCTCTGCCTCTTTATTCCTGATACTGTTGTTAGTGAGAGGTTCTCTCCACCGCTGGAGAGATTCACTGCAACTAGATCTGAGCTTTTGGCAGAAAATGTGGACAAGTTGGTCTTTTTGGACAAAAACAAAACTTGATTAGTTAGATTGTAAACAGTCTGTTGCTGCTTATTGTTCTGTTATTGTATTTATTAAGATTTTTATTATTGTTAATATAGTTTATTGATTGTCAAGAGTGCCGTTATTTAAAATATCATCCAAATGGGTCATTTTATTTATTTTTATACAAACGTATTGTTTACTTGACATATTTTCAAAATAAACATTTTGTCGATCATTATTTTGGCCTTTTTTGTACCGAAAATTAACCGAACCGAGCCCTCCTTGAAACTGAACCGAACCGAAATGTGATTTTAGCGTACCGTTACACCCCTAGTGGTTAGAGGGATCGCTCTCCAATGGGAGAGTCGGGGGTTCAATTCCAGCAGCAGTCACATGTTGAAGTGTCCCTGGACAAGACAATGAACCCCTCACTGCCTCTGATGTGTCCCATCAGTGTCTGAATGTGATCTAAAGCTCTGATTAGTCTCTACAGATTCAGATCGTTGTTGTAGAGATGCAGTAGTGCGCTGTATGAATGTGTCAATAAGGGCACAGATTGTGATGTAAAGTGCTTTGAGTATCTTGGGCGCTACATAAGCACAGTCCTTTTACCATCTGGTTTTGTTTGGGTTCAGCAGAGCGCTGCCTCGATGTGGGTGGGGTCGTCGTAGCAAGACTGCAAATCGCAGCTTGGATATAACGGCACCTCGTCGTTTGTCCAGGGCACTGGTGCCATCCTTTGTGTTCTCTCTCATCACACAACCGTCCAGAAGCAAGCAGCTGGAGGAAATGGTGCAGCCACTGGAAGTATGACTCATTTTTGACACGACACCCCCAGCCAGCGAACCAATCATAGGTCAGCAGTCTGCCGATGCCAAATCTGCAGCAACAGCCCGGTCTGAATGAAACATCAGGCCTCTGGGTTCCAAAAACTGAGCTGGAACTGGGCCAGACTGCCCAGTGCCTACACTCAAAACCCGGACCGGAACCCGAGTTGTAAAATGTAGGCTGGGCCTTAAAACACACAAGGGCCATAAATGTCCATGGTACTGGACCACAATAGGCTAAAAGCCAGTACGTTCATGCCATCAGACTGGGCACCCAGGTGAAGGGAGGTGGAGAGCCGTTTGATCCCCACCTGGTGGTGAGGTGGAGATGTTGGTGGACAGACTCGGTAAACCAGAATGAGTAAGGGTGAAAGATGTCCTGTGAGTAAGGTAGTATTAAAGATTTCACTGTAGCTTACAGCTGGTGACACTACGTTAAGAAAATTAGGAAGTGTCAGTTCTGACTACGAGAACGTACCGGCCCACTTTGAACGCCGACAGGTGGTTGATGCACGGTCACCGTTTGTCAGTTTTCATACTGGATACATTACAGCCTTAATGTCCCGCCCTCCTACATGATTAAAACTAATTTAACTTAATTTCTTGGATTATTTCCGTTTGATACTTTGGACTGCAGATGACGCGATTCTGAAGGGGTGAACTGTAACGTTCCTCCCACAGGTTCCTGGAACCCTGGGATGTGTAACAGCATCTGCTTTACTTCTGAGAGAAGTCCTTTAGGTCCTGCTGCAGGTTGGCTTTGGAAGGCCCCAGGTTCCTGATGAAGATCTTGGGACGAGGAAGACAAATCTCCAACAGCCTTACGAACGTGTAGCTGAGAAAACAAAGGTTCACTGATTCGTTATTCGTGTGGCACAGATTCCACGTTCTCCGCTGTCAGGTGAGTGACCTGAATGACGAACCTGAAGGAAGCCACCATCTGGTTGTAGGAGAAATACTGATGGTAGTCTTTATGGATGGAGTGTCCACAGGGCTCTGCGTTGGCCCGTCTGGTGTACTGGTGGCCATAGAAACGAAGCTCCAGATATTTGGCAAAAGACATGGACCATGAATCGTTAGACAGAGGCACCACTGGAGTCACCTTCAGAGGAAAGAGGAGAGTTATTATGTTATACTCCTGTCAGCACATGGTTATACAGCAATACAGAGCAATGGTCCAGACAACCAAAGGCCTTATTTGAACTTTGATCTTGATTTGTGGCCTTCAAAAAGCTCAGTGGCTCAGTGAAGTCCTTCTTCAGTGGCCTGAACGCGGCGCTCACCTGTTTGCAGATGCGGCACCAGGAGTAGTTGAGGATGGTGTGCTGATAACCGGGCACGGGGGAGTCCAGCTCCTTCAGCACGATCTGCACACAGCCGCTGCCGTGCACAAAGCGGCGAACGTGGTGCACCATGGGAGTCTCACAGAACATGCTGGGGCACTGGTACGAGGGCCTGGAGGAGGGGGACATCATGAAGCAAATCGAGACGCTGACAGGTGGTGGTATTGGGTCGAAACGTCTCACCTGAAACAGTAGCGCTCCAGGAAGACGCCCAGAGACAGGTCGTTTTTACCGTAGAACTCCATGGTGACTATCCTGTTCACAACACAAACACTGAGCACGAGTTTTCTCGTTTGAGTTCAGATCTGAAGGAGAGGTGTGCACGTTACCACGGGCTGACGCAAGGGTTGGGAGCGTTGTTGGACTGAAGTGACGAACTGCTGAAGAGCACGCACAGCCTCTGGTGGTTGTTGGGGTTCAAACAGTCCAGCTGACGAGAACACACAAAGAAGAGACGAAAACACGTAACTCAAGGTTTAGTCTACAATCGACAAACGAGAGGTCCGCTGATGACCCCCGTCTTTGTGGGGTTTGAAGGGTGAAGGTTTGTTGTATGTATGTTTCTGGTGAAGATATTCAAGTGGGCAGGAGTTACACTGTGGAGAAGAACGGAGGGAGGGTTTTTTCTTGTTCGAGACAGCGCAGTGACGGAGGGCGCAACATGAATCTATCACCAGGACCAATGGAGGAGCCGTTTGCAGAGTGAGAAGCGGGAATTGGAAACACCTACCATCCGTCCATCCCTGTTGTGAGCTTAAATCTGAACAGAAAGTTAGGTACCAACTTCCATCTTGGTGTGTAGATCGATGTGTGTGTGTGTAAACAGACCACACCAATCATCTGAGGAAACTATGCTTTCTAGTTTTTATGTAGCATAAAAGCATAGCTGCCTCAAGTGGTTGGTGTGGATCATGTTCTAGTGCCAACAACACAGAGGGACATTTATGACATTTATGGTGGCAACCATCTTGGATTTTCAAAAGGCACCTTTAGCTGCAGCCACACACTAAAATAGAAGCCGGTGCTTCACTTAATTTTCAAGTTCTCGTGCTCACAACATGCACGGAACGACAGACTATTTCCAGTTCACCCTTCTCGCTCTGCAACAGGAGACAAGAACTCCATGTTTTGTAGAAGTCATTGAAGGCTTGTGGTGCTTTGTTCCATCCATCCATTATCTTTACCCGCTTCTTCCATTTTGGGTCACGGGGGTCGCTGGTGCCCATGTCCAGCAATCACTGTGCGAGGGGCGGGGGACACCCTGGACAGGTCTCCAGTCCATCACAGGGACACAGAGACAAACGAGACAAACAACCATTCTCTCTCTCACTCACACCTAGGGACAATTTAGAGTTACCAATCAGCCTAACATGCATGTTTTTGATCTGTGGGAGGAAACTGGAGTACCCGGAGAAAACCCACGCATGCACGGAGAGAACATGCAAACTCCACCCAGAAGGCCCCTGGACCGGGGTTTGAACCAGGGACCTGCTCGCTGAGAGGCAGCAGCTCTACCAGTTGCGCCACCGTGCTGCCTGTGCTTTGTTCCATGAAATAAAATAAAAAATAGTAACTATTGTAGTCAAAGCTTTGTATTGTACTTAATATTTCTTACTCTGAGAAGATACTTTTCATCAGTTATGCTGTAAAACTTTAAAATTCTATTAAAAAAAGTATTGTTTTCTATCAACTTCTTAGCCTGTGGGCCAAAATTATACCATTGTGGGCCACACAGACTCATTGTAAGGGCTGCACATGGCCCTGGGGCCACACTTTGGACACCCCTGTTCTAAGGGAAGAACTTGTTCTTGTTGAAACTGAAACGGTCCCATTCCACTCACCTTTGAGGTCCAGCCCGGGTCGTTCTGTTTGCTCGTCTTCTCCTCCTCACAGTCAGATTTCACCCATGGTTTCATCAGATTGTCTGCTCCCCGGTTCTGCCCACCGCCACCGACTGCAGGACCGGCAGAGCCAAACGGATCACTGGACCCTTTCTGCCGAATTCGACCCCCTTTGGCCCTGTAGTCAGCCAGCATCCGGGCCAGGTCCTGGCTGCTGCCCAGTTGCTCCACGATGTGGATTCTGGTGAGAGCATGACAGGGCAGGACGTGGACAGGCCTGAGCTGAGACGCACCGTTGGACTGTCCACCGACCGACGAGGACGGCGCAGAGTCTTTGAGGAGCTGCCGCTTCTTGCGCCCGTCCAGCTCTCTGAAGTCCTTGTTGAGCAGAGGGAAGAAATAAACCTGCAGGAAGGAGGAGACACTTCAAACCAAAGTCAAGTCCTAAAAAAAGAATAAACTAAATCCAGTCACATTTTTTCAAACGTCAGAAATAAAAATCCTTTCCTGCTCCTGAGCTTCATCAAACTGTTGCAAACACAAAGCATCTACAGAGCAGCCAGGAAGTATCCTCAGCCTTTGCTTAATACTTGGTTGCTCCACCTTTGGCAGCAACCACAGGCTCCAGTCTTTAATATGCTGCCTGGGTGGGGGCGGGGGGAGTCCAGTTCTGGGGGCCTCAGGACTCCGTCTCTGCTGTAAACAGATGATGTGGTCCTGTTGGCGTCATCCTGCTGTGATCTCCAGCTCTCACTGGAGCGGTTCACAGCCAGGACCTCTAAATCTGAGGCCATGGTCCTCAGTCAGAGGGTGGACTGTCCTCTCCTGGTCGGAGGTGAGGTGTCTGTCTATAACTAAGATGCTGCCCCTGCAACAAACTTTTTCCCCCCACGGTGATGACAGATATTAGCGCGTGTGTTGGTACTTGAACCTGCAGGAGCCGTTGGGACAAAACATGACGTCAGCTCTGTGGGGGTACCTGTTCAGGGAAGTAGTCCCTGCTGGGGCAGTGCATGCCTTCAGGCGTCAGCAGGAACGGCTCCTTGAACGTGATGAAAGGAGAAATGCACAGGATGACGTCCTTCAGCTCGTATTTGAACACGGCAGAGATGGACTTCAGTCGGTCGTCAGACGAGTCCACGTGCTCGGTCACAAACATCCCTGTGTCGTCCTGGAGGGGGTCTCGAAACACTTTGAGGGTGGGTGTCTCTGAACGGTCTTCGTCCTCCAGAACCAGCGAGCCTTCCACGACCATGTCTCCCTCAGAAATCCCAATGAGAGTGTCAGATCCCATCTCCTGGTCGTCCTCCATGAGGAACGGAGGAGAGACGGACAGACCGGCTGCAGCAGGACTGGAGAACGGGGACGAGGTCCTGGTCTCTGCGTTAGGAGCGTCTTCAAGGAAGCCAAAGGGAGGAGACTGTTGACTTGGCTTGTCTTGAAGAACGTCCACATCTCCATTTCTAGATGCAGACTCTAAAGACGAGGCTTCTTCTTCACTCCCGATGGTCTTCTCCAGGCTGTCTCGGTCTGGCTCCTGGTCCAGGAGGCAGGGGAAGGAGCTGCTCTGGGGCAAGCTGGGCGGCATGGCAAACTCGTCCATAAGGAAGGAAATCTCCAGCTGCGAGTGGTACGCCACGCACACCATCAGCATTATGATGTCCTTCACCCTGGCCAGCTCGTGCTCCGACGGCCCCCGCAGCTTGATGGAGCAGCCCAGGTGGGGCGGGCAGCCGTCGAAGAACATGAGGGTCTTCGACTCGTCTGGAAACAGAAACAGGATTTAAACGACTGGTGGTGACAGAAACCTCAGGAAACGGGAGCGTCAGCTGCTTCTTACTGTTCGCCATGGTGAAGGGCTGCAGGTAGAACTTGTGGCAGGTTCCGAGGCGAGGCTTGGTGAGGAGCTGGTCCATGGACATGACCAGGTCGCCCTGCGTCATCCGGCTCACTCGGTCCAACACTTGCTGCAACAACAAAAACAAACATGGCAGACAAAGGTCAACATAGCGCCCCCTCCAAGGCTCAGATGTCCCAGCCTGTTGGCAGCCTTGAACGCAGCATCACTTTGTGAATCTGGAGCGGTAATTCAAAAGGCACGTTCAGGCAGCTGATCCGACCGCAGCAGGTGGTCTGTGCAGAATATTCCTGCTGGTGCAGTCTGAAATGTGCACATTGTGTCTACGTTCGAGGCTAATTTATAAAATAACCGTGTCTCAACAGGTTTGGTAAAGTTCTTCAGTCTGCTGCTGACTGAGCAGAACTCAAGTCCAGATGTTTGGGTTTTGAACTGAACCTTTTCTTCTACATGTATTACATAGTCAGTCCTCAGAGCTATTTAATGAAAACACTGGACCAGCTCTACACCCTCAGCAGGGTCCTGGAGGGTGCGTGGGAGTTTGCCCAACCAGTCTACATGTGCTTTGTGGACTTGGAGAAGGCGTTCGACCGCGTCCCTCGGGGGACCCTGTGGGGGGTACTCTGGGAGTATGGGGTACCGGGCCCTTTGATACGGGCTGTTAGGTCCCTGTATGACCGGTGTCAGAGCCTGGTCCGCATCACCGGCAGTAAGTCGGGCTTGTTCCCGGTGAGAGTTGGACTCCGCCAAGGTTGCCCTTTGTCACCGATTCTGTTCATAACTTTTATGGACAGAATTTCTAGGTGCAGCCGAGGTGTTGAGGGGATCCGTTTTGGTGGCCTTAGGATTGCTTCTCTGCTTTTTGCAGATGATGTGGTCTTATTGGCTTCATCAGATCATGATCTACAGCTTTCGCTGGAGCGGTTCGCAGCCGAATGCGACGCGGCCGGGATGAAGATCAGTTCCTCCAAATCCGAGGCCATGGTCTTGAGCCGGAAAAGGGTAGAGTGCCCTCTCCGGGTCAGGGAGGAGGTCCTACCCCAAGTGGAGGAGTTCAAGTATCTTGGGGTCTTGTTCACGAATGAGGGGAAAATGGAGCGTGAGATCGATAGGTGGATAGGTGCAGCGTCTGCAGTGAAGCGGGCGCTGTACTGGTCTGTCATGGTGAAGAGAGAGCCGAGTCAAAAGGTGAAGCTCTCAATTTACTGATCGATCTACGTTCCTACCCTCATCTATGGTCACGAGCTTTGGGTTGTGACCGAAAGAATGAGATCTCGGATACAAGCGGCCGAAATGAGTTTTCTCCGCAGGGTGTCTGGGCTCTCCCTTAGAGACAGGGTGAGAAGCTCGATCATCCGGGAGGGACTCAGAGTAGAGCCGCTGCTTCTCCATGTCGAGAGGAGCCAGTTGAGGTGGCTTGGGCATCTGTTTAGGATGCCTCCTGGCCGCCTCCCTGGTGAGGTGTTCTGGACACGTCCCACCGGGAGGAGACCCAGAGGAAGACCCAGGACACGCTGGAGGGACTATGTTTCTCTGGCTGGCCTGGGAACGCCTCGGGATTCCCCCGGAAGAGCTGGCCCAAGTGGCTGGGGAGAGGGAAGTCTGGGCCTCCCTACTTAGGCTGCTACCCCCGTGACCCGACCCCGGATAAGAGGAAGAAAATGGATGGATGGATGGATGGATATGTGCAGACGTTTGCCTGTTCTGGTAATGGCCGCCATCGCTGCAGTGAATCACAAGGTCACGTGACCAGAGCGCCCTCTAGTGGTTCATGGAAGTCTTCGGCTCTAACACACCTGATGTGAATCAGTGGTTCAGAGCATGAAGAGGCGGTTCAACCGTTGGGTCAGGGTTTGTTGGAGCAGGGGGGCAGACACCCCTCGATTACAGAAAACTCATAATCTGAGAAACTGCATTTCCTGTGAAAATGCAGTGCGAATGCTTATTGCAGAAGAACTTGCTGAAAAACAGCTGAAATTAAATAAAAAAAAACATGCAGAAATGCAGCTGAAATGGAACAACAAGCCTAAATTAGCAGAAGAAAGCAGAAAGAACATGTTTGATAAATTAGGTATAAATAAGCAGAAATTAGCACAAAATTAGGAAGTCAGATAAAAAAATGAAAACAAAAGCTGAAATTAGAAGAAAACAGCTAAAAAGTAGCTAAAACACAGAAAGAAGGTTAAATTACCATAAGGAAGTGGAGAGAGCACATTTTTGCTGAATTAGGCTGAAAAAGTTTAGAGTGCAAAGAATGTGGAATTAGCTGAAAAAGCAAAAAGAAGCACAAACACAACTAAATAGTAGCTGAAAGAGAAGAAAAAGCTAAAACTAGCAGAAAAATCTGAAAGGAGCACAATAAGCAGAAATCAGCAGAAAGAAGTTAATTGGGCTAAAAATGGCAGGAAATACCGCAAAGAACTTGAATTTATCTGAAAAAAGCTGAAATGAGGTTAAAACGGCTGAAAAGGTGAATCGAGCTTAAATTAGCAGAAGAAAGCAGAAAGAACACGTTTGTTCAGTTACGCTGAAAGAAGAAGAAATGAGAAAAAAGATGAAAGAGCAGAATTTCTCGAGACAACAAGACTACTTGTTTAAATAAAGGTTGAATGAATGAACAAATGAATGAATAAATGAATGAACGAACGAACGAACAAACGAACGAATGAATGAACAAACAAATGAATGAA
>NC_056510.1:1811836-1812143 GCF_014905685.2 Nematolebias whitei
AATGAATGAATGAACAAATGAATAAATGAATGAACGAACGAACAAACAAACGAATGAATGAACAAATGAATGAATGAACAAATGAACAAGCGAACGAATGAACGAACAAACAAATGAATGAATGAAAGAACGAACAAACGAACGAATGAACAAAAGAACGAACAAACAAATGAATGAACAAATGAACGAACGAACAAACGAACAAACAAATGAACAAACGAACGAATGAACGAATGAACAAAGGAATGAACAAACGAACAAACGAACAAATGAACAAATGAATGAACAAAAGAACAAACAAACGAAT
>NC_056510.1:1812153-1822462 GCF_014905685.2 Nematolebias whitei
GAACAAATGAACAAATGAATGAACGAAAGAACAAACAAACGAACGAAAGAACGAACGAACGAACAAATGAACAAATGAATGAACAAAAGAACAAACAAACGAATGAATGAACGAATGAACAAACAAACAAACACACGAATGAACAAATGAATGAGTGAAGGACTCGGACTCGTCCACGCACCGGTTTGACGTTGATGACCAGCGTGATGCCGTGCTCCAGCAGCAGGTCCTGAGCGATCCGGGACACGGTCTTCTCCACCAGCACCAGGTTGGGGCGCACGTCGACGATGCGCTGCACGTAGTTCCTCAGGAACTCGCGCTCCTGCAGGACGGCAGAGACGACACGTGAGTCTGAGAGCGGCGGGCGTCCTGCGGCGGCGGCGGGCCGAGCGGCTCACCTGCAGCACGATGGGCTCGATGCAGGTGAACTTGGTCTCCTCCCTGTACAGGTACTCGATGGGACACTTGAGCAGCAGGACCCTGGGGTTCTTGATGTACGGGTTCATCTGGGGCCACACGAGAACTGTCAGAACAGCCTCAATAAAATCCAACTCAACTGACGACCAACAGGTTTAGAGCCAAGCAGCAGTTTATTTTGAAAACAGGCCTTAAAGATAAAAGACTGAAAAAATAAACGTAATAAATGTGAGGTCTGAAAACGAAGGGGCGCTGTGGCTGAACACGTTTTCAAGAAATCAAATACATTTGTCTTGGACACATTCTTCAGTTTTGTACGAGCAATAAATGAAGAAATAAAATGTCTTCCAAACCAGAGAGAGGGAAATAAATCGTACTTTTGTTACAAATAAAATAGATGCATGAACCCGACAGGAGGGACGTGACGAAGACCGGCTGAAAACCTTTGTAGCTCCCAGAGAAGAAACTTGTTCAGCAGAGGAGGAGCGTCAGCCGCAGCACACAGAATATGTAAGAGTAAAATAAAAATAAGGAGCAAATGATGAAACGGTTGTGTTCTCCCATGGTTCTGTCCAGATCTGGTGAAAATCCCGGCGGAGGACCCAGAATGAAGCGTCGGCTGAGGTCCCAGAAACTCACGGGTTACGTTCTCGGGACAGTCCAGAACTGGTCTAAATAAAAAAGCATCAGAATCGTTTGTGAGACTGGACCAGGACCGAGCTCCGGGTCCCGACGAGCCACAAACTCTTTAAATGAAGCAGAAAAATGTCACTTCCTGAGAAAAGCAGCGAGAGGGAGTTCTGCTGAAACCAGCCGAAAAGGGTTTATGGCTAAACTGTTAGCATGAGCTGAATGTGAACAGCCGGCGTTTGCTGAAAGCAGAACAGAGCAGAAAAACAGCTAAAATGTAGCCTAACAAGCCGAATGTATCAAAAGGAATCTGAAAAGAGCAAAACAGCTGAACAAAGCTGAACCAGAACAAAAGCTAAAATGAGCACAAAGAAGCTGAAATAAGCAGTAAAAGGTTTCAAACAGCTAAAGGGTTTGAAGGATGTGCTCTTTTTCAATGAAAAAAACATGGCCGACAAAGCTAAATATTTCAAAAAGTTAAAATGCACAACCAGAAGTGGAAGCTGGGCTGTCTGAATGAGCCGAACGTTTTGATTCATGAAGAGTTGAAATGAAACAAAAACTGAGGAACGAGTTACGAAAAACAGATGTCAGGTTTTTCTTCTTTCGGCTGCTCCTTGTTCAGGGGTTCCACACGGGACCAAGACGACCGTTTTCACTCCGAGTCCTTCCTGATCAACACAGACACCGAGCTACCGCAGCCTCTGTGTGGAGCAGAGAGCCGACATCTTGGGCTCCCGGGGAGCAGATGGTGGGGGTCAACGGCCTTGCTCAAGGGCCCAGGGTGCGAAATGAGGGTGGAGGCAGGTGTGGGCGCTTCACCTTTTCTCACCCACATTTTGATGTTGTTTGTCCGGACAGTTGAACCGGCGACCTTCTGATCAGAGGCCCACCTTCTCTAACCTCTGCACCACCACCCCCCCTCTTGAAAAACGGACCTCAGTGAGAGTGAATTAAAAACATTTACGTCCACTCCCCGCAGATGAGCTGGAGGGTTTTAGCTTCGTTTCCCCGACTGCTCCGTGAGCAGCAGAGCAGTGAGTCAAACCGGTGGAGGACGGAGCGCAGCTACCTTCTTGTGGGCGATGTTCTTGGTGCAGACGAAGCCGTTGACCAACATGGAGTCGAACTTCTTGCCTCCGGGGATCTGAAACACAAACAGACACGAGCGATTCTGCGTCCTCCACCCGCTTCCTTGACATGGGAGGTCTGCGGAGCGGCCCGGCGGCGCCGGCTCACCTTTTTAATGTGCACCAGCTGACGGATGTCCATGTCGTCGTCGCAGCTGCGGACGTCGGGTCGGACCGTCTGGACGACCTGCCGGACCACGGGGACGATGATGTCCCTCCAGGACAGGGACAGGGACTGGCTGTAGAGCAGCTGCTGCAGCAGCGCCATCATGTGGCTGTGGTTGGCGGAGCTGGAAGAACAAAATCATTATAGATCAATACGCAGCCGATGGAGGAACGCACCGTCACAGGACGGTTTGAGACGATTCACATGTGTCAACCTCAAGGCCCGGGGGCCAAATGTGGCCCTGGACATCTCATCTGGCCCTCAAGATGATGTGTTAAATGTAAAATACCTTAATCACCTTAATTTTTTCAGTAATCTTTGATTATGATGTCAAAAGTGCAACAGAGAACATCGAATGAGACCAATCAAACTCTTGTTGTGGAACCTGCAGCCAAGAAAAGATGCCGAGTATCTAACTTGAGTTCATGTAGAATCTGAAACTGGCCCTTCGTTTGAAAAAGGTTTTAATTTTGGCCCCCAGTTGTAAGTGAGTTCGACACCCCTGCACTAAAGCAAATAAAGCAACACTTAAATCAAAGAGGGGTTCATGTGAGACCAAACATTTAAAACAACCTGCGGCACTCCAACGTCCGAGGGGTTAGAGCCGTGACCGTAAACCTAAATGTTTTTGTTGTTGCAACATATTCAAGTGGAGTCGTTACACTGTGGAGAACAGAAGGGTTTTTATCCTCCACCTGCAGCAGGGGAGGAGCCAGAGGGTGGCCAATGGAGGCCGTGAACCCCAAAGAGTAATCTTTGGTCTCCCCAGTCATTTGAGGAGCGGCTGTGGCTGACTGGTTAGAGCAGTCGTCCTCCAATGCAAGAGTTGACGGTTCAATTCCACCAGCAGTCACATGCTGAAGTGTCCCTGAGCAAGACACTGAACCCCTCATTGCCTCCGATGTGTGTCCCGCCGGTGTCTGAATGTGATAAAGCTCTGGTTATAGTAGAGAGCTGTATGAACGGGTACATGAGGCACAGGTTGTTGTAAAGAGCTTCGAGTGTCTGGATGAGGGAGACAGGATCTGTAGAGGTCCAGTCCGTTCTCCGTTAGAAAAAACTATGAAACAGTTTCCACAGACGATGGGTTGGCCAGTTTACATGGCGGCAGCCATTTTGGATTTTAACCTGGCAATCCAATTGTTGATGGTGACGAATCTTACTCCTGGACGCAGCCACACACCAAAATGGAAGCTGGTACCTCTCTTATTTTTCAAGTCACGCTCACAACGTGCACGGACGGTAGTTCTAATTCCTTCTCTTTCCTTCGCGACGTGGACACAAATGTAAAAACTGAGCCTTGTGCACGTCATTTGGCAGCTGATCAACATGTAATGGGTGTTTGGTGATGGAAGCAGGAACACATAAATGAACGTGATGTTCTGCTTGTTGCAGAAGGACTGGAAGTGGAGACGGTTTGTGACGCTAAGCTGCTGCCCGACATTCACGGCATTCAGACGGAGGCTCGGCGGGACTCACAGCAGTCGCTCCATGGCCTTCTTCTCCCCGTTCTCCTCTCGGAGCTGCTCCAGGGAGCTGTGGTGCCAGCCCAGCGGCGTGAACAGCATCTCCTTGGCCTTCTCCTCCACACGGCGGTTGAACAAAGACTCTGAGGCGGGAGCAGCGCGTCAGGAAGAAGAGGTCGTTAGGGGTCGAACCGAGGCGGCACAGGTCGGCTCCTACCTTTGATGAAGGCGTCGCTGATGACGATGTTCTGTCCTCCGTCCTCCGACACGAGAAACTCTGTTCAGACAGTTTGCTGGTTGTTAGAGAAGCTACTCAAAGTAAAACAAGCAGGAAATGATCAGAAACGTTCGTCACGGTAATATGTAATATGTCGTTTCTCTGGTTTACTGCAAGTTGATGGCGTGACACGTGGAAACTCCTAATTACCTAAAAAAATTATGTGTTTATTACAGTTTTTACCTGCACAGAGGCAGAGCCAGGGGGTGGCCAACGGTGGTCTTGGCCCCCATAGATTAACCTTTGGCCACCCGTCATTTGAGGAAAATACACTTTTAAGCAAAACAAAATCAAGAAAGCGTAGTTTCCTCAAATGATCGGCGTGTCGGTTTATATGCATATATGGTGGTGGCCATTTTGGATTTTGACGTGGCAACCCAATTTTCAGAGGAACCTTTCTTACACCTCGGTGGGTGTTTCCCCGAGGTCCTTGGCAGGACGTTCTCATGTCTTAGGAGACTTTTGTCGATGGGGGGGTTGGAAAACAGTTGCGCTACATTAGAGCCGGCAGTTGTTGACCGGGGGAGGGGGTGGTGGAGAGAGCAAGAGAAGTGGAACGCTATGTCTGTTGCTTCTTAGCTAGCGTGTCTGCATTGCAAGCTGCTAGCTAAGCACTAAGTCAGTGCCATCAGTTGTTGCTGGGGTGGGGGTGGAGGTGGGGGGGTCAATTTACTAGGCAGGGTGCTCCGTTCTGTTGACAGGGCGGGGCACCCTCCTTGAATAATGATAAGGGAAACACTGCGCCTAGATGCTGCCACACACCAAACTGGGAGTCGGTACCTCACTTATTCTTCAAGTTATGTTCACAACGTGCACGGCTGGACGGACAAACGGTGTTTCCAGTTCCAGGAAAGAGAAACTCCCGACTGCATCGCTCACATTTTGACAAAATAAAGACTTAAAGGTAGAGATGCAGTGGTGGTCCTATGTTCACATGTTCTACATTCAATGCCCACTGATGCTGAATTCTCTGAATATGAACTTTAACTACCGGTAAACATTTCTTTTATTCTACAAACATATTCAGAAAACTGCAGTCGTGGCATGATGCTAATCTGAACACTATTTTGGAGATTAAGTAAAGTTTTGTACAATCCCCACATTCCACCTGCACAGACTCTGGTTGGAAAGATGCAGCATGACAGTTTTCCTAAACCAGGACCTGCTGGTTTGGTTCCAACCAGAGAAATGTGGGGGATACCTAGCCCTTAGTCCTTGATGGACGTTGACAGTAAATCGGTTCTTGTTGGGACCGTTTCGTACGTAGCCCAGGTGCAGGTGTTTAGTTCTGACTGAAGGAGCCATGATGGCAGCGGGTTTCCTAAAGATCAGGAAGAGTTGGATAAAGAGAGAAGACAGGAAGCTGAAGCCCAGACCAGGACCGACAACGGTCATTGACGTCTCTGAGTTGTACTGAAGACCAGGGGTGTCCAGTCCTGGTCCTGGAGGACCACCATCCAACACACCTGGTTCAATGGTACAAGCAGCTCTTCAAGTTGTGCAGAAGGCTGTTAAAATGTGCAGGACAGTGTCCCTCCAGGACCAGGACTGGACCCCCCTGCTGTAGACTCTTCAGTCCCTCAGCGTGTGCAGGCTGTAGGAGTAACCCATGCACAGATCCTCATGTGTGAAGCGTACCTTTGTGCTCGGGGGCAGGGGGCACGTGTGGGTATTTGGACTGCTTCCTGATGTGAAAGTTCACGTTGTTCTGCTCCATGTTGAGGTTGATGGAGGCGGCAGAGTCGCTGTCCACCGCAGACTGGAAGCTGCTGACTGATGTCCTCTTACTGGGGCTGGCAGAGTCTGAGCAGAGACAAAGGTTCATGTGCCGACGCTCACAACGTTTTCATTAACTCTGGAGACAACAGGCGTACTGGGCATCGTGTAGTCGGACTCTTCTATGAGCTGCTCTGAGTCGCTGTCATCAAACTTTATGTCCTTGAACCAAGACGGCTCAGAGTGTCCCTCGATGGAGTTGATGCTGTCGCTGTCTGGAGACGGTGTTTCGGAGAATTCTGTGCTCTGAGGAGCAGACGCAGGCACAGAATTATTTGACCAAAGCTCGATGAGAAAACAGAGCCATCGACTTGTAACGTGGTGAAGCGTGCTGTGGGTTCTCGGTTTGTGCTTGCAGTGGAGGACGCTCACCTGGAGGGGGCGGTAAAGAGCATACTCGTCCCTGAACAGCTGGTCGTGGTGAGTGAGACAGTCGAGCCAGCGACCGTCCACCAACGCCTGGCCGATGGCTATAGCCTGGGCCCTGCAGAGACCAAGCACAAGCTTCATCACAAACATCATTCTGAGTTTTTACTCCTTCGAAATGAGGCAAATCGAAATGTCAGCGGAAACAAGATTATCTGCTGCAGATGAACAATCTATTGAGCTTTTGAAGTGAAAAAATGTTTGTGTAAATGTTATGCAAAAATATTTTCCTCCATTCTGCTTGGATAAAACTTTATAAGGGTGTTATTTAAAGACAAAAACATTTTCTAAGTGTTTGGATTTTTAATGCAGTCATCCAGAAGAGACTGAGTAGAACCACTGCTCCTCCACATCGAAAGGAGCCAGTTGAGGTGGTTCAGACATGGATGGATGGATGGATGGATGGATGGATGATGTATGAATGGATAATTGGATGGATGGATATATGAATGGATGGATGGTTGGATGCATTCACCACTCTCTGAAGTGAACAGTAAAGAGAAATTTTGCTATTCCCAAATATTATATCTCTTCATCCAGATCTTTCCTAAATGTATCTTTCTCCTCCACATCACATCCAACCTGTGGAGCATAACCACTGACAACATTTAGCATCAGACCTTCTACTTCAACCTTCAGACACATCACACTATCTGACACTCTTTTCACCTCTACTACATTCTTTGTCAACTCCTCCTTCAGGACCACCCCTACTCCTTCTCTCTTTCTATCCACACCATGGTAAAACAGTTTGAACCCTGCTCCAGTGCTGTGAGCCTTGCTGCCCTTCCACTTGGTTTCTTGGACACATAAAACATCTACCTTCCTTCTCAGCATCATGTCAGCCAGCTCTCTACCTTTGCCTGTCATTGTCCCCACATTTAGAGTTGCAACCCTCAGTCCTACATTCTTCACTTTCCTCTTCTCCTCTGTCTCCTGACACGTTTCCCTCCTCGTGGTCTTCAACTAACAGCAGCTCAATTTCCTCCGGCACCCTGTTTGTCAACAGCACTGGTGGCGGTCGTTGTTAACTCAGGCCTCAACCGATCCAGTATGGTTTCACTTTGATGAACTCGCGTTATGGTTTTGGCAAAAGTGTTTTACGTTGGATGCTGTTCCTGACACAACCCTAACCATTTACCCGGGCTTGGGACCAGAACCAGAGACTGGGCTGTGCTCCCTACTGGCTGGTTTTTGACAAGATCGCCTGAGAACTCGTGCATCATTTTCAAGCTTTGACCAAAATGTCTGTAACTCATTTTCTAACAAGAATAAAATTCTCTGGCGTGAAAGGAACTTACTTTTTATGCATTTGAATGTTTCTGTTCAGTGCCCTGAGATGACTTCTACTGAGACTTGGAACTATATAAATGACGTGAACTGAAGGTGGGGGTTACTGGTACATGCATCGTTTTAAGGACTGTTGGGTTTTAATCTTGTTTGTTTCAGCTGAATGCAGCTGATGAAGACAGACACTTGGATTGTTTTAATCCAACAGCTGTTTAATGTGTAGAAGCTCTTATAAAAAGTCAACAAGTGTTCTTTCCTTTGTCCATTCATAAAGCGCCAACACACACACACACACACAGGTCTCTCCTGTAAAAGAGTCCTCGAGGCTCAGTGAGACTAACCTGTATAAATAAAGGCTGAATGAATGAATGTGTACCTGGTGGAGATGGTACCGTTCCTCAGCAGCCAGTTGACAAGTTCCTTTCCCACAATGCAGTTTGGATAAGTCCTGAGCCAGTATCGGTGGTCCTGGAACTCCATCCCCGTGTTGTTGTGGCAGATTTTCTTCCACAAGTCCTTCAGGTGGGAGGAATCCTGAAAGATGGTCACTGTTCAGATCAGTGAAAAGTGAGGTGGCATCTCACTGGGCTGAAACTGTGGAACACAATGTGGAACAAGAGGAACTACAGTGTCCCCCATCTCTGAGGGAGCTGAACAGTGAATGGTTGTAGTTTTGAAGGTTAGTGTTTTTCTGGACTGGGAATGAACAGATGATGCTAGTAAGCCTTAATGTTTGCTGCAACATAATCAAGTGGATGAGTCGCACTGATCCTGATGCTGCTCAGTAATCCAGGTAGATGCATCTGAACAGGTGGAGTCAGGTCCTCTGGACAGATTCTTCTTGTTGAAACATTTCATCTTTTAACCAAGACACTTCTTCAGCCTGAGGAGCTGCAACAAACTCAGTCTTATAAATGGCACCTTCTCATGGTGGATCAACCAGTTTGTTGACATCCAGAACCAGCTGTTCACATGATCGAGGAGGACCATCAGCCTAACAATTATTTGAGTATATAAATAAAATAAAAACTAAGAAAGCATAGTTTCCTCAAATTATATGGGTAGTCAGTTTACATATATATGTGTGGTGGCAGCCATCTTGGATTTTGACTTGGCAACCCACTTTTCAAAAGAACTTTCTTGGGCCTAGATGTAGCCACACACTTAAATGGATATTCAAGTTATCGTGCTCATAAAATGCACGGACAGTATTTTCAATTTAGAGGGATAAAAATACCGGTAGTTGAATTTTCCATCGTAGTCTCACTGAACATTCAGCGTTTGTGACCAGGCAACTAGAGCCGTGTGGCCAGTTTGTGCATCGTAAACCATTTCATTCTACCATGAAAGCCATGGTCGGGTAACACTAGACCCTAAGGGTGCTTAGGCTCCAAATCATCCAACGTTCCTACAGACACAGATGGGATTGTGGAGAAGCTCCTCAGTGATCCATCTTTGGCATGTTCGTGTAAATGTGTTTACTGTGACAAACGGCCTAAAATGAAGACCAAACTACCAGCAAGATCTTCCTCTCTTCCTCACTGTGGTCCAGCTTGGTGCTGCTCTTGGTCCCCGACATGGCTCTGCTGGTTGGCGGGCTGACTGAACTGTCGTAGGACGGAACCAGGGCGGTCCCGGAGCGATCCAGAGACAGGGTGGTCACGCTGGCAGACCTGAGAGGAAAGCCGTCTTTAAGTCAAAAGTCAAAGTCAAACTTTCTTTATTTATTTGTTGTTTGCATCTCATGTGGTGGAACGAAACGGTGCACAGAGTCCCAGTTACATCCACCAAAAGTATAACTGTAAAGAAAACCAGTGACAAGATCCAAGACATGAACTAAGAATACACTAAGCACTGATGGTATAAAACAATGTGCAGAACAACAGCAGCACGAACATGAGTCTGTGTGAGCAGATGAGCATGAACACATCAACATGAAACAGATCAGCAGCAACATGAAACGGATCAGCAGCAACATGAAACAGATCAGCAGCAACATGATATGGTTTTTCACAGTGACTATTCTGGTTAGAGATTCATGAGTCTAACAGCCTCAGGGTAGAAGCTGTTCCTCAGTCTAGTGGTTCTACACTTAATGCTCCTCAACCTTCTTCCTGAGGGGAGTGGGACAAAAAGTGTGTGTGCTGGGTGAGTGTGGTCCTTCATGATGCAGGTGGTCCTCTTCCTGCATCTGGAGGTGTAGATGTCTGTGATGGTGGGGAGACTGAGTCCAACATCTTCTGTGCAGCCTTCACCACTTTAGCACAAGTGATCAGCAAAAGTTTGAACGTTTGCTGGGTTAATCCAGCACAAATTATTTTATACAGCTGATCCACTGCGAGGCAGCTTAGATGGGCCAGGACCTCAAAGAAAATAATGTTCTGCTCTTAATAAAAACTTTAAGATGAAAAACATTCAAGCTTTTCTATCACAAAGCTGCGCTGATGCCCAACACAACTACAGCAAAGCAGCGAGCCTCTCCGAGTTCATAACATGTTTACATCGAACGTCACACGAGACTTCACTTCACTCGAGTTCACCAACATCGCATCAATATGTTCCGTCCATCATCCATCCATCCAACCATCCATCCATCATCCATCCATCCATCATCCATCCATCCAACCATCATCCATCCATCCATCATCCATCCATCCATCCAACCAACCATCCATCCATCATCCATCCATCCAACCATCCAACCATCATCCATCCATCCATCATCCATCCT
>NC_056510.1:1822862-1826108 GCF_014905685.2 Nematolebias whitei
CCAACCATCCATCCATCATTCATCCATCCATCATCCATCCATCCAACCATCATCCATCCATCCATCATCCATCCATCCAACCATCCATCATCCATCCAACCATCCATCCATCCAACCATCCATCCATCCTGTTTTCTGCTGCTTTCAGCAAATGTCAGCTGTTCAAATTCAGCTCACAGTTGAGCGATGAACCCTTTTCAGCAGCTTTCAGCTAAAATCATTCAAAAAGCGTTCACACCACATTTTCACAGGAAATGACATTTCTCTGGTTTCTTTAAACAGGTTTATTTTACACCTTTAACCCAATGAACTAGCTGATTGTCAGACCTCACAGAGTCTATCAATCTTTCTTTAGTTAAGTCATCATTTCAGAGGAGCTCAATGAAACACCAGAAATTACCTTTACCCCCCCCACACACACACACACACACACACACACACACACACAATAGCAGAGAGAGACTCACCTCTTTCTGGCAGGGGACTTCCCCATGTCCTCCTGCAGCGTGGAGAGTCTGGAGGCCAGGCCGCTAGTCTGAGGCTCCTGGTGAATCATGCTAACAACAGACAAACTGAGGTTACACTTCCTCTTAGAAGAGAGAGTCTGGTTAATTTAGAAGAGACGTTCTGTCAAACAGTTCTCAGGAGTTGGTGCCTCCTCAGGTAGAGCATGAAGGTGTGGAGAGAAAGGCAGAAGGGTCCAGGCTAAAAATGCCACTTCTCTTTTATCCAAAACCAAAAAAAACTACCTGAAGCTCTAAACAAAAAGGGAACACAGATAAAGAGTGTGTTAATACTAATCATGTTGTCATCTATTAAAATTAAAAAGCTATGATGGTTTGTCTGGGAGGTACATTTTATTTGCACAACACTTTACTGCAGTGCAGGTTTATTTGTGGTTCCTAGAGTTTCCAAAAACAGAATGGGAGGAAGATCTTTCAGTTCTCAGGCTCCTCTCTTATGTAACCAACTTCCAGTTTCTGTCCATGAGGCCCACACATTGTCCAGTTTTAAGACTGGGATTAAGACTTTCTGTTTGATGAATCCTATAGTTAGGGTTGACTTGGGTTTCCTGACCTTAGTTATGCTTCTATAGATTTAGATTGCCGGAGGACAAATTGACCACATTCCCTCACTCTGCATCCATCTATCCATCTTTGCTCACTGCTGTTCCTGTTAATAATTATTTTTTATCAACGTTTTTCTTTCCACAGAAACTACACCTGGACTAGGCCTGTCACGATAACAAATTTTGCTGGCAACTAACTGTCTCAGAAATTATTGCGATAAACAATAATATTGTTTGAAATTTGACAATAATTAGTAATTATAGTCAAATTTAAGAAAAAATGTTTAATTTTTGAGTGTAGTGCCTGTTTTCGACCACTGGATGGCAGTATAAGACCGTTTGAACTGAAGGATGGATAGTGAGGGAGCGAGCAGCGTGTATCTAAGAAAAATGGGAGGGAGGTCTCTTGACGTGACGTGGGCTGTCTCTCCTTCCTTTATTCAGTTTTCAAAATGGTGGACGCTCGGAGTGGTTTGAGCTCTTTAGCATTTTTCACAGAAAGCTTTTAATAAATAAAAAAATCAGTAAACAAGTTCTCAGCTTCTTTTTGTAGAGAAAAACAACTTTTTACACGAAGGCACGAGCTGCAACCGTGAATTTTGGAGCTTTGACAAGACGGAGGAAACATAAATTAAAAGCTACGAGTCTAGTAAAGACTTCTACCCCCCCCCCAACCCCCACGCACCCCCGTGGCTGAAGCCACAGCTGAAGAGGAACCAAATGTTGACAGAACATCACTTCAAAATCCACCACCAAACTCAATGAAGTTCAGTTTAGGACCTTTAAATCTGAGCACAGTTTTTCTTTCCACTGATTAACTTCAACACTGGAGGGCATGAGCAAAAACATAAAGACAAAAAACAAGACTCACTTGTTTCTCATCCCAATGGAAGTTTTTCTACGCCCGTGACAGAAAAGACAGGAAACAGATTGTTTTGAGGAAAGCGGACAGAACAAGAGGCAGAGATCAGAAGACTTTCAAATGGCAGCAGGTACAGAAGGCATGCAGTGTTAAACAAAGAGGCTTTAAATGTTTAATGACTAAAATCTGTGTTACATCCACAACGCTTCATTTAAAAATTTACTTTTTCTAAAGTGGTGCAGTTTATCTGTAATCTGACGTGGAAGTATCAGGTAAGTCTATCTTAATGTTACTTTTACCCTAAATACTTCTACTTTTATGTAACTATTTTAGTAAATATTCCAAGTAAAAGCTTCAGAAAAAATATTTTCATTCAAATTTTACAAGCTACTCAAGATGGTCAAAAAGACCTACTGTGAGAGGTCACGTGCACACCTCTCCAAGGTGCACAAAAAGTCTCTTGGAGGTTTGACCTAAATCGAACAGGAAGTCGGCCATTTTGGATCAAAGATGTTTTGGTGTTTAATTTGTGTTTTTTTTAACAAATTCCTCCTTCAGTGTTCAGAGAATCCGCTTCAAACTGAGTTTACTGCCAAGACATGGGGGATTAAAGGTTATTAAAAGCCTGAGTTTACGCTACAGAATGTGGGCGTGGCTTCACCTCAAACTTTGACTTCTAGCCATGAAACACAAAACTGACACAAAACAGTTATAATTCCACCGTAGAACATTAATGACGTAAATCTGCACCCAAGAGCAAACACTGGAACTTGGTCTGGTCCTCAACACACCTACATGTCAATAATAAACCTTAGCCCCGCCCACAGAGAACAGGAAGTTACATGTTGCACTCAGGCATTCGCTGACCTGATTTCTCACATCAACTGCAGGATTGATCAGATCCTGGATTATAAAGCGGTGTGAAACGGTTTGATTTTTGGATTGAACTATAATCCCTGTTTTGAAGACGTTTTGATCCGTTCAGTTTTTACAAATGAACAAACACCTCCTAGAAATTCATGAGGTGGTTTTGTGATTTGGGACAGCTGTGGCTCAGTGGTTAGAGCGGTTATCCTCCAGTGGGAGAGCTGGTGGTTCTATTCCAGCGTCAGTCACAGGTTGAAGTGTCCCTGGGCAAGGCACTGAACCCTCACTGCCTGTGACGTGTGTCCCATCAGTGTCTGAATGTGATGAAGCTCCGATTAGTCCCTACAGATTCACATCATCTTTGTAGAACTGTAGTAGAGTGCAGTACGAGTGTGTGTGTGTGTGTGTGTGTGTTGCAGTATGGATGTGTGTGTGTGTTGCAGTATGG
>NC_056510.1:1826118-1836359 GCF_014905685.2 Nematolebias whitei
GTGTGTTGCAGTATGGATGTGTGTGTGTTGCAGTATGGATGTGTGTGGAGGTAAATGAGGAACAGATTGTGTTGTAAAAAGCTTTGAGTGTGTTGATCAGAGGGAAAGGAGCTGTATATTTATGTGGCAGTGTTGTCAGTGTGTGTGAGACTGTTTATCGCTTTAATTCAATTTATTTTTCTGTTCATGGTCAGGATTCTGGCTCGTAGCAGATGGAAACCTAAAATTAAGATTCTCAAAGAACTAGAATATTACAAAAAATAAAGTCCAAGCTCAATAATCCAGGTATAAAATCCAACATTTTTCAGTCAGGTCATCTGGACAGTTTCTTTTTTTGTGCTGAAATGTTTCACCTTCGATCCAGAAGGCTTCATCAGTCAAGGAAACACACAACAAAACTGATTCTTCCTCCAACAGCTTACTCCAAAGTGGAACAAACCAGTTCTGCTTGTGATAAGATGGTCTCTTTGGTACGCCCCTCCTCCATTGCCAGCCCTCTTCCTTGTTGACAGTCTTGTCAAACTGGACCTGGATTGTTGAGCATGGACTTAGTTGTTTTCAACCAGTATTTAATATGAGTTTACCTTTTGAACTGATTTATTGAAAAAAATAATTTGTCCATGACATTCCAACATTGAAAAGTACCTGTATAGAGCTAATGATTGGTGTGGGAGTAGCTGAGAGTCATTCCCAACCCATACTTTAGGCGTTAAACATTGTGAAAGACCTTTGTTTAAAACTTCAGTGTGGCCTGTTGGGGTCAAATCTGTTTGTTATCAACATATCTTGTTTTATTTTTCAACCCGTTTTATTCAGACCTGGAAAAGTCCAGGCTCGTAGAAACCCTGTGAGCATCAGTTCCTGACAGAACTAAACTGATGAAGTTAAACGTGCACGTGGTTCACATAAACCCCACAGAAGATCAGAACGCTAAGCAGCAAGACAGAAGAGGAACAGAAACCAGAGGAGGCGGAGTAAGGTTTGTCAAACCCAGAGATGGATGAGATTAAAAATGTTCAACAGGTTAGTCAGCAGTCATGCAGGAAACCTTTAATGTGGCCATTTTAGGGATAGGAAGGTACACTAATGTCTCTGAGGGCTTTGAACAGTGAATGTTTGTAGTTTTAGAGAGGAGTGTTTTTCTGGACTGGAACTGAACAGGGAACACAAGTAAACTTTAATGTTTTGGTGCAACATATTCAAGAGGGTAGGAGTTACACTGTGAAGAACAGACGGAGGGTTTTTTCTTGTTCAAGGCAGCACAGAGTGATGGAGCCTGGCGAGTAGAGGGAGCGATTTTATCCCCCGCCAGGTGCAATGGGTAGCCAGGGGGTGGCCAATGGTGGCCTCGACTACTATAGATTAACTTTTGGACAAAATCATTTGAATAAACTATATTTTTAATTTAAAAAAAACAACAACTCATGGACAGGAAGAAGCAAGGAGCTCAGTGTCCCTTGGCCAGACGTGGGCTACCGGGGCCCCACCCTGGAACCAGACCTGCTTGTGAGTGAGGTTGAGCGGTACCGACTAGATATAGTTGGGCTCACCTCAGTGTACAGCATGAGCTCGAGAACCAATCTCCTTTAGAGGGGCGGGACCTTATTTCACTCTGGAGTTGCCCATGGTGAGAGGTGCTGAGGCAAAAGCTCGGATGTGGGAGGAGTTTGGTGAGGCCTTGGATAGAGACTTTAGGTGAGCTCCGAGGAGATTCTGGCAAACCATCAGGCTGCTGAGGAGAGGACAACAGCTCTTTACTAACACTGTGAAGGTGGCATGCTGTTGACCTCAACCAGTGATGTCATCGGGAGGTGGAAGGAATACTTCTCGGACCTTCTCAATCCCACCAGAAGGAAGCTGCCATGGAGGAAGCCGAGTCAGGGGACTTTGGGGTTGGTCTGTCCATAACCGTAGCTGAGGTCGCCGAGGTAGTTGGAAACCTCCATGGCAGCAAAGCTCTGGGGGTGGATGAGATTCGCCCTGATTTCCTTAAGGCTCTGGATGTTGTGGAACATCGACACACCTTTGCAACATTGCATAGACATCAGGAGCAGTGCCACTCGATTGGCAGATTAGGGTGGTGGTCCCCTCTTCCAAAAGGCGGAGCAGAGGGTGTGCTCCAATTATAGGGACATCACTCTCATTAGCCGCCCTGGTAAGGTCTATTCAGGGGTACTGGAGGAGTGAGTCCAATCGTTGGTTGAGCCTCAGATCCAGGAGGAACAATACGGGTTCCATCCTGGCCGTGGAACACTGGATCAGCTCTTTACCCTCACTAGGGTCCTCGAAGGGTCATGGGAGTTTGCCCATCAAGTCTACATGTGTTTTGTGGACTTGGAGAAGGCTTTCAACTGTGTTCCTTGAGGTAAACTATGGGGGGTGCTCTCTGAGTATGGGACTGTGGGCCCGTTGTTATGAGTTGTTCGGTCCCTATACAAGTGATGCGAGAGTTTCGTTCGCATTGCCGGTAGTAAGTCGGACCCTTCAGGGTGGGAGTTGGACTCAACCATGGCTGCCCATTGTCACAATTCTGTTCATAACTTTTATGGACAGAATGTCTCGGTGCAGCCAGCGGGCGGAGGGAGTCCGGTTCGGTGGCCTCAGGATTCCATCTCTGCTCTTTGCAGATGATGTGGTCCTGTTGGCGTCATGTTGGCCTCCCTGCTCAAGCTGCTTAACCTGCAACCCAACTTCGAAACAAGTGGAAGATAATAGATGGATGGACACTTAATAAATAGAAAGCATAGTTTTATCAAATGAATGGGGTGATCAGTTTACAAGATGGTATTGTCCATCTTGGATTGTGACATGGCACCCATTTTTTTTGATAGTGAGCTTTTCTTACATCTAGATGTAGATATATACCAAAATGGAAGTTGGTACCCCACTTATTTTTCATGTTATCATGCTCACAACAGGCACGGCTGGATGAACGAAGGGTATTTTCAATTTTCCTCTTCGCTCTGCGATGGGGGGGGGGGGGGGAATTAAACCCTGAATCTTTGAAATATTCAGTGTCCTCCACAAGATCTCAGAGTTTGAGTTTAAAGAGGTTCTAAAGTTTTGTTTCTGACATTTTTTGTTTCAACATGTGTGTTTACCTCTGCCAGGTCAGGTCCTCCTCCAGGAAGATGTTCCTGCTGGCCTTCCGGCCTCCCACGGGCGTCCGAGGCTCACTGGGTTCCAACATGGACACAGAGCAGGGGGAGTCTGACAAGGAGCTCAGCTCCTCTCCGATGGAGCCCGACTCTGCCGAGTGAGTGTAGTTCAGCGCCAGCTTCCGGCAGTATGTGCACGCTCGCAGATCTCCTGAATACAGAGAAAGACAGTCCAAGACGAGGACAGAGTTCAAGAAAAAAGATCAAACAAAGAGCTATGAGCCTCAGAAACTAAAAGTTAGTTTTACTTATTTTACAACCAGCTGTAGGAAGATTTTAAAACAAATACAGATAAGAGCTAAAAAAAAATGAAAAAAAATTAAGTCAGTGTCCAAAGGCTTTTCATTTAACAGTTTTGCTCAACGTCCGCACAGACCAGTCTGTCTTTAAGTTTCCTCTGGCCGTTCATAAATCACTACTGAGCCTGATCCCACATGGAAGTGTGCGCTTTCAGGAACAAAACAGGAAGCGTCAAACCAAAACAGGCGTGGATCAGAACTCTGCTGGGTTGTTTAGTGATGGACGCACCACCCTCATGTCTGTTAAAAAAACAAATTAATTAAAACTCAGTTTAACGATCCTCTTTGTGGTAAAATAATTTTTTTAACCAACTACAAATTTGCTGCAGCACGGTGGCACAACTGGTAGAGCCGCTGCCTCTCAGCGAGAAGGTCCTTGGTTCAAACCCCGGTCCAGGGGCCTTTCTGGGTGGAGTTTGCATGTTCTCTCCGTGCATGCGTGGGTTTTCTCCGGGTACTCCAGTTTCCTCCCACAGACCAAAAACATGCATGTTAGGCTGATTGATAACTCTAAATTGTCTCTAGGTGTGAGTGAGAGAGTGAATGGTTGTTTGTCTCGTTTGTCTCTATGTGTCCCTGTGATGGACTTGCGACCCGTCCAGGGTGTACCCCGCCCCTCGCACAGTGATTGCTGGACATGGGCACCAGCGACCCCCGTGACCCAAAATGGAATAAACGGGTAAAGATAATGGATGGATGGATGGATGGATGGAACTACAAATTTTCTGTGCGTCATCATCAATATGACCTTGGTAATAAATCTGTCTGTTGTTGCTTAATCCTGTCTCACACCAATGTCTTCAGTCATATTATGTTGACCTGTACAGATGTGTTGCCACTTTACTCAGTGGCACAGAGGTGCACTAGGTGTGCGCTGTCTTCAAAACTCCTCACTGCCTTGGTCCATTCAGAAGACCCTGAGGCAGCCAGAACATGTCTCAGATTGAGGCGTCTTGAGAAAGAGTCTTATTCCTCTGGTTATAGCACTATTCCAAACACAACCACCTCTGCTCTGGTGTTAATAGGAGCCTGCACACGACACGGTGGACCTGTGATCCTGCTGATGCCAGTTGTTGAGATGAAGACTTGGATGACACTAAGAGTTGTCAAGTGGCCAGAACCTGTGTCTGGATGGTAGGTGCAGATGTTACAACAACCCTTGCTGGAACCTTCACGACGTGTGTGGGTGTCCCCACTGGTGACACATTGTGGAATCTGTATACACTTTGTGACCATTGGTCCTCATGCAAACCCTAAAATACCCCATAAAATCCTGGCCACGCCGTCTAGTGCATCTACAAGATATCTTCTGGGCCTGCTAGCATTCAGTCACTGTTCAGACAGTAACACCATCACTCCCATCATGTGATAATGATTTGAACCCAACAGTAAATTTAGAAACTCATCTTCTAAGACAAACTGTAGTTTATCGCCTGAGATGAAAACGTCTGGCTCTTGGAACATGTAGACTAATTTTGAAACAATTAACTGGAAGAAACATCTGTTAACTTGCATTCCATGGTTTCATCAAGAGTAAAGACAACTTCATTGTCTGCATACATTAAAAAGTCTATCCCCACACAGAGGGCCTTGTTATCCTTATCCTTATTGAGGTTATTGTTAAGCACTTTGGCAACAGCTTCTGTTTAAATGTGCTCTATAAATAAAGTTGACTTGACTTATTAAATAGAAGTTTTCATCTCAGTAAGTCAATAAACATGAAACTCAATGAAACTATGAAATCCTTCCATAACCATCAGCGTTCCCCACACCACTTACCTGTGTAGCCCATGAACTTTCCAGGGATCTCCTGGTTGCAGCAGCGGCTGCAGAAGATCTGGCCACACAACCTGCAGTGGTGTCTGCGGCGGAAGGTGGTGAACTTCTCGTTGCAGTCGTAACACTCTTTACACTGGCTGTCTGGCATCCAGTACTGCTTCAGATCGCTGTCCTGAAGAGAAATAACGAATCAGGCTTGAACTTCAATACAGCATGGCTCCCATGGCTTGGGATTTTAGTCAAACAAACTTAAAATATGTCATGCCAAAATTCTACCAGCATGACGCGTTGAACTAGGGGTGAAAATACACTGGATCATGTATCCATTACCATCAAACAGGCCTGCAGAGCCATGGCCCTCCCCCACCTGAGCCAGTCAGACCACCTTTCTCTGCTCCTTACCCCAGTCTTCCCAGGAAAGTATTAAAGGTCTGTATAAAGCAACCGTCCCAGGTCTTTACCACACTGTTCAACCACTCCCTGCTGCAGATCATCGTGCCAGCGTGTTTTCAAACCACCACTATTGATCCGGTCCACAAAAAGCACACATGCCGTCAGTCTCAGTGACTTCCACACCCTGTGGCTCTTACTCCAATCATCACAAAATATTTGGAGTGGTTGGTCTTGCACCACATCAAATCCTGCCTTCATTTCACCTTTGATCTACATTAGTTGGTCAACAGCAAGGGTGTCAAACTCACTTACAAAAGGGGCCAAAATTAAAACCTTTTTCAAACTAAGGGCCAATTTCAGAATCTACATTAACTCACATCAGATACCCAACATCTTTCTGTTGTGCTTTTATCATAATCAAAGATTACTGAAAAAATTCAAGAGGTAGAAATATTTTACGTTTCACATATCATCTTGGGGGCCGGATAAGATGTCACTGAGGGCCACATTTGGCCCCCTGGCCTCGAGTTTGACACATATGGTCTACAGAGTCAACAAATCAACAGAGGACACCACAGAATCAACCCTCCATACTGCTCCGAGCCACAGAAGAGCTACATCAAGACACTTTGTGGACTACAGGTCAGCCTTTAATACTATTCTACCAGACATCCTTCTCAGCAAACTGACTGGCCTTGGTCTTCCCCATTCACCTGCCACTGAATCAAAGATTCCCTCACTGACTGACACCAGATGGTGAAATTTGGCCATCGTTTGTCCTCCACACTCGTACATTCAGCAAAGGCTCTCCACAGGGATGGGTGCTGAGCCCCCTTCTCAAGTGCCTTTACACCTATGACTGTAACCTGCTCACAAAAGTAACACCATAGTGAAGTTTGTGGACTATACTACAGTGATGAAAGAAGATACGTCTGTCTATGGGGATGAAGTCCTGAGACTAACATTGTGGCCTTCAGTCATCAATCTTGTTCTGAACATCACAAAGATAAAAGGAAGTCATCCTGGACTTCAGCAAACTGAGGTTAGACCCATCCCCTATCTATATCAATGGCGAGTGTGTGGCAAGGATACACGACATCAGGTTCCTGAGCACCCAGATATCTGCTGACCTCTCCTGGTCCAACAACACAAAAGCCATCTTGAAGACAGCTTGGCAGTGTCAACACTTTCTGAGGGTGCTCAGGAGAAATAATGTGGCAGAGTTGTTCATGGCAAACTTCTGTGCTTCCATCGTGAGTGTGCCGACCTACTGCATCTCAAGGTGGCTTCTCAGTGAGATGTACACATTTACACATAGACATGCATATATATCCTGATGCACGCTCGTTAATCCAGGGGGTAGATAATCTAACAAGGTTCTGTCAGGTCCTTTGGATGAATTCTTTGTCGATATAATGTTTTGTCTTTTATTCAAAGACTTCTTCAGTCTGAGGAGCTGCAACAGACTCAGTCTTATGAACAGCACCTTCTCATAGTGGATCTATCAGTTTGTTGTTGACATCTAGAACTAGTTGTTCACGTGTGAAAGGAGGACCATCAGCCTAACGACCGATCATTAGTGCCCTGGTTGTCGTTTGCTAGTCACATGTATTAAAGCAGATTTTTTTTCTACACCTAGAAACCTACCCCCCACACGCACGCACGCACGCACGCACCAACATCACACACCTGAGAGCTTTTTCCTGCATACAGGTCACTTCTCAAAAGGTTTTTCAGGTGAAAATGAGTGTACCGAGTACATGATCTTAAAGTAGTTTAATGTTCTCCAACACCATCAAGAGCAACATTCTGAACAACTTTTCTGTAGTTTCATTTAGAGGGGTTGTCAGACATGTTTAAAAATGTAGCACAAAGTCTTATGAAGTGTATAAATTTAATGTTTTTTATTTTAGACTGACAGAAGTCTGCCTTGAAGTTATTTACAAGATTTCAGCTCATGTATTCATTTATCATTACCATTTTTTTTGTATTTGATCATTTATTAAATGACATATATCACAGTACAGTTACCTCTCAGTACGATGGTAAATATAACTAAGTTTAGTTAATCCAAACAGCCACAACATCTCGTTAATGGACAAGATGTTATGAACTGAATATAGCAGATATTTATGATCAACTACAAACACCTAAAATGAGGGATTCAGTATTTTGCTCATGGACACTGACATGTGACTGCATTCTGCCAGGAACTGAACCTCCGACTCCCTTGTTGGAGGACAACTCCTCCGCCCACTGAGCCACAAGTCTAGGCCTGAAAGGGTGAGTTTCCATGGTTGGCTGTAGGCCCAGTTGTCCTTTAGGCAGGTGTTTGGGAGTTAGTCCCTGATAGATATCATACCATTAGCATAACCGCTGCTTCAAATGCCCATGAGCCTCGTGTTAATGAAAGTACCTGGCTCCTTCCCTCCATGATTTCCTTCAGCCTCTTCAGAGCCGTGCGCAGCTGCACCGCCGTCCGAGGGTCATGATTGCTCAGGGGAGCCTCAGATTTCCTGCTGCCATCTAAACAAACACACAATTATTTCCTTGAAGTTGTATCAAAATTTATTCTGTGGCTCTTGAGATGGTTTGCCAACATGTGAACACACACACACCGCTCAGACAGACGTGTGCTAAAACATTATTTGACTAAAGATGAAAAGCAGGTAAAATTATTTAGCATCAAAATTTAAATTTAATAGAAATTTTTAAAAAGCAAAGTACTAAAATAAATTATTAGATCATCCTTTTTTAGCGATGGATGAATCTGCAATTTACTGAAAGTTTTCTACAGAGGAATAAACCTTCTTTAAAGATTTAAATGATAAAAATTAAGCTTTCTTTGGAGATGAATAATCTGCAGCACAAACTAAATAAACCGAAGATAAAACTTTAATTGTTTTAAAAAACAATGACAATGTCTCAGTAACTTCGGTGTTAACCACATTAAACATTAAAAACACCAGAAACACAGAAAACAGTTGATTTAAATGTTGGCGCTCCAGGTCACACGTCACTGCCCTGAGCTGAGGCCGGCTGCTCTTTAATGCAGCGCACGGTTTGACGTTATTAGTTTAGTGCAGATCTCACATCTTTGAGCGTTCATTTAGCATATACGTATCTTAGAGTACATCTTACACACTAATATACTGTTTCTTTTTATACTTTATATTTTGCTATTTTTGAGTGTGAGGCAGCTCTTTACCAACACTGTGTTCACTGAAGGTGGGTTGACCACAACCAGTGATGTCATCAGGAGGTGGAAGGAATACTTCTCGGACCTTCTCAATCCCACCGGCACGTCTTCCATGGAGGAATCTGAGTCTGGGGACTTTGGGGTTGGTCCATCCATAACTATGGCTGAGGTCGCTGAGGTCGCCGAGGCCGTTAAAAAGCTCAGAGGCGGCAGGGCTCCGGGAGAGGATGAGATTCACCCCGATTTCCTTAAGGCTCTGGATGTTATGGGGCCGTCTTGGCTGACGCACCTTTGCAACATTGTGTGGACATGGGGGCAGTGCCACTGGATCAGCAGACTAGGGTGGTGGTTCCCATCTTCAAAAAAGGGGGACCGGAGGGTGTGCTCCAATTACAGGTGCATCACTCTCCTTAGCCTCCCTAGTAAGGTCTGTTCAGGGGTACTGGAGAGGCGAGTCTGATCGTTGGTCGAACCTCAGATCCAGGAGGAACAATGTGGGTTCCGTCCTGGCAGTGGAACGCTGGACCAGCTCTTTACCCTCACTAGGGTCCAAGAGGGATCATGGGAGTTTGTCCATCTGGTCTACATGTGTTTTGAGGACTTGGAGAAAGCTTTCAACAGTGTTCCTTGAGGTACACTGCCGGGGCTGCCCGTCGTCATCGATTCTGTTCATACATTTTATGGACAGAATTTCTTGGTGCAGCCAGGAGGTGGAGGAAGCCTCGTTCGGTGGCTACAGGATTCAATGATGTGGACTTGTTGGCGTCATCATGCCATGAGCTTCAGTTCTCACTAGCCTCGAGTGAAGGAGTTCTAGTATCTCGGGGTTTTGTTCACAAGTGAGGGAAGAATGGAGCGTGAGACTGACAGATGGATTGGTGCAGTGTCTGCAGTATTGTGGACTCTGTGCCGGTCCGTTGTGGTGAAGAGGGAGCTGAGTTGTAAGACAAAGCTCTCTGTTACCAGTCGGTCTACGTTCCTCCCCTCACCTCTGGTCATGAACTCTGGTAGAGACTGAAAGAATGAGATCATGGATCCAGGAGGTTGAAATGAGTTTCCTGTGCAGGGTAGCTGGACTCTCCCTTAGAGACAGGGGGAGAAGTTCAGTTATCAGGAGAGACTCGGAGGAGAACCTCTGCTCCTCCACATCCAGAGGAACCAGTTGAGGAAGTTCAGGCATCTGGTAAGGATGCTCCCTGGGCGCCTCCCTAAGGAGGTACTTCAGGCATGTCAGACTGGGAGGAGACCTTTGGCCTGGGAACCATTGGGATCCCCCCAGAAGAACTAGAAGAGGTGACTGTGGAGAGAGATGGACCTCCCTGCTCAAGATGCTGCCCCAAGACCTGACCTCAGAACAAGAGGCAGATGATGGATGGATGGATGGATGGATGGATGGATGGATGGATGGATGGA
>NC_056510.1:1836369-1844958 GCF_014905685.2 Nematolebias whitei
GATGGATGGATGGATGGATGGATGGATGGATGGATGGATGGATGGAGTTGAAATATTCTTACATCATACCAACTTTGTGACGTTTAAAGAAGAACTGACTGACAGAACGCCATCAGACCATCACTAAAAATAATCATTTTTCACATTTTAAGTAAACAGAAACTGCAGAAAACACTGAGGTCCTTTAAACGTTTAAGATGATGAGCAGAATAAAATACAGCCTTCAGGAAAAAGAAGTTTTTAAAGCTTCTAAACGTTAAAGGCTGAACGTGATGATGAGCAACTAACTCTGTTTTAATCAACAAACTGTGTCAAACTAAATATTAAATACACTTTCTTCCTTTACTTAAATCAACTTTAATAGAAGCAAAAGACATAAAACATTTAAGATAGTCTGTTTAAAGAGTAAAAATATTAAATACAAAATATATCATCTAGTATGTCTCAACCAAGAACCTTAAAAAGTGTGTGTGTGTGTGTGTTGGGGGGGGAGCAACCTCATCTGCACTGTGGACCTGGTTTTTGTTTCTTTTAATGACCGTTCAGGTCCACACACCTACCCTGTCAGGACTGGTAACCCTCATGGGGACCAAAGCCTGGTCTAATGTGGTGGCATGTCCTTCTTGGGTTCAGAATCAGGGATTTGAGCCAAGATGTGAATTATAATACAACAAGGACAGAAACACAAGTTTGTGTGTCTTACCAGATATACTGGTGCGTTTGACGTGCTCAGGGTGCTGCTTCCGATGTGTCCTCGAGCCGTGGATGGAGTGGGAGGGACTGGAGGACTGGCTTCGTCTCTCTGACTGACGGGTAGGATGAGAGACATCCTTCTCTGAAGCTGTGGACACAGGACGGCCCTCCTCTGCTCACACAAACAAGAGGGAAGATGAAGGGGAACGATTTGTCGCTTCTTAACCCTTACCTGCTGACTCTCCACCAGTGGTGGGACTGGGACCAGGACCAAGTCCAAAGTCATGACATACAAGTCCTAAATCAAGTCCAAGTCCTAAACAAGTCATCTGATCATCTGACCATGTCCAGAGAAGATGCCCACTTCTTTAAAGGTGTATTTATTTGACCTTTAAATCAGTCAGGGGTGTCAGCTGAGAACCAGTTTTAACTTGGAACAATGACCCTGATCTCCTTAAGGTTCTGGATGTTATGGGACCGTCTTGGTTGGCACGCCTCTGCAATAGGGCTGGACGATATGGACCAGAATTAATATCTCAACATTTTAAGATGAATGTCGATATAGAATATATATCTCAATATTTTTCTTTCCATAAAATAAAAATATATTTCAGAGTCAAAGCTTAGTCCCAAATCCCACTTGTCACACAGGCACCTTTATTAACAAACAGCGTGAAAACTGCACAAAATAAATGTCTCAAAAATAAAATGGGGTTTTCCTGCATAACAAAACCAAACACAGCTGTGCACTTTAAACTTAAACAGAAAACATAGAGAGCAAATGAAAATGAGAGCAAATGAAAGGGTGACTTGCTCTTTAAAACGTCTACATATGTGGACTTGGAGAAGGCTTTCGACCGTGTTCCTTGAGAAACACTGTGGGGGGTGCTCTGTGAGTATGGGATTGGGGGCCCGTTGTTATGGGTTGGCCGGTCCCTATACAAGCGGTGCGAGAGTTCGGTTCTCATTGCCGGTAGTAAGTCGGACTCCTTCAGGGTGGGAGTTGGACTTGGCCAGGGCTGCTCGTTTTCACAGATTCTGTTCAGAACTTTTATGGACAGTCAGGGGGCGGAGGGAGTCCGGTCTGGTGGTCTCAGGATTCCCTCTCTGCTCTTTGCAGATGATGTGGTCCTGTTGGCGTCATCATGCCGTGATCTTCAGCTCTCACTGGAACGGTTCACAGTCAAGTGTGAAGCAGCTGGGATGAGAACCAGCTCCTTCAAATCTGAGACCATGGTCCTCAGTCAGAAAAGGGTGGATTGTTCTCTTCAGGTCCAGGGTGAAGTTCTGCTTCAAGTGGAGGAGTTCAAGTATCTCGGGGTCTTGTTCATGAATGAGGGAAGAATGGAGCATGAGATTGACAGATGGATTGGTGCAGTGTCTGCAGTATTGTGGACTCTGTACCGGTCCGTTGTGGTGAAAAGGGAGCTGAGCTGTAAGACAAAGCTGTCTGTTTACTGGTCAGTCTACGTTCCTCCCCTCACCTCTGGTCATGAACTCTGGTAGAGACTAAAAGAATGAGATCGTGGATCCAGGAGGTTGAAATGAGTTTCCTCTGCAGGAGCTGGACTCTCCCTCAGAGACAGGGTGAGAAGTTCAGTTATCAGGAGAGACTCAGAGTAGAACCACTGCTTCTCCACATCCAGAGGAGCCAGTTGAGGTGCTTCAGGCATCTCCTTGGGCACCTCCCTAGGGAGGTGCTTCAGGCATGTCCTACTGGTAGGAGAACTCGGGGAAGACCCAGGACATGCTGGAGAGACTACGTCTCTCTCTCAGTTGGCCTGGGAACGTCTTGGAGTCCTCCCAGAAGAGATGGAAGAGGTGACTGTGGAAAGAGATGCCTGGACCTCCCTGCTGAAGCTGCTGCCCCCAGACCTGGCTTCGGACCAAGCAAAATATAATGTAGATAATGTGGGGTTTAATGGATGGATGGATGGATATGACCTGCTCATCAAATGATACAGACCAAAGGTATGAGTAACAATAAAACGGCTCAAGCATGAGTGAGAATGAAACAACGAAAGGTGAAAATTACATTATTAAAAAAAAAACACATGACGTGATCGTGAAACGATGCTCTCACTGAACTTTTTAAAGGAAGGAAGAAAAGATAAAGTTAGAGTTGGTTGTAAACGGTTCTGATCATCAGCAGCAAGAATCTGAAATGATGAACAAGAAGGTTCACTGTTGGTGGAAACTAAAAAGCTAGACTGGGTTTCTGAGAAGTTTTAGGTTCCATCAGTTCTGTCATTTTCTCTTCTGGGATGACTCCAAGGTGTTCCCAGACCAGATGAGACACAGAGCCTCTCCAGCATGCTCACGGTCTCCTCCTTGTTGGACATGGCTAGAGCACTTCCCAGGGGAGGCATCCCTATCACATGTCTGAACCACCTTGACTGGCTCTTCTGGATGTGCATGGAGGAGCTCCACTCAGAGTCTCTCTTGGACAACTGAACTTCTTACAGCTCAGCTTCCACTTCACCACAACGGACCGGCACAGAGTCTGCAACACTGCAGAATCTACATCGATCCGTCTGTAGATCTCACTTCTTCCCTCACTTGTGAACAAAACCCTGAGATACTTGAACTCCTCCACCGGAGGTAGAACCTCACTCTCGACCCAGAGAGTCCATCTACACTTATCTGACCCTTTTGGAGGTGCTGAACCTCATCCTTCTGCTTCACACTTGGCTGTGTACCATGACAAACGGCAATCACAGCATGATGACACCAGCAGGACCACAGTAATGGACTGGGCTCCCTCGCCCCCCCTGGTGCCGCCGAGAAATTCTGTTCATGAAAGTTATGAACAGAATCAGTGACAACGGGCAGTCCAGGCAGAGTCCAACTTCCACCCTGAAGGGGTTCGACTTAGTGCCAGCAATCAGAACCAAAGCCTCGCACCGCTCGTATCGGGACTGGATGACCCATAGCAACGGACCCCCAGTCTCATATTCATAGAGCACCCCCACCTGGAGAGACATGGTTGAACGCATTCTCCAAGTCCAGAAGGAAAGGAAATTTAAATGCCATTCCTGCTCTTACAACAGATTTTAAGACACACCTTTGCTGCTGAAACGAAACAGGCTGACAAATGAACTGTAGGCAGACCGGAGCGGCGGCTCATCCTCCTCTGGAGTCAGGGGTTTGAAGTGGGTCAGGTGGGAGGGGCTGGAGGGTGAGATGGCAGGTTGTTCAGCGCTCCACTCCGTTGAAGACGAGGACGAGGACTTGTCATCAGCAGCCATGTCGCTGCTAATCCGACTGAAGACAAACACATGGAAACAAAGTTAGACTTGAAAAACATCCCAGAACTGGGTCTGCAACCCGCGGTACTCAAAGTTTCATATTAACGAGCGCGACTCTAAACTCGTCGTCCAGCTGAGAGACCAAGTTTGGGCCACGATTCAGCTGTCGGGCAAACGGCCTTGCATCTGACCCTTTGGTCCACTCCACAGCTGCCTGGTCGTCGTAACATGGGGCGTAAAATCATGGACTAAAAGAAATGCAATGTACCAGCGGTCCTTACATCAGAGTAAAATCCACCTGATGACAAATGACCAGCTGGTCTAATGGAAACTGTTGGGCACCATCTGTTGGGAGACCTGGGTTTAGATTCTCTACTTACACATCGTGCACCCTGTTTCCACGAGAACATCTGGAAACGTTAAGTGGTTTTTTAAGGTTTATTGGGAGAAATAAACACACACAAAAGCAGGTTTACATGGAAACACTGTAGTTTAACACCAGGTAGGGTTGCCAGATATAAAATGATTAACAATTGTACTGTTGCTATAAAATTATTGTATTTAAACCCAAACTGTCATCGTGCCGAGTGTTGCGACAACTGCAGTGTGCAACACGTGCACAGAAAAGAGGGGGGTAAAAATATGTATTCATGTTTATCAACGTGCTTATTGTTTATTTATGGCAACCCTCAGCTGCATGCAGTGTCAGCACAGTTGCATCCAATGGAGAATACACATGTTGTCATTTGTACCTAGGATGTTGTTGGTTTTCTTCTAGACACTGAAAAAGGGTGAGCAGCACAAAAACACTCTGCTCTCTGCCATTTATTGTAACTGTTGTTAGTGCAGAAAAACTTTGGACTGCAGCCGCCAGGAGTGACTTCACCTGCGGAGTATTTCCAGAATCTCCACTCTGAGACCAGGGTTCAGAAACCTTCGGTTTTAGAACCTGAGAACTGATGTCATGGATACAAACGGCTGAACCGTGGCAGAAAAACTTTGGTTCCACTCAAAAATATCCTTATGTGAACGAGGCCTAAATTCTGATAAAAATCTCAAGGTAGACGTTTACAATATAAGAAGTATCTAAATAAATACCAAGTATATTAAATACTTAATACACCGTATTATTTTACATTAAAAGTGTTCAGCAGATATCTTAGATCCTTATATCGGTTTTCTTTATATATTTTTATATTCTTATTTTTTACTATTTTTGGCTGTAACCTTGAGCACATAATTTCATTCCACCTCATGTACCACATGTGATGTGAATGACAATAAAGATACTCGAACCTTGTACACACATTTCCCTTTTAGGCCAAATTTTGTCTAAAATAAGTGTCGATTCCGGACACGTCCCACTGGGAGGAGGCCCAGAGGAAGACCCAGGACACGCTGGAGGGACTATGTTTCTCGGCTGGCCTGGGAACGCCTCGGGATTCCCCCGGAGGAGCTGGACCAGTGGCTGGGGAGAGGGAAGTCTGGGCCTCCCTACTTAAACTGCTACCCCCACGACCCGACCCCGGATAAGCAGAAGAAAATGGATAGATGGATGGATGGATGGATGGATGGATAAGTGTCGATTTCTGTTCAGCTCAGAATCACTAACACAGAGTTTCACACTTCTGACTTTCATAAGCCTGAGGATATGTTGCAATTCTGAATATCTTTGTATTAGTCAAGGTTCTTACTCCGGCTTGTCCGAGTCAGATCCAGAAACAGTTTTAAGCCTAAAAACTGAACTCCTCTCCACAGCTGATCTCTGTTTGAGGAGCAGTGTCCATCACTCAGTTGGACTGAACCACCTCAAAGCTGGGGAGGGCAGCTGTAGCAACTATTTTTAACTTTTTAGTTTATAATAAAGTGCAATTAGAATCATGCTTTTGTCTGAGTGGAAGAGCAGGTACTGCACCAGGTGCCCATGGTGGCCCCAACCATCAGCCCTCCACCTCCATGCTCCAAACAAACCATGCCAGTCAAGGCTTTTCCAGCTGTACTGTAAACCGTGCGAGATCAAACTGCACAACACCTTTGACTCCTGCCGGTCTCCAATACAACACCCATTCCATCTGAAACTTTAAGATAGCATAAAGTTAAATTAAATTATTATATTAAGTATTAATTAAACTTGTCATCTCCATTTTACATCCCAATTAAACAACAGCTGGCCCATTTTATCTGTGTTTACAGCGGTCTTGTTAACCCCCAGAGGGATTTTAATTAAAAGAATCAACGTCTACAACCGATTACTTTTTAGTGGATCCAATTTAAGATGGTGGATCCAATTTAAGATGCCCCACAGCTAATGCACGTTTAAAAAACACGCAAATGGCTCCAACTCAGTCAATTGAACAGAGAATGGGTTGAACTTTTATGTAGTAGTAGCTGAGAGTCATTCACAACACGTACTCGGTGTGGACATGTAGCCAAACAACTATCTGTTCTCAACAAAAGAACTTTCATTAATTAATTAACATAACTGGAACGCCGTTTGTTCCTCACAAGAGCCTGACTCGTGACAGGAACAGGTGACTGCTTCATCCCCTTAACTCCAACAAACTCCCACAGATTTCTGCTCCTTTCTCTTTATTAATTCAGACTCACAGAGGTTCCGGTTCGGGTCCACTCACCATTTTAAAAAGGCCACGGAGTCGGGGTTGGCAATGCATGCCATGTTAGATAAGAAGGAGAAAGGAAGGCAGAAGTAGAGGGATCCCATCCCTCAGCTTATCATGTGATCTTCAGAGGCCGGAGCTTGACTACATCCGGATGAGCCTCGTCACGCACTCCTGGCTTCCACGAAGCATCCAACACCACACTGGTTCAAGTCACGCAGCTTTGATGTAGCTGATTCGCATCAACTGCATATAGCACAGAACGGCTCATCTAAGCTAATGGTTGCTAACAGCTGCTACTGTTTTTAGCCCGGATAGCTAGCGTTAGCATCCTGTGCTAACTAGCCGGTGAACGGTTCAATGACTAGTTTACCTCGGAAATGTGACTGAACTAACGTGACAATAACAAGGGTGTAAACTCCAAAAATACCTGATCCCTGAAGGAGGTGTACATCACTGGAGAGAGCACACAGACTGTGGAAAAAAGTAGCTGTCAAACAGCCAAAGGAGCCTAACTTAAACAAGGAGTAGATCCAGACCCGACTAATCAAACTCCGGATAGTGAGAACAGGAGGCACCAATCTGGATCTGAAAAATCGACTGAATCACTATTCGGATCAAAAGTATACTGAAGTAGGTCAAACGTTTACGCAGTGGCTATAATGCTGCAGTCGAATTTTGGTTAATGCCTTATTTATTTATTTTTACATTTTATTTATACATCCATTTCTCCACTCATCCATTTATTTTTCCTGTTCTCCGGAAACCGAAACCTGTGGCAGGAAGCGGAGGTTCGAAAAGACAATTTATAAAGAAATGTATTTACATTTATTTTTCAATTTACAGATTTTAACTTAGGCTAAAATCTACATCTAATTGCGACAACATTGAACGTATAAATGTTTTATCTAATTTAGTCCTTATTGTAAGTTGCCTGAGAAAACAAACTGTGGGGTTTAAAACCCTCACTCCGCCTTCCAGTGCGCTTGCGCGGAAACTCAGCGGGTTTTTTTGAGTTTGTGTTTGAAAACAGCTAACGCTGTTTTTGACGAAATGCGCGTATTTGGTGAAGTTTATATGAACTTTTTCGATTACTGTGGAGTTCTTAACTGGGCCTTTTAAGAAGATAAATGTTTCCTCCTTGTGGCGTTTAAAGACGGTAAGTTTAAACCGATGTGTGTCAGAAATCACCAGTTACGTTAGTTTATGCGGCTAATTCGGATTAAAATGACCGGAAGTTCTATTTTATTGTCATTCGCGTCACTAGTGATACATGAGGTGGAACAAAATGATGTACTCAACGTTCCAGTTGCACCCAAAAATAGCGAAAATATAAAGTATAAAAAAGAACCGGTATATAAGGATCTAAGGTCTGCGCTAAACGAACACCAAACGGCGCATCAACAGCAGCCCGAACATGAGTCAGTGGTGAGCAGGTGGGGATGAACGAATACAGCAGCACAGATAAGTCACATGTCACCAATTAAAGTTAACTAGTTCTGGATGTCAACAACAAACGGGTTGGTCTGCTTCTAGACTGAGGAACAGCTTCTACCCTGAGGCTGTTGGACTCATGAATCTCTAACCAGAATAATCACTGTGATGGAATTACATCTTTAATGGGATTAAAGACGAAACGTTTCAACAAGAACACCAAAGTTCATGCTCAACAATCCAGGTAAAAATCCAACAATGTTCAGTCAGGTCATCTGGACGGTTTCTTTTTTTGCTGAGACGTTTCATCCTTCATCCAAAGGACTTCATCAGTCCGAGGAGCCACGAGCAAACAGTCCCACAAAGTTTCAACAAGAAGAATCCGTCCAGAGGGCCTGACTTAACCTTGATAGTTTTTTAAGCTGGATTATTGAGCAGCATCAGGACATGACAGACTTTCATCTAGCTGTTTTTCCTTTAGCCTGTCCTTTTGGCTGCCATTTTATTCCTAATTTGTAATCAAAATAAATCTGTATGTCTCTTTTATGATTGTTGTTGTTGTTGTTGTTGTTGTTGTTGTTGTTGTTGTTGTTGTT
>NC_056510.1:1844968-1846625 GCF_014905685.2 Nematolebias whitei
TGTTGTTGTTGTTGTTGTTGTTGTTGTTGTTGTTGTTGTTGTTGTTGCGCTCCTGGTAAAGCACGACTGACATTCGTGTCTTTTTGTTGTTCTTTTTTCCGTCATCATAGACCTCCAGCTGGGACCTTCACATCTATCTAATGATGTTCCCCTTGAAGAGGGCGACACCGTCCAAGCAGACTTCAGCCGTAGCTTCAAAAATCAAAAACAAGATCCTCAGTAAGTTCTGAGCGTCGTGGCTCCCCTGTTCACTTCAGTTCATGTATAAAGCATCAAATCACAAGCGATGTTGTCTCAGGGCACAGAAACATCCACGCACATGCATACCTGTGCAAGGTGTTGAGTAACGTGAAGGCTCTGTCGTGACCCCGCAGACACCTCGTCCTTCTTTAAGGTCTCTCTGAAGAACAACAACAAGGCCTTGGCTCTCGCTCTGCAGGCCCAGAAGGAGCGGAGCAGGCAGCTAGAGGTGGAGGTGGTGTACCTCCAGAAACAAGTGAAGAGCCTCTGCTTCGAACTGGCTGCTAAGAAATATGCAGAAAAGAAGCAGGTGAGTCTGTTGAGGGTTTGCGACGAGCTGAACGTTTCACGGGTCACAGGCATCTTGCATCTTTTTTATTTATTCCAACTTTATTTCTACAGGTTAGTGTCATTGAGCCACGAGGACTCGTTTACAAGAGACACCTGTTCCAGACAGAACATATAAAGGACAGACAGTAACAATAAACTCCAGTAAAATGCAGTTAAAATAAGAGCAGTGTATAAAACAATAAATCCGTGTGAAATGATCAAAACAAGAGCATATTATTAAAAACAAGAGTTTATGTGGAGGATGACTGGCTGCAGACACTTGTTTTTCTTCTGCAGCTTCTCATCGTAAAGAGCCTGCAGAGTGACGCTCAGAAGCACGTGCAGATGATGGAAGAGCTCATCTCTGACAGTGTAAGCACATCTTGATCACTTAAAGACGTGGAATGCTGAGCATGACATTCTCCATAACTGACTTTCAGTGGAAGCTTTTACTTATTTATTTTGACCGATTCGTTTTACCTGAATACTGTTGTTGATGTGGGCTGCAGGTCTACGACAAATCTGTAGGTGCAGAATAAACTTTCAGTCAAAAGGGTTTTATTTGCTTTAATTCTTGTGTTCTTACAAAAACCTTGGTTTAAACAAAAATACTAAACCCCTGAGGACGCATGGTCTGACACAGAAAGACATCCGGGCCTTTGAACCTGGTTCAGGTGCAGAGCCGCCACTGGGTTGTGCTGCAGAAGCGTCTGCCTGGAGGAGCTTCACCCCCAACAGGTGGGGTTTGAACTTGTTTATGTGGCACGCTCTGGACTTCTCTCCCTTCAGGAGTTTTGATAACAACCACTTTCACTTATCACTAATGTCATAAAGACCAAAAGATGTGACATCAAGTGCAGAGCCAGGTACGAGGAGAAACCAGAGGATACTGTTAAACTACAGTGTTTCCATGTAAAACCTTGTTACCAGCCTGAAAGTGACGTGAAACGTTCGACCGTTCATTTACAGACAATAACTTGTCTCTGAAACCAAAGTATAACAACACTTATAATAAATATAACAACACTTATAATAAATATAACACTTATAATCAATATAACAACACTTATAATCAATATAACAACAC
>NC_056510.1:1846635-1847076 GCF_014905685.2 Nematolebias whitei
CACTTATAATCAATATAACAACACTTATAATAAATATAACAACACTTGTAATAAATATAACAACACTTGTAATCAATATAACAACACATAATAAATATAACAACAGATATAATAAATATAACAACACTTATAATAAATGTAACAACACTTATAATAAATATAACAACACTTACAATAAATGTAACAACACTTACAATAAATATAACAACACTTATAATAAATATAACAACACTTATAATAAATATAACAACATAATAAATATAACAGTTATAATAATATAACAACAGTTATAATAAATATAATAACACTTATAATAAATATAACAACACTTGTAATCAATATAACAACACTTATAATCAATATAACAACAGATATAATAAATATAACAACACTTATAATAAATATAACAACACTTATAATCAATATAACAACACTTATAAT
>NC_056510.1:1847086-1856567 GCF_014905685.2 Nematolebias whitei
TATAACAACACTTGTAATAAATATAACAACAGTTATAATAAATATAACAATAGTTATAATAAATAACAACAGTTATAATAAATATAACAATAGTTATAATAAATAACAACAGTTATAATAAATGGCAGAGAGCAGAGTGTTTTTGTGCTGCTCACACTTTTTCAGCCTTTAGGAGCAAAACTAATAAAATCTAGGCTCCTAAGAGTCGTTAGTTTGAACATAACTGATCATGCAGACGCTGCATGCACGATGGGGGTTGCCATATTAATTTAAAATGTTTTATTTACCACCTTCTTTTTCTGTGCACATGTTCAAAAAACACAACACACACCTCATCTTAGAATATCTTTACTCAGCACATATGACAGTTTAGCTCAAAATACTATCATTTTAATACAATACTATCATTTTAAAATCACTGTACTAAATATTTATATATATATATATATATATGCATATAAACGGAAGTTGATATCTACCAGTATAAACTTTGTTTCCTTCAGGGCTCTCAGAGACGTCTAGAGGACGACTGCAGATTAACTGGAATCCTCTGGAACTGTGCCACTGCAGAAAGGTCAGAGGTCACTGCGGTCACAATTACAAGTTTTATTTTTTGTATATGTGCTTAGCCTCTGATTTTCAAACCAGTGACATGTTTTTTTACCCACTTTAGGATTACAGAGCAGATGTCTCTGCAGTCTGAAATATCTAAAACTGTTTTGTGTCCTGACAAGAACACAAGAGCAGCAGCAAACTCACCTGAGAGGAACACCGATAGAGATCTCGTCCATATCCTGAACACATGCAGAAATAGTAAGTGCTTTACATTTATACACATCTCTGTAGCGTGTTTGATTTCTTACTCTTTACCACTTATGTACTCCAGCGGCTAAAAGTTTTGAAAACGACACATTTGACAAACAAAGACAAGTTTGCTGCTTCATTGATTTTAAAATTTATGTTCAGTGATCCCTCACCTGTCACGCAGGTTACGTTTCAGAATGTACAGTACATGCTGTGCAGTACAGTACAGGACACAGTACATGCTGTACAGTACATGCTGTGCAGTACATTACAGTACAGTACATGCTGTACAGTACATGCTGTGCAGTACATTACAGTACAGTACATGCTGTACAGTACACGCTGTACAGTACTGAACTACACAGCATGTACATGCTGTACAGTACAGTACAGTACACAGTACATGCTGTACAGTACATGCTGTACAGTACATGCTGTGCAGTACATTACAGTACAGTACATGCTGTGCAGTACATTACAGTACAGTACATGCTGTACAATACATGCTGTGCAGTACATTACAGTACAGTACATGCTGTACAGTACACGCTGTACAGTACAGAACTGCACAGCATGTACATGCTGTACAGTACATCCTGTGCAGTACTGTACTGTAATGTACTGCACAGCATGTACAGTACAGTACATGCTGTGCAGTACATGCTGTGCAGTACATGCTGTGCAGTACTGTACTGTACAGCGTGTACTGTACTGTACATGCTGTGCAGTACATTACAGTACAGTACATGCTGTGCAGTACATGCTGTGCAGTACATTACAGTACAGTACATGCTGTGCAGTACATTACAGTACACAGTACATGCTGTACAGTACATGCTGTGCAGTACACACAATATAGTAAATCAGGTTTAGAATACCCACGATACAGTGAAGCCGCAAGAAGTGAACCACAATATAGCGAGGGATGACTGTATTTATTTATTTTTTGTCAGATATTTTTACGTTATACTGGAGCATGCCTTACCTGTACTTTCAAGAATGTCATCAGTTGAAGCTTTTATGTGAACAATTACACTTAGGGGCTTTGGGGTTGTGGCTGCTTTGTTCTTCAGGGGTCGCCACAGAAAGCAAATTCACAAAAAGATTTAGCAATTGTTTTACGTTGTATGCACTTCCTGACCCAATCTCAGACCACTGAGCTGCCAAAGTCGACTCGTGTGGAGCAGTGAGCTGCCATCTAGAACACCCGGGGGCAGCTGGGAGCATTAAGAGCCTTGCTCAAGGGCCCAAAGTGTCCCTGATTACGTACCATGACATGATGCTCATCAGGGTGTGTGTGTGTGTGTGTGGGGGGGGGGGGGTTGTAGTTTTACAATGGCTACGATTGTTGTTCTGGTTATCCTCTTGCTAAATTCTCCTCTCCCCATCCAGAAGTAGCAGAACTGTGGAGATTGTGTACGCAGTGTGCTTGGTTCTTTTGACAGAGCGGGGTGCCCTCCTTGGATAATGGTAGGGGAAACACTGACTACTGTCCAGCAGGCTGGAGTTGACAGGCAGCTCACTGAATGCTACTTTCAAGTGGAGTGCTACTGTCTGGCAACCTGTTGATCTCAACCAACCCCTGTATCTTTAACGGTGTGTCTTTCTCCCACGCCTCAAAAGTTCAAACCCTGTACCTGTAACAAAGTACGGTACGTCCTTACACCTGTCCTGAGCAGTCCAGTCCCTGCACCTTTTACAGATTATTTATGACCCCAGCCCTGAACAGCTCGATTTGGTTACCCTTCATTACATTCTGGAGAAATTTCTGATTACCCTCATAAAAACTGAAGCAGCAAACAGTCTGACAATATTTGTGTCGTTATCAAAGCGTTTGGCTTTAAGTACATGGGTGGATTATCTACATGGGTTGTCTTATTTTATTTATTTATTATTTTTAACAGATAAATCAGATGTTGATAAAATGGATTCAAGGCTGCTGACTGGATTGTCCCATCCATTTAGAAGGAGCCTGAGTGATGAGGTGGACGGGCTCTCGGTGGTATTCTCTCAGGCCAACTCTGATGGACAGTCTGACCTTGGTTCTCAGAAGAGTCAGAGAAGTGAAAACCTTGTGCCATCACTTCCTGTTGACAATAACCCTGCTAGTGGCTCCACCTCAGAAACTAAGTCTCAGCTCACCGAACCTGAGAAAACGGTGCTTCTCAATGCAACCATGGAGATGACTGTAAGTGACGATGCTGAGATCGTCACCGTGGAAACCAAACCCAAAAAGAAGAAGAAAAAAGGCCACTGTAACTCGAAAATCCCTCGTATTCAGAAGAAAAAATGTGGTTCTAGTGTGGAGGTGCAGCCGAATGAGGCAAACACAGAAAGTTTTTTGCTATCACACCAGAGAGAAGAGCCACCAGAGGAAGTTCTTGGCCCTCATTTAACCCCAAAACCCAGAAGGAATATCAGCGTTTCTCATATTCCCAAACTTGGCAACAATCAGAAAGTGTCAGAAAATAAGTCCGAGTCATGTGACACGGTCTTTGTGAATGTGGAGGATTTCTTTGCTGATTCTGAAGTTGTGCCATCAAAGGTCAGTGGAAGGACTTCAGAAGAAGTAGAAGCAAGTTCTAAAGTCACCTTAAGGAGGACCAGGAGTAAGGTCAGGAGGCAGTCTGTGGTCATTCAGAAACCTTTGGTGTTTTTGTCATGTAACGATGACGAGAGTTGTCAGTCTGGACAGGAGCTGGTCAACAATGAAGACGAACGAAAACTTGGACACCCACAACAACTTGAAGAGGTCTCCTGTGTGGAAGAGGTGGCTCATGATGTGTCAGGATCGGTGGATTGTCTGTTTCCTGGTAGTAAGATGAAGACGCAGAGCAAACCCAATCGCAGAACATTTGTCATCTCTGTTTGCAGGGACCGTACCTCACCAAGCCTTGACCAGGGCCTTGAGCCTCCCGCAGAGACCCACTGTGATGTGGAGGAGCCATTCACAGTGGAGGGACAGTGTTCAGAGTCAGATCCACGGACAGAAACCCACAGTTCTTTGAAGCGGCCTCATGTGAAAACTCCAGAATATGCTACAGAAGTTCTGCGAGCAGATCAACACGCTGTCTTGGGTTCAGTGTTTCAGGAACAAAAAAAAGCCAAACAAGATGAAGCAGTGCAGTCCAGCAAAAAGAAGGTGATAGTTCTGGAAGAAGGCCATCGCCCTTTAAAAAACAAACTAGAGAAGAAGAAAACCAACAGGTTTATATCTGAACAGGAAGTTGATGAACCGCCACCATCTTGCACCAATGAAACCAGGACTGAACAGACACTGTGCAGCATCGAAAACCAGGACTCCTCCAAATATCATCCACGTAGAAAGACCTCAAAGCCGTACACAGGAACCAAAAACCCATTTGAGAAGAGAGACGGTGTTTCTCTGAAAGGGTTCGATGCCTGTGAAAAGGCCGTCCATCACAATGTGGGAGACCCGCTCATGGACGATCAACCCCACTGGACACTCGACATGAAGACAGCAGATCCCGAGTCCATCTCTTTACCTGGCACTCCCAGCAGGACGCTGGTGACCAAGGAGTCTGTTGCTGTCACAACAGAAGCCTCCCCAGGTGTAGTGTCCGTCACCTAACTCAGTTTCTGTATCAGTGTGCTTCATATCCCATGTCCAAACCACTGTCTATCCTCTGGACATGTCCAAACCACTGTCCCTCCTCTGGACATGTCCAAACCACTGTATCCTCTGGACATGTCCAAACCACTGTATCCTCTGGACATGTCCAAACCACTGTATCCTCTGGACATGTCCAAACCACTGTATCCTCTGGACATGTCCAAACCACTGTCCCTCCTCTGGACATGTCCAAACCACTGTCTCTCCTCTGGACATGTCCAAACCACCGTCCCTCCTCTGGACATATTCAAACCACCGTCCCTCCTCTGGACATGTCCAAACCACCGTCCCTCCTCTGGACATGTCCAAACCACTGTCCCTCCTCTGGACATGTCCAAACCACTGTCCCTCCTCTGGACATGTCCAAACCATCTCAGAGTGTCCTCTCTAACTTCATCTCCCAGTTGTTCAACCTGTGCTGTACCTCTGATGATCTCATTCCTGATCTTCTCCATCCTTGTCTCTCCTAAGAAGAACCTCAACATCTTCATTTCTGACACTTCCAGTTCTGTCTCCTGTCTTTTTGTCCATGTCTCTGTCTCCAGACCATACAACATAGCTGGTCTCACCACTGTCTTGTAAACTTGACCTTTGACCTTTGCTGACACCTTTTTGTCTCAAATCAATCCTGAACCTTTTCTCCATCACTCCATCCTGCCTGAACTCTCTTCTTCTCCTCTTCACCACACTCACCATGTTCCTGGACAGTGGACCCAAGTCCTTGAAGTCCTGCACCTTTTGCTGCAGTTATCCACTGTTCTGGTACTTAAATTTTTTAGTTAGCAGTTTACTTCTTTTAGGTTCTGACTAACGTATAAAGACTAACTGACCTTTTAACTTTAAGCTTTTAGCTGCTGTTAGCTTTTAGTTACCATTACTACATTACTTTTTTACCCAGCCTTTTTCTACTTTCAGCTTTGATTAACTTTTTACCACGTTTAGGCTTTTGCTAGCATTTTGCTTGTTTTAGCTTTTTCAGCACTCCGTGCACTCTGTTTCGAAAGAAAACGGTTTCTTTGGTTTTATTGTTTATAACTCATTCAACCTTTATCTCTACAGGTGAGTCTCACTGAGCCTCGAGGACTCATTTACAACAGAGACCTGGTTTAACAAAGAGTGATGACAACAGTGGACAATCATTAAAGAACACATGTAAAATGAAAAGTAAATGGAAGCAATGATATAAAAAAAAGAATAAAAACAGATTATAAAGAGATGTAGAAACTAAAAACAGGAACGTCTGCGTTGGTTCTTGTCATGAACTGATCAGATGTTTGAAGCCACTTAAAGAGGTCAAAGGTCGAGAGCTTCAGGTCTTTTTACAAGATATTCCAGGAAACAGGAGCGGAGTAGGAGAAGGTCCTTTTGTCTAGTTCAGTCCTCACTGAGGGAACACTGCAGGTAATGATGTCCTGAGAGCGCACGCTGTAGCTGCACTCACACAGAGACATGTAGGAGGAGATGTATGAAGGCAGCAGACCAAGAAGTGATTTAAAGATGAAAATGTACCAGTGGGAGAGTCTGTGTGAAGTTAATGGTGACCAGTTAACCAGTGAGTACTGGGTGCAGTGGTGGGTACGGTAGTTACAGCTAGTTAGTGTTGAACCGTTGTAAAGTTTTACCTTCAGGTTTTGTCAGGGAAGGGAATGTTTCTGTTTTTGTCTCATTTTCCAGCGGCCGTGTTCCAACCGACAGGGTTGTAGAAAGTTTCTGTGCGAGCCGTAAAAGACGTGTTTGAGTTGTTTTACAGGCAGCTTTTTATTGTGTTGCAGCAGGACGAGCGTTGACGATGGTGACCAACACCGCAGCGACGCCAGGCAGCGAGATGAGAGGGCGGAGCCGGAGAAAATGTGTGGTCAGTTATAAGGAGCCCCATCTGAACAGGTGAGGAGGACGTCTTGTCCAGATTCAGCTCAAAAAGGAACAACTTCAAGCTCAAATTCAAATATTTGTCACACAAAAACCAAAGTGTTGGACACATTCACAGCTTAGTATTCAGTTTATAGGAAAAAACTCCAAGAAATGTGCATATATGAATTAAAAGCCATAAAAGATTGCATATGGCCACCAGCTTTCGTTCCAGTTAAACTAAGACCATCTTCTGATCAGAAATGATGGCGGTTCTTGGATAAACCCTAACCCTTGGAAGACCTTATGGAGAAAAATCTGCCATACTTTTATTTTTGCCCGTGTTTTAATTATTTATTTTGGTGCAGTGAATAAACCATTTCTTTCTGACTACGCCTAAAAATCCCTTTAATTGTGGGAGGGAGTGGTCAGAACTTTTCCAGGTGCTCCTGTTCACATTGACTGTACTACAATCTCATGTTCCTCGGGGGAAATCTTACATTGGGAAAATCCATTGTACCGTAATTTCATTCTTTGATTCCACATTTTACATCTAAAATAATGCGTTCCTCTCAGTAATGGTTTTTTTTTAACCATCTCTTTACTGTAAATTTTTATGTGAATATTATTTATAAATAAATGTAAATAATGCTGAGACTGAATCGTTCATTGAATTCAAAGCTGATTTTGGCTCTTGGGGACATCGTCTTCGCTGAGGTTCAGGGGGCCATTGTTCCAAAATAGTCATGAATAGAGCCCGACCGATATGGATTGTCTATCGCCCATATTGATATTGGCTGCCTAGCCGAATGCCGAAAACCAATGTATTTGGCTGAAAATTTTTGATCTTTGTCCACCCAAAGATCTAAGTAATCGACGATTGGAGCGGGACTTGTTTATTTAGCACAGCTGTTAGCAACCATGAAGCTAAGCTAATCATATCCACATTATAACTGGTCCCACAGCAGGTTTACTGTGGAGCACTGGTCTTAAAAACAGTCTTCATAACATGTGGTCATGTTTTCTATCCTCCACTATTCACCATAAAGTTATCAAGTGTGGTACAAAAGTATAAATTAAACAAAGAAACACCTTCGTGTTCATTGTTTAAACAGTCAGTCTTGTACGGTGAAGGTCTAATTAGTATTGACCGCAGCAGAGTTTATTTTTCTTTGTAGAAGTAAAGATTTCAGACAAACGATGCATTTCATTGAGGATGACAAAGATAACGTTACTAACTTTGATATATTTTACCTCTACGTTAGATTTATTGTTCTGGATAAAGTTTTACAAGACAACAGCTGATGCTACGTTATCTAAACGTTAGTTTGCTAACTTGAAAGGCACGTAGCTGACGACAAGCAGGTTGGAGGATTGAAGATAATTTATTGTTGATCTGTTTTACAGATCAGTTCAAATAAACTCACCATGTTACTCTGATCAGTAAAATACTCTACACAGAGTTGCTCTCTGCTTCGTCTGTGCTGAAAGTGAAACTTAAGTGAACGGCCATGATTTGAAAGTAGTCTTCATGCTCCCTCTGCTGGATACAGTGTACAACTACACCTTGTGCAAGTAAAGACACGGCTGTTTCCAGCATTTTAGGGATGAAATTTAGAAGGTTTTAACTCAGCATATAATGGTACGATTATCACCGATACGATATGTCCACAAACATATGTATCAGCCTAAAATATCGTCCGTACCGATATACTGGTCGGGCTCTGGTCATGAAATCATCTATGAACAGCACCATTAGTTAATGTGGAAATCTTGAGGCACCTCCCAGTTTGATTTGATTCAGATATGTTTATTGGTCCTGACTCTGTGTCTGTTTAGCTTCAAGGTTAAAAGCAAGAACTGGTCCAGAAGCAGCGGCCGTAGTCTGAAGCGTCCAGCTGCCTGTCAGCGACTTCAATTTGTTCCTTTTCCTGCACCGTAGACTCTGTGAACAAATGAACATTATACTGATGACACTTTGTTTTCTAACAGGAAACTAAGACGTGGAGATGAATTCACAGAATCCACGTTCCTCAGTTCTCCAGTGTTTAAAGGAAAAATGAAAAAGAAGCAACGGACGACTGTGGACTGAGCTCTGCTTCTTCACTAGAGCGCTACAAGAGTTGTTTTCCAACTGTATTTAAAGTTGTGTGTTTTACGTTGGTCCAATAAACATGTTTTTACATTCGAGTATTTATACTTTTCATTGCTTCACTGCCGGGATCAGGTGTCAGTTGTGCGTTTCTTTGTGCTGCACCTGAGGCTGGTGGTGAATTATTCAGCTGCAGCTGCTCACCTGATACTTCAGCTCCAGGTTGTGTTCCTCAGATTCAGTGGAGTACAACTGCAGCCAGACCTTCCAACAGGAAGTACTTCAAACTCCTGATTCTACTGCGTCACATTGTGTTGTGAGTACAAGTGCTTGCACGACGACTCTGTTTTAAACGTTTTCTTACTTTTAAAAATAAATTAGTGGTAAATCCTTGGATTGTGGTTCTGTTTTGGTTGGTTTACTCGTGAAGTCCAGGTCTTATGATGCGCACCGTAGACTGCGTTCTTGAAGGTCCTGAAAATGTTTTAAAGAGGAACTGTGTGGGGACGAGAGCAATATTAAGAATGAAAGATGACACTTAAACTATATTTTACTGTTTGGTGGTTGATCTAGACCAGGAGTCCAGTCCTGGTCCTTGGGAACCTGATTCAGGCGTGTTGGAGCACAGAGAACATGCAGGATGGTGGCCCTTCTAGACCAGAACTGGACACCCCTGATCAAAAAACAGTCAGAACTTTGTCAGAAACAATCCCAGTTGTCACACAGACCCAAACGGTTCCAGAAAGATTTGTTGTCCCCTGTCAGAACAAACAGGGGAATTGGAAACATCTACCGTGTGCCTTGTGAGCTACATGACTTGAAAAATAATTCATGCGTCAACTTTCACTTTGGTGTCTGGCTGCATCTATAAGAAATTTAACTCAAAAATTTAGCTGTCATGTCAATGTCCAAGATCGTCACTGCCATATGTATATGTGTGTGTGTATATATATATACACATATATATATACACACACATACATATATATATGTGTATATATGTGTATGTGTGTGTGTGTGTATGTGTATGTGTATGTATATAATATACATATGTATTTATATATACTGTATATGTGTGTGCGCGTGTGTATATACACACACAC
>NC_056510.1:1861567-1871526 GCF_014905685.2 Nematolebias whitei
GAACACATGTTAGTGGCCCCTGAACAGATGTTAGTGGCCCCTGAACAGATGTTGTTAGTGGCCCCTGAACAGATGTTGTCAGTGGCCCCTGAACAGATGTTAGTGGCCCCTGAACAGATGTTGTTAGTGGCCCCTGAACAGATGTCAGTGGCCCCTGAACACATGTTGTCAGTGGCCCCTGAACACATGCTAGTGGCCCCTGAACAGATGTTAGTGGCCCCTGAGCAGATGTTGTTAGTGGCCCCTGAACAGATGTTGTCAGTGGCCCCTGAACACATGTTAGTGGCCCCTGAACAGATGTTGTCAGTGGCCCCTGAACAGATGTTGTCAGTGGCCCCTGAACAGATGTTGTCAGTGGCCCCTGAACACATGTTGGAAGTGGCCCCTGAACACATGTTGGCAGTGGCCCCCTGAACAGATGTTGTCAGTGGCCCCTGAACACATGTCAGTGGCCCCTGAACACATGTTGGCAGTGGCCCCTGAACACATGTTGGCAGTGGCCCCTGAACAGATGTCAGTGGCCCCTGAACACATGTTGTCAGTGGCCCCTGCTTCAAGCGTGTGCATGATCCAGAACGTTCATGTGATCAGGCTGCGAGGGTCAGCTGACGTTCTGATGACAGACGGCACCAGAGGCCAGGAGACGTTCATGTTGTCCTGTTTGTGTGAGACTTCCAGGGACGAGCTTCGGTCAGAACATGGAGACCCAGAGGTTGAAGAGGAAGGTTGGAGCTCTCATGTGAGTGAACATGAAATCCAAAGTTGTGTGAGGAGTCTTGAACAATGACCAAATTATTGTTCTTCTTTGTTTTTTTTCTGTTCAGAGACGATTACATCGGACTGAAGCTCAGAGAAAAGTCTTTTGATCCAACGGGGACGGGGACCTCCACCATCATAGACGACTTGGTATGGACTCACCAAGCAGAGTGGAGCAGTCCTTTGTACTCTCCAGGATCTCCCAGTCTTGGGGCTCCATGTATGCCCAGAAAGATGCACAGTGTTCCTCACCAGGACGTACCATACCACACCATACCATACCATACCACACATACCATACCATACCATACCATACCATACTACACATACCATAATACCATACCACACCATACCACACCATACCATACCACACCATACCATACCATACCATACCACACCATACCATACCATACCATACCATAATACCATACCACACCATACCATACCATACCATACCATAATACCATACCACACCACACCATACCACACCATACCATACCACTTTATTTATAGATCACTTAAAACAGCTACAAGGCCAACCAAAGTGCTGTACAGACAGAACAACAGGTAACACACAAAGCAAAATACAAAATGAAGGAAATTAAAAATAAAGACATAAAAACGATGCAGATGATGAGGACAAACCAGTGTGGAGCATACAGGATCAAACACAGATCATCTGGTGTTGAAAGCTACTGAATAGTAGTGGGTTTTTAAACGGGACTTGAAAACCGAGAGGGAGGGGCCTGTCTGACAAGCAGAGGCAACTCGTTCCAAAGTCTTGGTCCTGCTACAGAGAAGGCCCTGTCACCTCTGCGCTTAAGACGAGTTCCTGGAACTTATCAGAACAAAGCTGCTGGAAGAACGTTCGTAACTCCACACGAGCTTCAGTCGACCACCTAAACTCAGAGTGTCAGAACATTAGAATGTTGTGAAGAGGGTCAGTATCATAAACTCCTGGTGTCACCCCCAAGCACCTGATGAACTCCTGGACATGAGCTGCCTCATTCTTCACGTCCAGCCACTCCTGAACAAGAGACGGAAGCGTCTTACCTGCTGAGGAGACAGAACTGGACTGTGGCTCAGCAGTCCAATGTCTTCCATTAGGAAATCAAGGTCCAGAGTCTGGAGGAGTGGAGAGGTCCAGAATCCTAATGGTAATTGTGAGACAGCAGCAGCTTTGTCGCTGCTGGAGAACAATAGAAGTGGGAGGCAGAGTTTCCAGGGGTCTCACCGACCTGCTGCCTGGCCTTAGAGGCCCAGGGCTGTTCTTTAGGAGCTCTGCTCTGAACTGGATCTACGTTTAGTGAGGGAGGAGCTGGTTCCTTGGAGTTGGGGCTTTTCAGAGGCTGACACATGGTATTTAACTTCCTGAACCACGGCTGGCTGTGTGGGATGGCCTCAACCGTACGCCGTGGCTGAAACGATCCTTGGATGTGCAGAAACTCTTCTTGATGTCAATTTAACAGACAAGCCTGGAGGTTCTCGAGGTTCTCGCTCCTGAGTGCCTCCGTGTGTGCAGTACTTCTGCTATTAAACACAAGTTGGACATACGTGTGCTGCCAGCAGATCAGTGCCCCCTGGCATGCCTGACATTTGAACCTTTTTGTTACTTCTGTGGGTGTGTGCTGTCCTGACAACCTTCACGTGCACACTCCTCTGCTCATGGCACAAAACCAGACGGTGTGCCAAGCTCGTCTTTACACCCCACTACTTATTTAGGAGCATCTGGCTCACATCCCATTCATCTCCTCATTTTGCTGCATCTAGACATCAGGTTTGATTTTGTAAACAACAACAAGGATCCCACATGCACAACGTGTTTGCATCTGCATGTTTAGTTAGAGGCACATCAGGGAAGGTGTCTTGTGTCCTCTCTTGGACCTTTGAGTTCAGCTCATGAAAAATGGGAACAAAAAGAAAAGTGTTGTTTTTATATTTTGTTCATTATAAATGACTTTTGTCTCTGAGAAACAGGACTGGAGAACGTTTATGTGATTGGGGAATAAGACTTTGTGTTCCACTGCAGGCTCATTACGACCTGGCCGTCAGCGTCGCTCTGTGGTGGCTGAACAGAAACCAGGGACGGGACGAGCGCCACGTGGACGTCATGTCTGTTATGAGCACGACAGACACGCTAATTTAACTGTTTTCATAAAACCTCCGAGTTCTCACGAAGCCTTTTCTCTTCTTGCCCACCACAGCAGGGCTTCTAACAACCTGGGAATCTACCAGTATCCTAACTGGTTAGAGCGGGAGGCGCTCATCTTGTCATCCTTTGCTGGAATTCTCATGGTAATTATATTTATGCATGATTAAATAAAAAACTCAGATTGGAGCAGTGGTGGAGAAAGTACTCAAACACTGTACTTAAGTAAAGTACAGATATATGAAAAATGTACTTAAGTACAGTAATGAAGTATTTATACTTAGTTACATCCCACCACTGGATTGGAGTCATTTATTGGCAGCCTTTTGTTTAAAAAAAGGAAAACCCACAAAGTCACTGATTTAACTTGAAACTGACAAAAGTAGTAAAAAACGACTGAAAGTCATTTAATGAATATCAGTCTGGAGGAGGAGGAGTCGCTGTGGCCCCCCGAACAGGGAAAAGCTGAAAGAAGAAGAAGTCACTGCTTCACTCGCTGGTTCAACTCCCTGAACCAGCAACATCAAAATGTGGGTGGGAAAGGTGAAGCACCCACACCTGCCTCCACCCTCATTTGCCCCACTCTGAGCCCTTGAGCAAGGCTCTTAACCCTTAACCCCCACCATCTGCTCCCCGTCGCCCTGATGTTAGCTCTCTGCTCCACACAGAGGGCTGTGGTAGCTCGGTGGTTAAGTGGTTGTGTCAGAAAGAACATCTGACGTACAAACAATCACCAAGTCTTCGTGTGACTCGGTTCTCTGTGGTGACCCTGAAGAAGGAGCAGCTGAGAGAAGAAGAAGAAGAAGAAGGCCGTACCCAAGTTCAGCTCAGTATCTCAAAGAATGACTGACTTATAGTCAATCAGGGATTTTCTGAGTTGGCTGTGGCAGCCATCTTGATCCAAAATGGCTCCAAGAGTTAATCAGTTCAGAGACCTCTGTCCTCGGTCATGTGACCTCAACAGTTAGAGGCTGTGAAGAGTTCTGCCGTGTTTTCAATTAGGAAAACTGTGTCTTTAAGGACGTCACCATGGTAACTGGAAACATCAGGAATAGTAACAGCTCACATCACGGCTCCGAGCCGGTCGTTTTGATGGAACATTCGTCAGGAGGCACAGGAGCAGGACCCTCTCCAGGTGGATCCTTCACGCAGTCCCCAGTAATCTACAACATCCTGACAGCTGTCTGAATGTGACAATGTAATGTAACATTACAGAATATAATGTAACATTATATTCTGTAATGTTACATTATATTCTGTAATGTTACATTATATTCTGTAATGTTACATTATATTCTGTAATGTTACATTATAATCTGTAATGTTACATTATATTCTGTAATGTAACATTACAGAATATAATGTAACATTATATTCTGTAATGTTACATTACAGAATATAATGTTACATTACAGAATATAATGTAACATTACAGATTATAATGTAACATTACAGAATATAATGTAACATTACAGAATATAATGTAACATTACAGAATATATTGTAACATTACAGAATATAATGTTACATTATATTATGTAATGTAACATTATATTCTGTAATGTTACATTATATTCTGTAATGTTACATTACAGAATATAATGTAACATTACAGAATATAATGTTACATTACAGAATATAATGTTACATTACAGAATATAATGTAACATTACAGATTATAATGTAACATTACAGAATATAATGTTACATTACAGATTATAATGTAACAGCTGTCCATGAAACACAAAAGTATCTGACTTCAGATCTGTGCTCGTGTTTCAGAGCAGCCTTCCAATGGAAGAAATCTTGGGTCTGTACAAAAGTAAACCTGTCGCTTCGTACCCCGACCACATGTCCAAGGTACGGCATGCGTTCTTGTTAGTGCAAATAATGTAGGTGGTCAGATTCTTTAACTTATTTAAAATTAGACTTTGATCTAATTCTTCTGTCCTCGTTGGAAGGGCTCGATCGTTCACCCCTTCACCCTGTCCTACCATCCTCTCGCCATGCTCGGCTCCTACAAGGCTGTTCATCACTCCAAGAAGCACAGTAAGTGTGCACGTTCTTCATCACGCTTCTTAAATAACTTCACAAACTTTGAGAGGAACATCTCGCACTATTGAGAGTTATTTGCTCGGTTTGGCCAGAACAGCTGCATCTCCATCATTTCTCAACAACAAAAACTATCCGTTTAAATCTCTGTGTAAATCTATGGACAGTTTCTTGGTGCAGTCAGGGGGTGGGGGGAGTCCGGTTCTGAGGCCTCAGGATTCATGATGTGGTCCTGTTGGCGTCATCGTGCCGTGGTCTCCAGCTCTCACTGGAGCTGCTCACAGTGGAGTGTGAAGGGTGTGAAGAACCTCTCTAGGTGTCTTCAAACATCTGCTGAGTTCCTGGAAATGAGCAACACAGACATGTTCCTGTTTTAGTTTTCTACATCGCCTTACAAACAGCTGTTTTTGTTTCATTTTTTAATTCCATTTTCTTTCATTTGTTCTGCTCAATTATTATTAATTTTTATGATTGTCCACTGTTGTCATCACTCTGTTAAAATCAGGTCTCATGTCAATGAGTCCCTGAGGCTCAATGGGATGAACCTGTAGAAATAAAGGTTGAATGGAAAAAAGAGGCTGGGATGAGAACCAGCACCTCCAAATCTGAGCCCATGGTCCTCAGAGGGTGGATTGTTCTCTTCAGGTCCAGGGTGAGGTTCTGCCTCAAGTGGAGGAGTTCAAGTATCTCGTGGTTTTGTTCAAGAGTGAGAGAAGAATGGAGCATGAGACTGACAGCTGGATTGGTGCAGTGTCTGCAGTATTGTGGACTCTGTGCCGGTCCATTGTGGTGAAGAGGAGCTGAGCTGTAAGACAAAGCTCTCTGTTTACTGGTCGGTCTACGTTCCTCCCCTCATCTCTGGTCATGAACTCTGGTAGAGACTGAAAGAATGAGATCGTGGATCCAGGAGGTTGAAATGAGTTTCCTCTGCAGGAGCTGGACTCTCCCTCAGAGACAGGGGGAGAAGTTCAGTTATCAGGAGAGACTCAGAGTAGAACCACTGCTCCTCCACATCCAGAGGGATGGCTCTACTTCCTCAGACGGCTGAGACGAGCTGGTCTGGAAGCTCAGTCCTCACCTCCTTCTACAGGTGTGCAGTGGAGAGCATCCTGTGCTCCAGCATCAACGTGTGGCATGGAGGCTGCACAGCTGCAGAAAGAAAAGCTTTGCAGAGAGTGGTGAAGGCTGCACAGAAATCTGTCGGAATCAGCCTCCCCACCATCACAGACATCTACACCTCCAGATGCAGGAAGAGGGCCACCTGCATCATGAAGGACCCCACTCACCCAGCACACACACTTTTTGCCCCACTCCCCTCAGGAAGGAGGTTGAGGAGCATTAAGTGTAGAACCACTAGACTGAGGAACAGCTTCTACCCTGAGGCTGTTAGACTCATGAATCTCTAACCAGGAGAATCACTGTAATGAGATTTTAACTGGTGATATGTGACTTAATCTGTGCTGCTGATCATCCATGCTGCTGATCCCTTGCCTTTATTATGCTGTATTTATACCCATCTGCTCACTACAGACTCATGTTCAGGCTGCTGTTTAATATTCCATGTTATTTTACAATATTATCGTTTCGTGTATATCTTAGATACTTGTATACGGCTTTTTTTATACCAAAGTTCATGCTCAGTAATCCAGGTAATAATCCAACAATGTTCAGTCAGGTCATCTGGATGATTTCTTTTTATGCTGAGACGTTTCGTCCTTCAACCGAAGGACTTCTTCAGTCTGAGGAGACACCAACAAACTGAGTCCCACCACAAACAGCTCACTCCCATTGTGGAAAAAAACAGTTTGCTGGTGATAAGATGGCCTGCGGTGCCCGCCCTCTCCCCCGCCAAGTCCTCTGAGGCTCTGAACAGTGAATGTTTGTGGTTGTTTAACTGGACAGAGAATAAAAGTAAAACCTAAATGTTTTTGATGCAAGATGTTCAAGTGAGTAGAAGTGACTCTGGAGAACAGAGGGAGAGCAGAGTGACGGAGCCTTAAGAGTGAACGGAGACATTTTATTCACCACCAGGAGCAGTGGTGCAGTCAGGGGGTGGCCAGTGGTGACCATGACCACCATTAGTCTTTAGTCACCCAGTCATTTCAGGAAACTATGCTTTCTAGTTTTTATATTGCTTAAGTTAAAACAATAGATTCCTCAAACGAGTGAGGTGGATGATTTGCATAAATGTCGGGGGCCATCTTGGATTTTGACTTGGCAACACAATTTTTAAATGGAGTCTTTTCTACGCTCAGATGAAGCTACACATCAACATGGAAGTGGTACCTCACTTATTTTATAAGTTATCACGCTCACAGCGTGCACGGACAGAGTGATGAAGAGTATTTCTGATCCCGCCTCTTTGCTCAGCGACGGGGAACGAAACGATCAGCGGTTTCGGAGCTCAGCCTGTTTACAGCTTGTCTGAGGACTTCTTGAATCTGTTGCAGATCTGAAGCTGAAGCGGTGGCTGTCTGAGCGGGAAAAGACAACAGCCCCACCTGGACGGGTGTCAACGCCGTCCTCGTCTCAGTCCTTCCTGTTCGTGAGTGTCCACGGCACCTGGATATGACCTGAGGAGCAGCTGGGAGGAACCCCCTGAAGGTTTCTGAAGGTTAACTCTTTGCTCTGCTCCTGTTAGGACAGCAAGGGTCAGCAGGAAACACCTGAGCTCTGCGGACCTTCACCAGAGTCTGCAGACGACTGAACATGTTGTCCTCAGACGTGGACGTGTGTCCCAGAGGAGAAACTCCAGCCCTCCACCCTTCAAGACAGAGTCGTCGCCTCTTTTTTTTACCAATGTTGATTAGTTGTGTCGGCCATCTTGACCTGGACTGACTCCAAAACTTGCTCAGTCAGGTCATCTGGACGGTTTCAAAAAGAAACCGTCCAGATGACCTGACTGAGCATTCCTGGATTTGGTACCTGGATGACTGAGCATGAACTTTGATGTCTCAGCTGTGGAAGTTCTTTGGTTTCTTCCCGTCCCGTACTTCATGAGATATTTTGCTAACAAACCGGGTTGACTCCAACAATCAATGCTGGTTTTAAGGAAAGATCTCTTGAACGAGTAGCACTCAGAAAAGGTGTTATGAAGGACTCTCAGCTACTACCAAACCAAGTTTTAGCTCTATTTATGTAAAATCAACTGATTTTAGTGTTTTTATGTGTTTTTAGAAGCCAGTTGGCTGTGGCAGCCATCTTGAACAGATTTGACTCTATGTGCATGCTTCAGCCACTCAAACAGTCCCGTTCCTCCACATCGACTCTGCACCTGAGGTGGAGTTGGTCTTTTTGGAGACCTCCACCAACTACGTTTCTTTTTATTTAATATAAACCTGCTTGTGGTGAAGAGGAGCTGAGCTGTAAGACAAAGCTCTCTGTTTCCTGGTCGGTCTACGTTCCTCCCCTCACCTCTGGTCATGAACTCTGGGTAATGGTAAGAATGAGCTCGTGGATCCAGGAGTGTAGGGTTTCTGGGGTCTGGTCCTGCATGTTGTGTTGTTCCTTCATGTTTACCAGTCCCTCCAACATTTCTCCTCCTGTGTTCCAGCACTGTCGCACCTGTGTCTGATCTTAATCATCGCAGGTGCCTTTCATTTCACCTTGTTAGTGTCTGTATATGTTCAGCCCCTTGGTGTCTTGTCAGTGTCTCTGGATTGTCCTTGTCTCGTCCAAGGCTTCATGTTTTCGATATCCCTCCATGTCTCTCCTAAAAGTAAGTTTGATGCCCCGACAGCTTTTTGTTTTGTTCATCATAATAAATGTTTTACTTATTTTACTGGAGTCTCCTCGTCTTCCTGCACTTTGGGTTCTACACACGGAAGCTGATCATGATCCAGGAGGTTGAAATGAGTTTCCTCTGCAGGGTAGCTGGACTCTCCTTTAGAGACAGGCTGAGAATTTCAGTGATCAGGAGAGACTCAGAGTAGAACCACTGCTCCTCCACATCCAGAGGAGCCAGTTGAGGACGTTCATCTGGTAAGAATACTTCCTGGGTGTCTCCCTAAGGAGGTGCTTCTGGCATGTCCAACTGGCAGGAGCCCCCAGGGAAGACCCAGGACACACTGGAGAGACTACTTCTCTTGGTTGGTCTGTGAACACCCTGGTGTCCTCCCAGAAGAGCTGGAAGAGGCTGTGGAGAAAAGTCTGGACCTCCCTGCTCAAGTTGCTGCCCCCGAGACCTGAGTCCAGAACAAGAGGCAGATGATGGATGGATGGATGGATAATGGATGGATGGATGGATGGATGGATGGATGGATGGATAAAATCTGCTTGTAGCTTATTGGTTTTTAAAATGTCATCTGTAAAGGGATTCAAACTTTCATCTGTCATCATCTGTCATCTCAGGTTGATGGCGGACGATTATGGTGTTGCTCGTGTTTGTTTGTTACCAAAATAACTCGTGAAGTGCTGGACAGAAGCGCTGGACAGAAGCGCTGGACAGAAGCGCTGGACAGAAGTGCTGGACAGAAGAGCTGGACAGAAGCGCTGGACAGAAGCGCTGGACAGCAGCGCTGGACAGAAGCGCTGGACAGAAGAGCTGGACAGAAGAGCTGGACAGAAGAGCTGGACAGAAGCGCTGGACAGAAGCGCTGGACAGAAGCGCTGGACAGAAGAGCTGGACAGAAGCGCTGGACAGAAGAGCTGGACAGAAGCGCTGGACAGAAGCGCTGGACAGCAGCGCTGGACAGAAGCGCTGGACAGAAGCGCTGGACAGAAGAGCTGGACAGAAGAGCTGGACAGAAGAGCTGGACAGATCTGAATGAAGCTCTGAAGACGACTGGTTAAAGTTTGGAGTCAGCCCAATCTAAGATGGCCACCACGGCCATTTCACCTTTGAAAACAACAGGAGTGCCTCAGTATACGGCCGTCAAACTAAAATATGACAAGCAAAGACCTTGTAGAATATTTGACCTTGATGTGTGACCTTGACCTTTGGGCTACAAAAAAAAGCTACAGAGGTAGTGCTCCATTTGCCTCATGCTGAGTCGTCTCCTTA